>NC_141940.1:42516601-42884825 GCF_057802395.1 Ceratotherium simum simum | reverse complement strand
GCTATCATCAACAACAGCAGCAGCAATAAGATCATCATTATCATCACCATTATCATCCAACTCGTTAACTGAAGAGGTATTTGATCATCTTTGATCTTACATCATCACATCAAACGTAACTTGATTGAATTAAGTAGCTCTTTTAAACTTCTTGAGCCAATTGTCAGACAAAAAGTAACTGAGGAATTTAGCAGCCCTCCAGGATTTGTGTTGCAGAAATGATTGCCTAGCAGCCCTCCAGGATTTGTGTTGCAGAAATTATTGCCTTTTTAAGGTAGGAGAATGGGCCATCCCATAGTCGGCTTTGGTGTCCCTCAAGAAACCAACTCAGAGATAATTTGGGTGGCATTTAGAAACTCTTCTTCCCACAGCAATGTTGCTACCAGACAGATGGAATGATGTGTTTTGAGGCTGTGCTTGTGTTATCCTTAGGTAGTGGCGACTTGTAAAGGATGTTCCTTTCACAGATCTTGTTATCACTTAGAAAATTGCTGTCAGTTTCTTCCCTCTGCTTTCAATTACATATTATATCTTCTTTGTGTTAGTGATACCTGTATTTATACAAAGCACTAGATAAAATATGAAATGTATGGATGTATCAGCAGGTTTTCAATGATTTAAAGAAGCTTAATAAATCCCAGTAAACTTGCCCTTTCTCATGACATTTATGCTTAATACAGTAATAAGTATGAAGTTGCAGCTCTCCTCTATTATCTTTCTAGGAACAGTTACCTCAGAACATCCTTGAAAAGAAGAAGAAAATAGTCCACCCACCCATGCTTAAGCCTAGTCACCCATGTTTATGTCCTTTCCAGCAAAGCAGAGGCAGAAATGGATGGGCAGAACACAGGGTTCAAGGTCTTTGTAGGCAAAAGTTATAATGGGAGGTAATGGCATCTACTGACTTGCAAAGCACGTGAAGCTCCATATTTTAGTGGCAGATTCCAGTTTCTGGCACAGATTTTTCTCTGTGAACTTGGAATGCTGTTTAAATTCTCTGGACCTCAGTTTCCTCACCCATAATGTGAGAAATGATCCTTACATCTTGGGCTGAGCAAGGATAAAAGTGATGTGCTGATATACGGGAACTGTAGGAATAGATGCTGTATGAGAAGCTTTTTCTACTTTTCCTGTCTACTCATCTCTATGATTTTCTTTCATATATTCCCTGACTTCTGTACCTGCCTCACAGGTCTGCCATCCATGTCATTTCCTGTCATCTAGGTAGATGGCCAATACAGCACCTTGACTTTTTCGCCAACTGCACAGTTCTTCTCTACTCCACTTCAGCCAACCACAACCACATATTGGATATTTCTGTACTTTGAGTTATTTCATCTCTATGATCTCAAATTCAGAGCTTCCCCTCTCTCTCCATAATCTCCAATCCTTTAACTCTCCTACTCTCTCATTCACACTGAATCTACTTTTTTCCCCATATGGCAACTCTAGATACTCAAAGCTTTTTAGTTCACAATGCCCTTCCTGCTTGTCCTTACCTTCCTGCCCACCAGAGACCCCACAACCAGCCACATCACTGATGGTTGCTCCAATATCCTTGAACTTTACACTCTTTGACTTTGCTACATGCTCACCAGGCTTGTCCTCACCTTGGGTCATCCCTGTTGTGTGCTTTCTCAGCGTTGGGATGCTGATAATTGTGGAAGAAAGGCACGAACATTTATTGACTAGGTAGCCTACAGAATCTGCTCTTGTACCTTTACACCTTATCTACTCTCTACAAGTATTGCTCCATCAGCAATTATTCTATTCGTCTTTGTTGATATCTTACCATATTCACCACAATGGATGCTCCAGATATTTTCCGTGTACAAACTCTCAATCCTACTCTCCTACGCTCTCAGCAGATGCTCTTGCTTTGTACCTCATGAGAAGATGAAGGCTATCCATTATGGAACACCAGATATTTCCTGCTTTCCATATTTTGTGTGTGTGTTTGTGTGTGTGTGAGGAAGATTAGCCCTGAGCTAACATCCGTTGCCAATCCTCCTCTTTTTGCTGAGGAAAATTGGCCCTGGGCTAACATCAATGCCCATCTTCCTCCACTTTATATGGGACGCGGCCAGAGCATGGCTTGACAAGCAGTGTGTTCCTCCGCACCCGGTATCCGAACCTCCGAACCCCAGACCGCCAAAGCAGAGCGTGCGAAATTAACCGCTACGCCACCGGGCCGGCCCCTCCATATTTTTTTAATAGCCTCTTCACCTACTGGGAATTTCTCTGTATTTTTAGTTGCTTGTCATTTTTTCCCTCCTGTCTCTGCCAAAGAAGTATTCCTCTTCTTTATAAGGCTAGTCCCTCCACCTGAGTTTTAAATTTTCCCTTTCCTTCCTAAGGTGGGGCTACACTCCATCAATTTCTGCTCTTTCTCTAATATAATCAGTCTTTCTCTCTTCATTACCTTCTATACATTATCTTCTCTAGGGTGAAATAAAAGTCCCTCAATCATTCAGAGCTACTATCTTATCTCTTTGCTTCCTTTCATTGCCAGCTTCTGAAAATAGCAGTCATACTATCTGCATCTATCTCCTTACAACACACTCACTTTTCACTCTTTAATCTGATGTCTTCACTTTATGCTACTCACCAACCCAGAGAGGCCGTCTCTGAACACGGTATTTAGTCAGATCCCTCCATTATTCTCTACACCTGCGTACTGTTTTTTTCCTTCATAATAATTATATTTGATATGTGTTTATTTGCTCATTATGTGTTTATTGTCTGTTTCCCCTACTAGACTGTAAATGCTATGAGGTTGGCCCTCAGGAAATGTTTGTTGAATGAACTATGAATGAATGAATACTCAACTAAAATTCCTCTTCTGTATATTGCCAGGTTTTTATTCCAATGGCTTTCTCTCAATTTTCATCTGACTAGATTTTTCTGTCGCATTTGGCACTGTTCAAACACTTCTCTTTGCCCTTCCTTGAAACAGTCGCCTCCTTGACTTCTGTAGCATCACACTGGGCTGGTTTCCCTTTTTCCTCTTTTCTTCTTCCTTCTTTTTATTTACAAGCATGTTCTTCCCTCTTAACCCCTATCTATGGCTGTTTCCTAAGAAGTTTATGTTGGTCGCCATGGTTGTCGTGGTTGCTGTTGTTTCTTCTTCTTCTCCCTTGTGACCTAAGTAGTCAGTCATCCAGCCTTCTAGAATCTTCTTCCTTTTTCAGTAGCTCTTATACTCATCTCCTTCTAGTTCAGACCCTTATTACCATATTTTAATGACTATTAGTAATTAAGAGTGTGTGACAGAGAAACTAAATTTAAAATTTTATTTGGTTTTAATTACTTTAAATTTAAATAGCTTCCAGGGGAAGAGTCTAGAGAATGTTCCCTTTTGGTCCAGGACATGTGAATCTATGTCAACAGATGTTCTTGGTCAGATATGCAGGTGGGCTCAATAGGGCAGGGGGCTGTGGAGCCTTAATCAGGAAGGCAAGAAATTTGAGTGGGAAGTGGGGGGAGTGGCAGAGGCAGAGGCTGTGAAATGTAGGAGGAGTTGGACTGAGGCCAGGTGGAACAGGAAACATTTTCCATTTTCCATAGAGAGGTGAATTGAACAAACGAGTTTGCAATGAAGTGCTACTTTTTGTAAGGAGTCCGAGGGCTGGGGTTTAAGTAAGTCTTTTCCAATCTTAAAGGGTCCTGGAGTATTTTAAGAATAAGATAAAAGTGGAATGTACCTATCTCATATGTTTGTTGTGAGCATTAAGTGAGATAATGCCTGTAGAGTACTTAGAACTCGGTGCCAGGCACACAGTATGTGCTCAATAAATGGTAGCTAGTTCTATTAATAACTACCTCTACATAATATAGTAGTTAAGGGCATGGATTTTGGAATCAGTAGATCCAGGTTCTAGTCCTATTAGCTATGTGACCTTGGCTAAGTCACTTTAATTTTGTAAACCTCTCAGTTTCCTCAGCTCCAAAATGGCAATAATACCCATCCCATAGGGGTTTTCGGAGGCTATAAGCATTCTAAGCACATCACACAGTATCTGGCACCTAGTATGTATTTAGCTATGCTGTTATTATTATTGTATCTGTTATATACTGGCTCAGGAGGTATTGATACTCTTTCAGGATAGACAGATGTTCTTTGAGGCCTGCATAGCATCTCCTTCATCCAGGAAACCTCTGGAAGGAGGACTAAATTCAATGATTTTTTTTGTTTGCAGTGAAAAGGCGTAATTAACAAGGGTATGAATGTAGATGGCAAATTTGTGCACCATACCTTTTCCAGTTCACAAGGTATTAGATAGGTTCTTTGGCCTTAGGGCCAGGAGTCCAGATAAATTTGTATTTTGTAGACCTGAAATTTGTAGACCACCAGACTAATAATTTTGGCAATTAAGCAGGGGCCTAGAAAATAGATAGACAATGCCGTGAATGATTGGGAATTACAGAGGCATTCAGGTGAATAACCAATCTAGTTTGAAGAGGTTCTTGGAGACTGTTGCCATAGAATCTTTTCTAACCCTCCTGGTCTCAAGCTACATCTAGGATGTCAGTAAGAGGCACCAGGTTCAGTGGTGGAGAGAAGTAAAATTACTTTATCTCAGTGGTGACCAAAGTAGCACAAAAGAAGCTGTTTCTGGAGCATTTAGTTGACCTGCGGATAGTGTGCTGAAGACAAATGGGTTTTGATGCAGAATGTAGAAGAAACACTCGGCCAAAAGTGTGGTATAGACTGGAATTCCAAAGTCTAAAATAATTTGGCTAGAGCACCCATAGAGTTGTAAATGCCTTGATTCCCACTCTCTCATCCCAAATTTATTCCTTCCCCAGTAATCTCCATCTTAGTAAAGGGCACCACCATCCACCAACTTGCTCAAGCCAGAAAATTCAGCATCCTTGATTTCTCTCTCTCACCCTCCAAAGCCTTCCGGTCTTGTCTACTTCCAGTATGAGGTATAAATTCTCTCACTTTTCCACCTTGATTGCCGCCCTCCTAGTCCATCCCTCCATCACCTCTCACCAGGACCACTGCAGCAACTTCCTAACTGGTCCGCCTGCTTCTGCTCTTGCCTCCTTTACAATTCATCTTCTGGAGTGAGCTTTTAAAAATATAAATCACAGTTTATCTCTCTTCTAGTGTCACATAGAATAAAATCAAAACTCTTTACTATTTTACTAAAAGTAAAGTTTAAAAAATTTTTACAATAAGTAAATTGAAAAAATAATTTTACTAATAAATAAAGTAACTCTTTACTTTGACTAAGACCCTCCAAGATTTGGCCTATGCTCAACACTATCCACCTTGCTTATTTTGTTCTGTCCTCACTGGCTATTTTCAATAAACAAAATTGTTCTCTCTTTCAGGATCTTTTATTTTTATTCATTTTTTTCGCCCAGATCTTTTCATGCCTGGCTCTTTCAAATCATTTAGGTGTCAGTTCACATGGCACCTCTTCAGGGAAGTCTAATCTAACTACTGTACGGTCAATTACTCTCTTTCTCATCACCATGTTTTCTTTTCTTCATGTCACTCATCGCTTTTGAAATTATTTCATTTATCTATTTAGTTGTTTGATATCTATCTCCCTCACATGATTGTAAGACCCATGAGGGCAGGAAGAAATATTAATAAAATATTAATATTCTAAAATAAACTTTTAGAAGTAAAAGGAGTTTGCCAAATGGATATATGAGACAGGAGGATATTCCAAGAACTGAAAGCTTATGACTCAGAACTGCCGGAGTATATAGTAGGAGGGTAAGATGGGTGAGATGGAAAGTGGTGGGAGATGTGGCAAGGGACAGTTAGGCAGGGACCAGATTATGAAGGGTCTGGTATACCACACAAAGGAGTTTAGATTTTCTGCTGTAGCTGATGAAGCCCCATTGAAGGATCTTGAGCTGGGAAGTAAAATGATCAGATCTGTGGTTTGCAAAGATTGCTCTGGAAGCATAGTGGTGGGTGGACTGGCAGTAGGTGAGGCAAGAAGAGGTAGACCAGTCAAGAAGTCATTGGGAAAGTGTGAGCAAGAAATGAAGACTATAATTACTAAGGAGTGGGAGTGGGTAAGAGGATAGAGAAGACAGAGCAGAGCTGAGTGATATTCAGGAGGTAGGAGCACCGGGACTTGGTGACTTTTAATGAGGGTAGATGGGAGGGACAAAGAGAAGAAGGAAAAGGAAAAGGAGAAAGGAAAGCAGAAGGAGGAGGAAAAAGAAGAGGAGAGGAGAGGAGAGGAGAGACTAAGATGACTCTTGGGTTTCTATATTTGGACTGGAAGGATGGTGGTACCACTCACTATTTTAGGCAATTCAAGAGGAGGACCAAGCTCAGAGGGGGTGGAAATTATATTTTCAGTTTTGGTTATATTTAATCAGCAGTAATAATAATAAGTTGCAGCAATAATTAGCATTTACTGAATGCTTACTATGTGTCAGGCTCTGTGATGAGCATGTTATGTTCAGTATCTGATTTAATTCTCACATGTAGGCACTATTATCATTCCCTTTTTATAGGTGAGAAAACTGAGGCATTTAGAGGTCAAATTGCTTGCTCATGGTTGTAAATGTCAGAGCTAGAATTTGATTCAGAGTCCACACTATAAACCATTAGGCTACACTGCCCTTCAGTGGGGAACATTACAAGTGATGGTATCTAGCAAGTATTTACATGCACGAATATTAAGTTTACAGGAAATACCTGGGCTTGAGATCTAGATTTGGGAGTCATAAACATATAGGTGTTAGTAGACACTTTGGGAGTCGATGAGATCTCCCAGGGAGAATAAGACAAGAGAACCTTAGGTGGAATCCTGAGGAACACCCGTATTTAAATATGAGCAAAGTAAGGAAGCCAAGAAAAAAGACTGAAAAAGAGCAGTCACAGAGGTAGGAAGAAAAACAGGAGACTGTGGCATCATAGAAACCAAAGGAAGAGGAAACATAAAGATGGAGGGAATGGTCAAGCCTCACATGCTGCTGAGAGGTGACTGTAAGAACTGAGAAGGATTCATGTGTTTGGGGAACAAGAAGGACACTGGTGACTTCAGTGAGAACAATTTCAGTAGACCAGTGAGAGTGAAAGCCAGGTCATAGGTTGGAAGAGAGAGTCCACGGTGGTGAGGAAGTAGAGATATCAGGTATAGATGACTTGCTTTAGAAACTTGTTCATGTGAAGAGAGAGAATGGATAGTGTCAAGAAGGGATAGAGTATCAAGGGAGATGGGAATTTGTTTGTTTATTTAAGATGAATGGGATTTTCAGGTTTTTTATTTGCGGAGGGGAATGAGCCAATCAAATGTTAAAGATATGGGAGAGATAAAGGCTAATCATTGAAGCAGGATTCCTAGGGAGACAGAGGGGGGTGGAATTAAGAGCCCAGGTGGAGGTTTGGCCTGAGTTAGGAGGAGGACTCTTCCTCCTCTGTAAGAGACAAGAAGGTGGGTATTGGTGCAGATTTAGAAAAGTGTGGGGAAAGGGGCTCAGGAAGATGAGAGAGTTTATACCCAGTGGTTTTTGTTTTCTCTGGGCCAGGAAATAGACCATCTGCTGAGAGAAACATTGGGAGAGAGTTGGGGGCACTTTATGCTGCAAGTCTTCATCAGTTTGGGATCAATGTTTATCTAGCAGCTGAGCAGGGAGGCCTCAGCAAATATGTACTCTGTGGCACATCTGGCCAGCATTGATCAAAAAACCTATCATTTCCTGATATCTGAAGAAGCCATGACCTGTAAGCTTTGAGAACAGAGTATCAGCATTACCTATCTTCTCTAATTGGGAGAAAATGCCTTTCACCTTAATTAGAAACAAGTTTAGACTTCTTCAAAAGGAACCTTTAATAGAAAATTGGTGGGAGGGGGCAAAAAACACAGAAATGAACACCCTTCAAGAATATAGATTCCTTATTTGAACTACCTCTGACATGGTGCAAAAGATCAGCTTGGTTGACCCAAATTTCAGGGTGCCCACCAGGTTCCTTTTCCTCTCCTTGGCCCATTTTTATAGACTTGCAGTGGCTCTCCCTCCTCTGCAGTTGGATCAGTCCTTTCTCCTGCTTGGTGAGATATGTAATCTCCACTGTATCTTTTGTTGCCTTCACATTTCTTGTTCCTCCGCTGTGGAAGACCTACTTCCTTCTGTCTAGCCTAAACATTGCTTATTGTGATGGTGAATTTTATGTGTCCACTTGACTGGTCATGGGGTGCCCAGATTAAACATTATTCTGGGTGTGCCTGTGAGAGTGTTTCTGGATGAGATTAGTACTTGAATTAGTGGATTCAGTAGATTGTCCTCTCCAATGTGTGTGGGCCTCATCCAATCTGTTGAAAGCCTAAATAGAACAAAAGGTAGAGGGAGGAGGAATTCACCCCTTTTGCTTCCTGCCTCACTGCTTGACATCTCATCTCATTTTCTCTGGCGCTCACCTTGGGATTTAAGTCATCAGCTTCCCAGGTTTTCAGGGCTTTAGACTCAGACTGAATTATAACACCTGCATTCCTGGGCCTTCAGCTTTCAGATAGCACATTGTGGGACTTCTCAGCCTCCATAACTGCATGAGCCAATTTCTCATAATAAATCTCCTTTAAAAATATCTATCATCTATCTATCTATCTATCTATCTATCTATCTATCTATCTATCTATCTATCTATCATCTATCTATCATCTATCTTTAATTGACCTAATCTCCTATTGGTTCTGTTTTTCTGGAGAACCCTGACTAAGACACTTATCCTTGAAGTCTCTGATCAGCATTCACATTCTCTCGGAAGCCTTTCTGACTAAGGTATCCTGTGGTAATCTCTTAAAGCTATTGGGCACCTTAAAGCAGTGGTGCTCAACCCTCACTAATCATTCTAATTACCTGGGGAACTTTTAGAAATACTGCTGCCTGGGCTCCATTCTAGAGATGCTGATTCACTTGGTGTGTGGTGGGTCTTGGGCTTCGGTACAAGCTGATTCTATTGGTCAGCCAATGTGGAGAAGCCCTTTCTTTTTTTTTTTTTTTTTTAAATAATTTTATTTATTTATTTATTTTATTTTCCCCCAAAGCCCCAGTAGATAGTTGCATGTCATAGTTGCACATCCTTCTAGTTGCTGCATGTGGGACGCGGCCTCAGCGTGGCCGGAAAAGCAGTGCGTCAGTGCGCGCCCGGGATCCGAACCCGGGCCGCCAGCAGCGGAGCGCGCACACTCAACCGCTAAGCCACGGGGCCGGCCCGAGAAGCCCTTTCTTAATGGCTCTCTGGGGAACAGAAAATCAAGCAAATTGGAAAAGCAACCAAGCGGCCAGAATTGTTCCTGTGTTCCTTAGTCCCTTGTGTGACTTTTGGCAATCACCTTGACGTTGATCTTTGACTTCCTTTGGTATTCTTCTTTCTGCTGCTGTGCCTTTGCCCTGTCTGACAGGCCATCCCATACCTATGTGGTTTTATCTGCCTTGACTTTCAGGTTCCTGTCACCATGTCTGCCATTCTCCCTTTGAACTAGACTCCTTCCCTGGCTCTAGGTTTTTAGCTGTGATCTTTCCAGCTTCCAGACTTGCCTTCACCTGGAATCTGATTCC
The DNA here is from genome assembly GCF_057802395.1 of Ceratotherium simum simum. NCBI lineage: Eukaryota > Metazoa > Chordata > Mammalia > Perissodactyla > Rhinocerotidae > Ceratotherium > Ceratotherium simum. The sequence goes on along the minus strand of NC_141940.1, from coordinate 42,875,282 downwards.
ATATTAAGACTTCTGACCCTGCCATGTCACGAGGTTCCTCTGCCCTACCTCCTCCCAGCAGCTCAAATTGGGGACCTGACAACTCCATGGTTTTGGATTACCTTGGCATCCTAGGAAGTTCTCCAGATCCCTGGATCTTACCCTTGCTCAACTTGTGCATTAAAACAAGTCTCCAGTGTTTGGTACAAATATATCTAATCATCTCACCTCCACCACAAGCTACTTGAAGGCAGAGCTCAGGCTTTCGCTGCCTGATATTCCCTTCTATCACCTAGAACAGAGTTTGACACCTAGTAGTTACTCAGTAAGGGTGCTGGGTTTAATTTACAGACTTGTAAACTTAAGAAGTTCGAGAAAGTTTGGGTTCTAGAGGTGTTGAAGGGTCCGGCTTGCTGGGCCTCTATCAGAACATCTTCATTGTCCTCACCTAGTTCTAGCCTGTATTTAATTATCTGACCAGGACTGATTGCTGTTTGATCTAATATTGTCTTGTCAAGTATTGATCAGATTGTTCCATCAGCATACAACTGTGCTGACATAAGGAAGGACAGAAGATTCTTTTTAGGAGAAATAAAAAAAAGCCCATACACTCCTACCTGGTAGCAGACTGTTGGAGAAGGTTGCAAACTCATGACGGGAGCCCTATCTTCTTTTCTATGCCATGCCCAAGGACCCCGCTAGTCCCCTGCTGCCCTCAAGCCCTATGGCTAGCATCTGCCCTGCTTGGTGGCATCCCAAGGTGAGAAGCTAAGTTTTCCCTTTTATTTCCCCTTCCCTCAAATAACCTTACAGTTTTTTGGCTGATGGCAGCTTAACATGCCACTCTTTCTGGAGTAATGTACATTTTAAAAGAAGTTGCTCAGAGGTAGCAGACCAGCTGGAAAGTCTGTCAATAAAGGTAATCTATAAATAGGGGTAATCTATTTTTTCCCTAAAAGGAGGGAGAAGTGGCCTGCCCAGTGCCCTCAAACCACATTATGTGCAGCTCTGTAGGCCATCAAATAACAAACAAGAAAACTAAAAATTCTTAGCCAAAGGCCACCTGGTGACACTTAGGTCATGAACTAGCTTTTCCAGTGTGTCAGCCCTCTTAATTTTACAGTGAAGAAACAGAGGCCCAGAGAGGGAAAGTGATTTGCCGAGTATTAATCTGAGGAAGGTGTTGACTCTAGGCCTCTGTTGTTCTAGCCAGATGAGAGTGATTTGTACTTGGCTGCTCTGATTCTCTACCACTGGCTGCTGAAATCTGACCTGAGATCTTTAGTATTTTTCACCAATAGGAGAGGTACAAGAGAGTTTGTGTGTGTGTGTGCAGATGTTCCTAATGGAATCTAGAACAAAATGTCACAAGAATGCCTGCTAATATCCAAGATAGAGTGGACCAAGGAACTGAGGTGAATGGGTTGTGCCTGGCAGTTGAATTAATGAAGTGCCCACAAAAAGGAGAATGGAGGTGCGAGAAGCCTGACTTGAAAGTCATGGTTAGACTTCCTTTTCAAAGTTTTTTAAGTAAGTGTTGTTGGCTTTGGCTTAAGAAGGGAGTTCTGGAGGAAGACTCCCTTTTGAATTGGGTCAGGGTGTCCTGGACAAAGCTACAAAATACACATGGGTGCTTGAGAGGCCCATTTCCTAGTTACTGCCATCTCAAGCAGTCCACATAACCAGAATTCCCATTGGATGGATTTCTGTAGTCTCCTCATCATATTGCGGGTTCCAAGCAGACCAAGCCTTTTCATACAATTTCCATTTCTTGCTGCAGTAGAGCAGTAGCCAGGGTCTGTTTCCATCCCTTTGAGGAGTGGAGTAGATTGGGAGAACCCCAATCCCTCCTCTGCCCTTCTAGTTCAAGGAGAGTGTGGTAGAGGTGAGGAGATAGCATAAGGTCAGTTCCGGGTGTGATTTTTTTGAAGAGCGAACTTTATAGTGACGGATAAGGACATTAGAAAACTTTTAGACTTTTGGTGCTGATACTGCCCAGGAAATATCTAAGGCATTTGCCTAATACTGCCCTTTTCCCTGCCTATGACTCTCTTGCTCATAATTCTTCCCAAAGCATCCGGTCACAGGTGTAAGATTGCAGAGAACCTCTGAATTCTTGGCTCTCTGCATTGAACACGTAGGAGCACTTCCCTTTGACCCTTACACTTCTGCTTTGCTAGTTGATAGGATGTGTTAGGGCGTTTTACTCACTGAGTCCATTTCAAATCAACTGATCGACGCTGAGACTGAGCTTCAAATCTCCTTCTCTTCCTGGAGGCACAGAGAGCAGCTCATTGGTTGCCAGGGAGGAGAAGAAGCAGGATGGCCCTTCCCTGGCAATCGCAATCATATTCATCCACACATTTTCCTAGAATCTCTGGTATAGGTATCCTTCAGGAGTGAACCAAAGGCTCCCTTGGCTGGATAAAGTAGCACACCACCTCTTATAATTCAGCTGGTAAACAAAGTGAAGTAAGGCTCCATAAGGAAGGGAAAAGACAGAACAGTGTTGTAGCAAAGTCTGTCTTGCTGAATAGAGATTCTTATTTGCAGTATCACACTGGGCATGGAATGCTGTGAGTGCTGCCACCAGGGAAGAGCAGATGGGGGAGTGACATAGCTCTCAGCAACCAGGACTATATACAAAAATATATAGAAGAGGCTAGAGGTGGTTTTCTGAAGTCAGCATGAAACAGAATTTATTCAGAAGCACACTCGAACTTCCTGAGATTTTGGAACAGATGAAGCAGAAAAGGTGCTGAGCAGTTGCCCTAAACTGTCAATAACGGTGAATCAAACATTCATCAGTTTAAAATCAGAATGTAGCCTATAGACTTGAGGCTGAGTCTGAACTAGGGCTCATATCCAGTTGATTGAGTTGCCTGTTCTAGACTCTTCCTTATGCTAGCAAGACCTAAAATTGGTCATGTGTATCCGTGGAACTAGGCACTTTGTTTAAAGTACATATATGTTTCAATTTTTCTTTCTTTCTTTCTTTTTTTTTTTTGGTGAGGAAGATTCGCCCTGAACTAACATCTGTTGCCAATCCTCCTCTTTTTGCTGAGGAAGATTGGCCCTGGGCTAACATCCGTGCCCATCTTCCTCTACTTTATATGTGGGATGCCTGCCACCGCATGGCTTGATGAGCAGTGCATAGGTCCGCGCCCGGGATCCGAACCTGTGAACCCCGGGCCACCAAAGTGGAGCACGTAAACTTAACCACTATGCTACCTGGCCGGCCCCTCAACTTTTCTTTCTTTCTTTATGATAACTTGACTAACTGAATTGATTTGGTGCCGTCTCAGCAGGAAGTGAGCATGGGGTAGTTGGTTTACACCAGGGCCCGTCTATTAGTTTGATTTCTATTTTAAAACCTCTGATAGAATTTAAAATCAATGACATTAGAGTGGACTTAGTAACTTTTTAGAAAAAATTTAGAAAGAGTTCTTGAGTAGCTTTCCTTAAATGAATGAGAGGGCAATGATTTTATGACATTCAGAATGTCTGGCATCTTTAAACTAATAATAGCAATCATCTTGACCAAACCCCTGAGTGATGTTTAAGAAGGGAAATTTATCACTAAGATTTGGGAGAAGGAAAGAATGTGCAGGAAATGGATTCTAGGAAGGGTCTGGCAACCCCTTTAGCTCCAAGGGCTCCAAGAAGAACTAAGACAGATGTCTGGATGGGAGGCTGCAGGCATGCGAAAGGCATAATCAGAGAAAGATAAAGCAAGGAAATAAGAAAAATAAGGTAGAGAAGCAGAGAGAGAACCCAGAGAAAAGGCTGAGAGAAGGGGGTGCAAATGGCTCAAAGGCCACCCGAAGTGCTGATAACTTAGATTTTCTTTCCTTGTTTTAGAATTTTGGAAGCGTTTGGGGCTTACAAGTGGACTGGGACCTTGATATTCTTCACATGTTAATAGCATCAACCTGGAGACTGACTCTTTAAAACATCTTTGGTATCTGCCACTTTCCATCATCATCACTACCCCAACTTGATTTGTTCATTCATTCAACAAATATGTGTGGTGTATATCAATGAACAAAACAGAAAAAATCCTTCCTCTAGTGGACTTGATATTCCGGAGGTGGAGGAAGATAATTAACACATAACAAAAGATAATTTCAAATAGTGGTAAACGTTGTTGTTGGGGGAAGAGGGAGAATCCCCCTCTGTCCCTTCCCTTAAGGTTCTTATGGCTGGCCAAATAATTAACAAGACAGGTTAGCACGAGAAAATAATACCAAGTTTAATAACATGTATACATGGGAGAAACCAGGGACACTGCGTTTCTCAACACAATAGCAGAAATTCTCATCTTAAATACCATCCTCACCTAAAGACAGAGGAGGATGTTGGGGGTGGGGGGTGTCAGTTACAGGAGATTACCACTAAAGCACTTACAAGAGTAAGGTTATTATGCAGATTTAAGGCCTCACCTTCCACATTGATAAGTTTCTAGAAATGAGGTCGTCCCCCCTCTTCCCAATACAGAGAGGGAGATACCTTTACAAAGGGAGATTTCCCTTATAAATGTAAATGTTTGTCTGGCAGCTCCTCGCAGGACCATCCAGAGAATGTGGCCAGAGAGACAGAACTTCTGATAAGGTGGGCTTGTTGGTGCCTTTTCTATTGTAACATCTATTTTACATTATATTACAGCCATCAGACAGAAGATCTGTTCCAGGAAGGAGTTACTATGTCAAATTCTTTAGGCAGGTAGTGGGGGAGGTCAAATGTCCATCAGAGAAAACAATCAAGGTAAAGAGATATATTTCAGGGTGGCCAAATCTTGATCTCCCACATTATGAAGAAAAGAAAACAGGAGTATGTGATAGAATGACACACAATGCATGTGTGTGTGCACATACTTACACTAATTTAGTCTGGATAGTAAGAGAAGGTATCATCAAGGAAGTGACATTTGAGTAGAGACTTGACTGACAAGAAAGAGCCAACCCAATCAAAGACCTGGGGGAAGAACATTTGATGTATAGGGGAGAGCAAGTGCAAAGGCCCTGAGGCAGGAACACGTTCTGTGTGTTTGAGAAACAGCAGGAAGGCTAGTATAGCTACAGTATATTGAATGAGGGGGATAGTGGTAGGAGATGAGGTCAGAGATGTGGACAGGGGCAAAAACTAAGAACTCTGAATTCTGTAGGCTATGAGCTGCACTAGAACTCTGTAGGCTCGGGAAGGAATTTGGATTTTATTCGGAAAGCAATGAGAAGCCATTGGTGGGTTTTAAGAAGGGGTGTTATATGATTTGATATACCTTTATTTTTAAAAAATACTCCATTTATTATATGAGGGATGAATTGTAAGAGGGCAAGGCTAGAGACAGACAGACCAACTGTAAGCTGTTGGAAAAGTCCAGGCAAGATATAATGGTGTCTTGGACTAAGGTGATAGTAGTTGAGATGGATTTGGAAGGATATAGGATATATTGTGAATGTACATTTGACAGGACTTACAGATGAATTACATATTAGATATGAGGGAAAATGAAGAGTCAATGATGAACCTATGCAACTGGGTAACTTGTGGTACGTTTACTGATGTAGTAAAACCACCTACTTCTGTAGTGGGGGTTTGGTTTTGGGGGGTTGAGGGGGGTGGGGACCAAGACTACAGTTTTGAACATGTTACAGTTGAGATGTATATCACTGAGAAATGTCAGTTAGGCAATTGGATATATAAATTTGAAACTCAGTGGAGAGGTCAGGCCTGGGGATATAAATTTGGGAATTGTCATTTAAAGCCATATAGGTGGATAAGGTCACCAAGGGTTAAAAAGTAAATAGAGAAAAGGAGAGTTGACTGGGACCACACCCTGGGCAATGCTTTCATTTAGAGGTTGAGCAAAGGAGAGTAACAAGCAAAAGACCCTGAGAAAGAGCAGTTACTGAAGTAGGAGGAAAACCAGGATGGCATCCTGGATATCAAGAGAAAAGCATATTTCAAGAAGGAGAGATTGTATTTTCTAAAGATGGCCATAATGATAACTCCCATTCCACATGCTTTTGTTACAATGTGACCTTGCCACTTCCCTATTAAGAAGTGGATTCTATATCCCCTCCCTTTGAACATGGATGGCTGTTTGTGATTGCCCTGACTGGTGGAGTATAACAGAAGTGGCATTATGTGACTTCTGAGACTAGATCATAAAATATAATTCAGATTCTGTTTGGTTCTCTGTCTCTGTCTCTTTCAGGGCATAAGCCTTTGGAGACCTGAGCCACCATGTCAGAATTTTGGTGACCCTGACACAACCAAGCTGGAGAAACCAGGTGAAGAGACCAGATAGAGAGAGGGAGAGATGCCCAAGGAACCCCAGATGTTCCAGTCTCTAGCTGTTTGAGCCTCCCCAGAGCAGGCACTAGACATGCGAATAAACAAGCCTTCAGATGATTCTAGCCCCAGCCATCATCTGACTGCAGCTGTATAAGACATGAGAGCTACCCAACAGAGTTGTTTCCAAATACCTGACCCTCAGAAATTGAGAGAGAGAATAAATGATTGTTGTGTTAAGCCACTAAGTTTGAGGTGATATTTTTATACAGCGGTAGATAATCAAAACAGGGATGAAGAGAAAAAAAATATCTTCTGGATTTGGCAGCCTGGAGATCACTGATGACTTTAGCAATAGCAGATTCAGTGGAGTATAGAGATGGAAGCCCAAATGGAGCGGATGGAGGAGAGATTGGGAAGTGAGGAAGTAGGAACAGTGACTGTAAATGATTCTTTCAAGATTTCAGTTAAGGGGAGTGGAGACATGGGACAGTGGTTAGAGAGATCAAGGGAAAGTGTTTCTTTTTTAATGGCAGGCACTTGACATGTCATAATGGAGAAAACTCAGAAGAAAGAGAAATTAATGATATAAGAGGGAATGACTCAGTTCCTCATTGCCTCTTACTTGGATGAGTGCAATAGCTTCCTGAAGGGTCTATCTGGCTCTGACTTCTTCCCACTCTAGTTTCTCTTGCGTACCACTACTTAACTTTCTAGATTCAAGTATACCTTTTCTCATATCACACCCTGTTTAAACAAAGCAAAACAATGCCCAATGGTTCTCCTTTGCCTGATACGTCAAGTCATGGAGTCCAACAGCTGAAAGGAAACAAAGATAATCTAATACATACCCTTTGAGTTACAGAATGGGTGGTGACTAGCCTAAAGTCCAACAGCTGCTCAGTGAGGCAGAGCTAGGGCCTGGAACCAGATCTCATGAGTCAAAGTCTAATGTTCTGGGGCAGCCTTGGTCCCATGAATGGCAGCCCAAAGTGGTAGGTCAGAGGGGCTAGGATCTGTACGAGACTTTCCCATTCTTAAAAATCTAGTCTGACCTTTTCTTTACAGTTCCACATCTATCACCTTAGTTCCAGCCCCCATCGCTTCTTATTTGTACTATCACAATAATTTCCTAAATATTTTGATTCTTGGTCCACTCCTCCTTTTTGAGAGGCAGCATAGCATAATGATAAAAGCATAGGCTGTGCTCTTAATACTCTCATAGAAAAGTATTCTGGAGTTCAAGTCCTACCTCTGCCACTTACTAGCTGGGTGACCTTGGAAAAGTTAAATAACCCTCTTGAGTCCTCAATTTCTTTATAAAATGGGACTTCGGGTGTGGGAGGGCAGATTCCTACCATAGCCCCACTCATGCCCGCATAGTACTGTTTTATAAATACTCAGCACAAGAGTACAAATGAAGGCCCACACGCTTTATGTCTAAAAATTTAATAGTTTTTAATCATATTAACAAATAAAATTTGTTCTAGCCTTCTACCTTGACAAATGTACCTTCATAATGACAGAACTGAAAAAATGTATAAAATGTTTTCATATGACTGAAAGTCAGCAAAATATCAGGATAACTGGATTTTATTATTATTGTACATATCTAGATATTCTGGTGATATTAGGATGAATAATAAAGTAAAGACATATAATTAATACATTATTATATATTTATTCCATAAAATTTATTTTTTTTGCTTAATGTCACTAAAATCATTGATTATATTGTTATAATCAAGATTTATACATAAATTGTGCCATGGACAGTAATTATCTAAAGAAGTAAATAAAATATAATTGTATTCAAAGTAAAAATTTAAATATATGTTCATCAAAATGTAAAATGCATGTAGAAGTGAAAAACTTAAATTTATTTTTTATATATTTTCAAAAAAGTAATTTTTCTTTAAAAATATTCAGGATTATCCATTGAAAGTAAAGGCAAAATTGTAATTAACTAGGACTAAATTTTAAATCAAATTATTTAAATATGACTAAAGATTTTAATTTAATTATTTGAAAATTTAATTAATATTATTAAATGTCTTTATAAAAAATCAATTCTAATGTTCGGTGTCCATTTAGTTGCCAATATAAGAATCAATATCATGCTCGATGCATGTTAGACCTACATGTATATATTGAGTAATAAATATTACTTAATATTGCAAAATATTCTTTAGCAGCCATGTGCAATTATCGCAAACACTGTGCTATTTTGTGAACACCTCTGGGACTATGAACTAGAATATAAAGGGAAACAAGAAAATGGACGATTGGCATTACTTGGAAACAATACTTCCTTATGCAAGAATCTGCTGTATTCATATCGACAATTAATTTGACAATTAATTTGTTTTTTCTCTTTCCAATGCGCTTCTCTTGCCCAAACCCTCCGCATATGCTAAGACATTGTCAATCTTCAAAGTTGGCAGAGGTGCAACCTCCAAACTCCAATGCTATTCAGGCTCGGTTGCCTTTTGTTTTGAGAACATAGGGCAAGAGATATAGAAATCATTGCCTGAACAGCATTAGTCATGAGAGTAGATATTTAGGGTTATGGATCGAGCCATGATGGTGCTGAATCCTGGACCTGGTGTGACAGAGGCAGCTGTGTATCTTTTAATAAATGTGGTGTGTGTGTGTGTGTGTGTGTGTTAGTGATATGCATAATCTTCTAGAGCATAGGGCCCGGGCCATGTTTCTTCTTGCCCAGAACTAACGGTGGAACTGATCAGAACATTTGTCACAGATAACGTTGCTTTCCCTGTTTGTCTCCCCCACTAGATTGTGAGCTTCTCAAGAGATTTATTCATATTTTGTTCCATGTGTCTGTTTCATCCCTTCTACCACAGCCCAGAGTTCAGACCACTGTTATCTCTTACTTGGATCACTCTTTCAACTGGTCTCCACATTTGCCTTCTTCAAGCCATGTTCCACACTCTGCCTTCCACAGGGCCATTTCTAAGATTCACAACCTCTGTGAAAAGAAAGTATCAGAGCTTCTATTTATATTTGTTTTTATTCATTGTTTAATTCTTTATATTTGTGTGTGTTATCATGTCCATAATGTATTAATACAAGAGTGCCTATATCATGTATAAATTAATTAATATATATGTAAATCAGAGATGCATGCTCAAATTTTTTGCTGTCAGGAGAATGATATGCCGAAAGTGCTAGAGACAACTGGTCTCTAGGATCAAGTTCAAGCTCCTTAGCATGGCACTGGAGGCCCTGCATGATCTGTTCCTGCCTTTGTTCTCACCAAGGGCAGGAGCAAACCGTGGGGAGCATTCAGTGCAGGTGATGGAAGTCATTGTGATCCAGCAGGCAGAACACTGCACAACAGGGCTTGGCAGGTGGTAATCCTGGCATGTCCTCCTTGTCAGGGGCTTCGATGCAAAGTAGTATGGATATCTTAACAGGTGGGTGGAGTATGGTGACAGGAATCCAGGCACAGATGCTAGAAGTACAGGCAGGCTGGCAGCTGGCCAGCATCAAGGAAATCTGTCAGGAGGTAGCAAAACCTAAGCTTAGACTGGACTGGAGCTTGGGACCAGTGCTACAGTCCCTGGGAGGGAGGGAACTGGTGAGAGCAAGGCAGTGCTCTAGTCCTTGAGGGACGGGAGGGCTATGCAGGTTGCTTGCACTGGTACTTATGCAAAGGGAAATAGGCAGTAACAAGAACTGAGGAAGGATCCTGGGAGCAACTGGGTCTCAAGAATGTAATGAATGCCTAGTTTTCACAGCTGGGGGATGAGGTCACTGCTGACCCAGCACGAAGGGTGATATGAAGCAAAATCTCAGAGTGCTGGGCAGGTCTGGCTGATATTCCTCTGGCTTATGGTCAGGGTGAATCCTAGAGCCTGAGGCAGAGCTGAGTCTGCAGCTTGGATAGGTGACCTCCAGAAAGTAGCTTCAGTCATGGGAAAGGAAGGAGCAGAGGCTGAGGACAAGACAGGACCTGGCCCCACATCATTCTCTTAGACTGCCATTCAAAGCCCTTCACAACCTGTCTCCACAATAATAACAGCTAGCATCTGGTGAGCACGTCCTCTCTGCCAGCCACTGCTCCAAGTTTATATGTATTAACTCACTGAATCCTCAGAACAACCTTAAGATGATTCTGTTATTGTCCCCATTCTCAAGGTGAGGACACTGAGGCACAGACGTTTAGTAATGTGGCCAGGATTACAGGAGCTAAAATTCACACCTAGGCAGTCTAGCACCAAATCCCATGCTCTTAACCACTGCACCATGCCGTTCTCTATGTAGCATCCAGCCTTCGTTCCCATCACAACTTTTCATGTACCAAATGCTGTAGTCAAATTGGGTTTCTCACTGTCTCCCAAATATGTTTTATGCCTTTCTTCCTGAGGGCCTTCCCATTGTTCTTTTGCCCCAGTGATATGACTGGAATCCTCTTGCTGCTCTCAACCTATCCAAATTATGCTGGTACTCCAGGCCCCAGCTCAGATCTTCTTTTCCCTGACCCTTAGTCATTAGAGTGGCTGAGTTTATGGCTAAATTGTGGCTTTGCAGGTTTAGGCCCTAATTGGAGCTTAAAGGGCAGAGTCCTAGTCCCAACCCTGGTATCAGCATCTGTGGGACTATGGGGTACTCTCTGCCTCTCCATCTGAATGGTGTGTGTGTGTGTGTGTGTGTGTGTGTGTGTGTGTGTGTGTGTATGTTCGAAAGAACAAGACTATCTAGGAGCTAGTCCTGTGGAAGGCTCTGGTGTCATGGTAGGGAAAGAGCCTTCCCCAAAGAGATTTGCCTCGGAGTGAATAGAGTGGGGAGTTTTCCCAAGTGTGCTGGGGAGAGATTAGATCTGGGCTTGGCTTCCTCTGTTGTTGTTTTTGGACAACAGCATGTTTCCACTCCCTCAAGAGTGTTGACTGGGATGGCATCACTTGTGTTGGTTCCCAATAATCTTTACAGAGTGTCTAATTACAGACTGGCAGCAGAGAGAGAATGCAGAGGAAAGCGCATGCTGTGACAATTGCTAGACAAAGAGCACTCTAGGCAGCGAAGAACAGCTGTAATGGGTGGAGTTTTGGGGGAGGAGGAGCAGGAGGCAGGCAAGGAAATATTCAAGAAAGGATGGTGGCACTAGTCATGCCCATTCCTTTTGGAATAGGATTTTGCTGTCTTCTTAGTTCCTCAAGGACTCAAGCAGTTTTGTGTGAAAGGGAATGAAAAGTTACCCTATCCTTGTTTTACCTGCTCATAGTCGTAGTCTCCAACTCTTTCTATGGAGTTTATCTGATAATCAGGGAATATTTGGTTTTGCAAGCACACACACTTCATGAGAGCAGTGCCAGCAGATCTTTCCTAGATAGGTTGCATTATTTGAGGGGTTCCCTGTCTCCCCCCAACACTTGTGAACTGAGTGAGGGCAGTAATATATCTTCACCATTGTATTTGCCATTCCTCACACCTTGCCCAGGACATAGTGATTATTAAATATATGTTGAATGAATGCATGGATACTGTGTCTGACAGATCAAGAGATTGGATTATAAAAGTTTCTTTTAAGAAAGAAATGGCCATGGAGATGCTGTAGATTTTATTCAATGGGCAGTGTAAGAGCCTGGGAAGTCAGCATAAGGTAGTAAGCGGCACCAGGCCAACGGAACCAGGGAGTTAAGTCCTGCATGTAAGACAGAAGTGTATTATATGCTTTTCTAGGTGTTTGTTGTAGTCCAGTGCAGTCAGAAGAAAGCAGGTGACGTCCAGCCCTGCGTGTGATAGTGGCAAAGGTGGTGGGAACCCCTAATGGCCCATGAATACTCCTGCCAAAAGTCTCCCATTTTCTGTCAAAGGATCAGGCGCATAGTAGATGTTCAAGATGTATATGTTGAGTAGTAACAGCTTACTTGTATTGATATTTACTATGCACCTTCGCAGATGAGGAAACTAAGACACAGAGAAGTTAAGTAACATGCTTGAGGCCACAGCTAGTGAGTGGAAAGAGCTGGAATTCAAACCTACACTGTTTGGCTCAAGCACTAATAGGTTTAAGTACTATGTTATCCCGCATCACAACTTGACTTTTAGTTACTCTTTTGAGAGAAGGCATTGAAATTACTGCTAAAAATGCAAATATCCGAGGAGAACACCTTTATCCAGTATTTATCACCTATTTTCAGCTTATTCATCACTCAAGATATTTCTTGATGCAGTATGCAGTGTATGCATACATGAATAAGAACTGAATAAATTTACACAATTTCATGTTTTAACACACACGTACCATCAACACAATCAATATAATGAATATGTCCATCACTGTAAAATGGGCTCACTCCTCTTTATCCTCCCTGCCCTGTTCCTGGGCAAGTATTGATTTGCTTTCTGTCACTATAGATTATTTTCTAAAGTTTTATATAAATTAAATGATACAGTATATATTATTTTTGTCTGAGTTCTTTCGGTATGATTATTTTGAGATTCATCTATGTTGTTGAATGTATCAATAGATCATTCTTTTATATTGCCGAGTAGTATTGTTTTATGGATATACCACAATCTGTATATTCACAAATCTGTTGATAGACATTTGGGTTGTTTCAAGTTTTTGGCCATTACAAATAGAGTGTTTATGAATATTCGTGTACAAGTTTCTGTATGAACATGTTTTCATTTATCTTGTGTAAATAATATTATTAAGAAACTGCTAAACTGATTTCTAAAGTGGTTGTACCATTTTATATTCTCAACAGCAGTGTATGCAAGTTCCACTTGCTCTACATCCTCACCAACAGCAGCTATAGTCATTTCAAAAACATTTAGACATTCATTGTGGTTTTAATTTGTGTCTCTCTGATGACATATAATGTTGAAGATCTTTTCATGTGCTTATTGACCATCTATATATCTACTTTGGTGAAGTGTTTGTTCAAATCTTTTGTCCATTTTTTATTGGATTGTTTTCTTATTATTGTGTTCATAATTCTTTATATATTTTATTCTAAATACAAGTTATTTATCAGATTTGTGGATTTTTTATTGATCTATAACAAATTACCATGAACTTACCAGCTTTAAACAACACCATTAATAGTGCAGCTAGGTTATCTACTCAGGGTCTTACAAAGCTGAAGTTAAGGTGCTGCTTGGGCTGAGTTCTTGTCTGGAGGTTCTGGGGAAAAATCTGCTTACAAGATCATTCTTGTTGGTGCAGAATTCTGTTCCTCATGATTACAGGACTGAGGTCCCCATTTCCTTGTTGGCTGTCATCCCAGAGCCACTCTTAGCTCCTAGAGGCCACTCACATTTCTTACTATGTGGGCCCCTCTATCTTCCAGCACCGTCAAAACAAAAACAAAAAACTATCCTCCTATTTCCCCTGAATTGCCTTTGCACATAGTCAGAAATCATTGTCCAGGGGCCAGCCCAGTTGCATAGTGGTTAAGTTCCTGTGCTCCACTTCGGGGACCCGGGGTTTGCAGGTTTGAATCCCAGGAGCAGACCTAAGCACTGCTTATCAAGCCATGCTGTGATGGCGTTCCACATAAAATAGAGGAAGATGGGCACAGATGTTAGCTCAGGGACAATCTTTCTCAGCAAAAGAGGAGGACTGACTATAGATGTTAGCTCAAGGATAATCTTCTCACCAAAAAAAAAAAAAAAAAAAGAAGAAAAGAAATATTTCTCCATATATATGTGGGTTTATTTCTAAACTTTCTATTCTGTTTCATTGATCTATTTGTCGATCTTTATGTCAATATCACAGTGTTTGGGTTACGGTAGTTTAATAAGTCTTGAAATCAGATACTGGAAGTTTTCCAACATCTTTTTTTTTCCAAAGTTGATTTGGCTATTCTAGGTTGTATGTGTTTCCATATGAATTTTAGAGTTAGCTTGTTCATATCTAAAAAAAGACCGGCTGGAATTTTGATTGGAATTGTGTTGAATCTATAGATCAAATCAGGTAGAACTGACATCTTAACATTTTGAGTTTTCTGATCCATGAGTACAGTATACTTCCACCATTTAGTTAGATCTTCTTGATCTCTTTCATCACTGTTTAGTAGCATTCAGCATAAAGATCCTGCACATATTTTGTCACATTGATCCATGAGTATTTCATATTTTTGATGCTATTGTAAATGCATCAAATGTTTACATACATGTAAATGTTAATTTCAGTTTCCAATTGTTTATTGCTAGTATATAAATATACATTGATTTTTGTATATTAATCTTATATTCTTCAACTTTGTTAAATTTACTTATTCATGGTAGTAGCTTTTGTGTAGATTACGTAGGATTGTCTACATAGACAATCACGTCATCCTCAAAGACAGTTTTACTTATTTCTTTCCAATTTGGATGTCTTTTATGTCTTTTTCTTGCCTTATTGTACTGACTAGAACTTGCAGTATAAAGAAGTGATGAGATTGGAAATTCTTGCCTTGATTCTGACTTGAGGGAGAAATCATTCAGTTTTTCACCATTAATTATGATGTTAACTGTAGTTTTCTTTCATAGATGTTCTTTATTGGGTTGAGGAAATTTCCTTCTATTCTTAGCATCATGAGAATCTTTTTTATCAGGAATAGATGTTACATTTTCATCAAATGTTTTCTCTGCCTCTATGGAGATTATCATATGTTTTCTAAAAAACATGTTGTTAATAGTGAATTACATTGATTGATTTTGAAATATTGCATCAATCTTGCATTCCTTGGATAAATTCCACTTGGTCGTGATGTATCAACTTTTTTTATGGTATTGAATTCTATTTGCTGAAATTTTGTTTAGGATTTTGCTTCTATGTTCATGAGAGATATTGGTCTTTGGTTTGCTTCTTATAATATCTTTGTCTAGTTTTGGTATCATAATAAGCTGGCCTCTCAGAATGAGGTGGGAAATATTCCTCCCTCTTGCATTTTTTGCAAGAGTTTGGGTAGAATTGACATCACTTATTTCTTAAATATTTGATAGAATTCACCAGTGAAGCCATCTGGGAATGGGGTTTTCTTTGTGGGAAGGTTTTTAATGACAAATTCAACTTCTTTAATAGATATAGGACTATTTACATCAGGACCAGGACTAGGGTGAGGCAAGAGGGCACTCACTCTCAGGGTCGTGCAAGTCCTGGAGAGGGCTCAGCTCAGAGCTGTCAGGCCATCAATACTTTCAGCAGGTAGGAAACGAGTGTCTTAATCCTGAGTGGTGGATCTGGAAGGCACATCATAGCATCCTCTACACTGTTTAATACACTCTAGTTCATAGCATT
The DNA here is from genome assembly GCF_057802395.1 of Ceratotherium simum simum. Classification (NCBI taxonomy): domain Eukaryota; kingdom Metazoa; phylum Chordata; class Mammalia; order Perissodactyla; family Rhinocerotidae; genus Ceratotherium; species Ceratotherium simum. Next base: position 42,859,750 of record NC_141940.1, on the reverse strand, counting down.
GATATGGACATTCTTAATTTCCTGTATTTATGAAAGGACCTTGGCATGTATTTTGCAAGACTCATTTTGGGGTGAACCCAACTGACAATTGCAGTCAAGATTCTGGTCCCCAGAGTAGTCAAAGCTGGAATACAACAATCTCCCCTCCCCCAATTATACTTACTGTGATCCAAACAACAAGACAATTTATCATCAGAGCCTTGATGTGATGAGACGTAGTGCAGGTCCATTCTCATGGGATTGGGACCAGGGTCCTGGTGTTGCCCGAGGATTTAGGTCTGGGTGGGGAGATGAGTCAAAAAGAGGGAAGTAGAGGTCACTAGAAATAAACAGAACTGCCTCTGTACCATTTTCTGGGTCCTGCTGTGAGCTCTTGGATGTAGCGTTTAGGCAATGGTCTCTTTTTTCCACTTCTTGCATAGACGATAGTGACTTTCATTTCCATCTCATGGTCCAAAGAGAAGCAGAAAAAAATGGATTGCATATCATAGTGCTAAATTTGAAAGTGATAGAGAACATTTTGAGAGGACACCCTTCACCAGCTTGTATCCACTGCTGCTTATGAGTAAAAGAGGCATTCACTACATAAAGACATCATTTTAATTTTAACAAAAAGAAAACCAAGTCAATGTAACCTTGTTTTAAGATAGATTCAGATGAGGTGTAGTATATAATGAAAAGTTTAAGTAATCCCAGTTCCCCATTGCTATGTCCTCAACTGAGAGATCTTAAAATTACATCTCTAAAACAACCCTCCCTCCCTTAGTTCTAATTCTACTTGGATTTTTGGCCCCACACAGCTGGGACCATTCAACATCCACATAGGGGAAGGCCCAGCCCTATCTCATGTACTCTGTCTAGTCAGGGGAGATCTATCAAGTCCTTGACCCATAGCACGCAGCTCAGCATTGAGTCAGCTTGGTCGTCTGCTTCCTGATGGATTCCTCCCATGCCTAAGTGCCTATCTTGAAGTAGTTGTGCTCTTATTTTGTGCTTGCCTGTCCTCCTGGGCACTGGAGGCTTATCTCTTGATTCCAGGCCTGGTGAGAGGATCCTTGCTAGGTTCTGCTTTATTTCCCCTACACACTGCCCTGTCTGCCATCCTTCCATTCCCTAGCCACTGGTGGACTTCACTGATGTCAATTACCTAATGTTGATTACCTATAGCTCAATCTCTGCCAATTTCCTGCTGATTCTTCCCCTGCAGGCCCAGACATTCTCCTGGCACCTACAGCAGCATGGTATAGCAGTTAAGGGTACTTAGCTCTAGTGTCAGACTTTCTAGATTTGAATCTGCCACTAAGTGGCTATGCGACCCTTGGCAAGCTACTGAACATTTCTGAACTTCATTTTTACCCCTCATCTTTAAATGATAATAATGGTACCTACCTTATGGGACTGTTGTGAAAAGTGCTTATTGGAGTATCTGGCATATACTTATTGAGTACTAAATAAGCATTGGCTATTACACTGGGAACTTCCTGGAGCACCCGTTATGCCCAGGTGGGTTTGTCTCATCTCTTCTTCCCGAGTCTCTCACCTGATCCACCTAATTCTGTCACTGTTAATGGACAAAACCACCACTTTCTTTCTTGCTCGGGTGGCTAGAGAAGAAGTGAAAGGAAAAGGGTCGAGCCCAGCCTCTGCTTGGTTGTGGGCACCTGGCAAATCTATGATTCTAAACCAAGTGAATTTTCTCCTCAATTTGGGGAGAGGAAAGCCTCCTTCTGAAAATTGGAATGATTTCTCTAGAAGGAACAAGAAAGGAAGATCTCAATTCTTTTCCACTAGACATCTTTTAAATCTCAGTAATAAGGCAGAGGGAGGGGGGAAAACCATAAATTCTCCGCTGGGTGCTTGATAGAGACTATTCTGGGTACCAGAGCAGGTGGGATTAAAAAAGCACCTGGTTTAGTGTCAAAGGTAAGTGCAGGACAAGCCCATGAAAAAGAACTTGCTCAGAGGCTAGGCTGGGGATTCATTAACAGAAGGCTATCCCCAGGGAACCAACTGGCCCAGAAACCCGCTAAGAGTCCAGTTTTGTGGATTCCTTCTGGAGTGCTCCAGGGTTCCAGGTAAAGTGATATGCCAGAGGCCTAGCCCACTGAGAGTCTTTTTTTCTTTTTTGGTGAGGAAGATTTGCCCTGAGCTAACATCCATTGCCAATCTTCCTCTTTTTTTTTGCTTGAGGAAGATTGGCCCTGAGCTAACATCTGTGCCAATTTTCCTCTATTTTGTATGTGGGTCACTGCCACAGCATGGCTGACAAGTGGTGTAGGTCTGCACCTGGGATCTGAACCCATGAACCCAGGCCACCAAAGTGGAGCATGCCGAACTTAACCACTACGCCATTGGGCCAGCCCCCCACTAAGAGTCTTCTCTCATCTGTTGCCCAGAAGTCCTCCCTGCCCATGTAGAGATGGCCCTGCACAGAGGCCTGCACTTTTGGGATGAGTCAAGTTCTCCAAATAGCTTCTGCCTCAGTCTTTCTTTCTTTTTTTTTTTTTTTTGGTGAAGAAGATTAGCCCTGAGCTAACATTTGTTGCCAATCCTCCTCTTTTTGCTGAGGAAGATTGGCTCTGTGCTAACATCTGTGCCCATCTTCCTCTACTTTATAAGCCACAGCATGACTTGATAAGTGTTGTGTAGGTCCATGCCCGGGATCCTAACCTGCAAACCCCGGGCCACCAAAGTAGAGCATGCGAACTTAATCACTACACCACCAGGCTGACCCCTCTGCTTCAGTCTTGAAGCCATTGTCTAAAATTCCCACCATTAATTATTTCTTAGGGGGTTTTGGGAGACTTATTCATTTTAGCCTGATTAAGCCAGTATATTATTTGGGAGAGATAACACATTAACAGGGATTGTTTAATGACTAATTCGTTAGCACCCACTGACTCACCAGCAGAGAATGGAGACCTGTGAGACCCGCACTTAGGTTGGACCTGAGATAGGTAAGGTTTGATGCAATTAGTGGTACAGAGTGGGCAGAGGGTGGTAGGGAGAATCAGGCAGGGACAGTTTTGACAATGTGGGCTTAGAAAATGGAAGCACATTTTAGCATCCAATGAGAAGAACATAATTAGGGAAGTTAAATCTGCTGGGAAAAAAAGAAAAAATATATACAATATCTTCCAAAGACAAATTGAAATAATTCTTGGATTACTTACACTTTTAGATGAGCTGTACATTGGCTGTGCGTTCTTTGGTCATGAGCCCACGGAGTGGAGTCTATCAGTGGGCAGAGCTGCCCAGGGAGCCTGTAAGGACTGTAATAAGTGCTTGGGATTCCCTGCCTCTGTCTGCTCTTCACTCAAACTCCAAACAGAACAGAACGGCTCCCCCTCCAACTCAGATATTGCCTTGTCTTCTCGGTCCAGCTCAGCAACCACCTCTTCCTTGAGGCCTTCCCTGCCCACGCCAGTCTACAGTGCTCTTTCCGCCTGTGAACTCCATACTGGGTATAGATGGGTATTTGATTTTAGAGAATCTTTTCAAGTATTCATGTCCTATCTCTCTGCCTGGAAGAGAAGCCCCTGGAGGACAGGGCCCATTGCTCATTCATGTTTCTAGCCCCACAGCATCTGCCACAGAGTCTGCTCTCAGTAAATGTTTGAAGCCTTGTCTAGGCAGACCTGCAATTTCACCTTTGCCCCTGAAAATACATGCAGGGCTTTCCTTTCCTTTAACATTTTTATTTACTGTAAACTACACACATAACATATGACTACATTGTCGTTGTAAAATTTCAAATGACGCAGATAGTGTTAAATTCCCTTTGACCTTGACCACCCTTCTCATCCCAGTCCTCTTTCTAGAGATAATCACAGTTTATAGTTTGCTGGGTATCCTTCCAAATATTTTTCTCTGCATTCACATACATATATGTATGCATAGAGGTATATAGATTTGTGTGTCTTTTCCCACAAATGAGTGTTATTCTGCATCTTGCTTTTTAAATTTAATGACATATCTTGGGGATCTTACCAGGTTAGTAAGGCAGATTTACTTCATTTTTTTTTTTTTTGCTGAGGAAGATTGGCCCTGGGCTAACATCCGTGCCCATCTTCCTCTACTTCATATGTGGGACAGCTGCCACAGCATGGCTTGATAAGTAGTGTGTAGGTCTGCACCCAAGATTCAAATCTGCGAACCCTGGGCCGCCAAAGCGGAGTGTGCAAACTCAACCACTATGCCACCGGGCCAGCCTCTGCTTCATTCTTTTGAACTGCTGCATTGGATTTCATAGGATGGATATATTGATCCCCTGTTAATGCACATTTAGTGTTTTTCTAATTTTTAGTTTATTACAGACAAAAGTATAATGAAAAGTCCTTATCACAGCTCCTTGAGCACACATGTGAGTGTTTCTCTAGAGAAAATATCAAAAAGAGGAATTGCCGGATCATAAGGTATGTGTTTTTAAAAATTTTTAATAAGGCCTTCCAGTGTGGATCATGTAGGCCTTTCCGACCTGTGAAAGCAGCTGGGAGAGTGTCTCTCCCTAAGACACACTGCTTACAGCATCAATGGGATTATTTTTTTAAAAATTCTTGTCAACAAGGAGACAGTAAAACATTTATACAAGTCATTTCCTGGCTTTTATGGCTGTTATTTGGAGACTCCTAAACAGTGTGATTTTACTGCTGCTGTACAGCCCTAGGTGGAATTCAGAGTGGCTTTGGGGGTTGTAAGGCAACACAGGAGCTAGGCCAGTAGCAGGCAAGGTGGGGCTGCTACCCAAGGAACCTTCTTGTTGGCTTTACTACCATGGGGGTCTGATTGCTTCACTCTGTGCTCCTGAAAGCCAACTGGTAAATGGGTATTGTTAGCCTTGACAGGCAGTCAAATGAGTGAGTTTAGAAGGATCAGGGACACATTTCTCTGCACTTGGGAAAAACAGTTGAAAGCCTAGCTTTGCTGTCAGTGGGATGGTAAGCCATCTTGGAATACAAAGCCTGGCCCACATAAGTGAACAATCAGAGTAGTTTAAAAATAATGCAGTTCAATTAAAGCAATTATAAAATTAAATTTTGAGGCAATCTTGGAAATGTGAATAATGTACTAGGTTTTAGATGATACCAAGGAATTGTTAATTTTTGGGCCGGCCCTCTCCGCTGAGATTTAATCCAGGTCTGTCAACAAAACTGGAGGCCAGCCCGTGGCTTAGCAGTTAAGTGCTCGCGCTCCACTGCTGGTGGCCTGGGTTCAGATCCCGGGCGCGCACCAACGCACAGCTTCTCTGGCCATGCTGAGGCCGCGTCCCATGTACAGCAACTAGATGGATGTGCAACTATGACATACAACTATCTACTGGGGCTTTGGGGAGAAAAAGGGAAAAAAAGGAGGAGGATTGGCAATAGATGTTAGCTCAGAGCCGGTCTTCCTCAGCAAAAAGAGGAGGATTAGCACAGACGTTAGCTCAGGGCTGAGCTTTCTCACAAAAAAAAAAACTGTATGCCAGACTAGATGATCTTTGAAGGTCTACTCTGGCATTGCTATTCCATGATACTCTAGGCCCAAGTATCTATTCAAACCTAAGGTAAAAAAAAATCTGAATTCTTACAGATGTAACATTTAGGGCACTTTTTTTCTTTTCTTTTTATTTTTTTATTGAGTATATTTGACATATAACATTGTGTAAAGGGCATTTTTTTAAATTAAAAATTCATTTCCGAACTCATTTAAGTAGCCAATTGCCCCTTTGCTTGTTGATTGGATTAAAAAATCTTTTTTAATAGTCAAATACTTACAAGAGTATATATAACATCTATGTGCAATTTATTTATTTATTTTTAATTAACAAATTAAATTGTATATATTTAAAGTGTACAATGTGATGATTTGATATACATATACTTTGTGAAATGATTATCACAGTGAGGTTAATTAACACATCCATCACCTCACGTAGTTACCTTTTTTTTTATGGTGAGAATGCTTAAGATCTATTCTCTTAGCAAATTTCAAGTATGCTATACAGTATCATTAGCTACAGTCACAACAGATAGTCTGATGCTGTACATCAGATCCCCAGAACTTATTAATCTTATAACTGAAGGCTTGTGTCCTTTGACCAGCATCTCCCCATTTCCCCCTCTCCTCCAGCCTCTGGTGACTACCTTTCTATTCTCTGCTTCTATGAGTTCAACTTTTTAAAATTTCACATATAAGTGAAATCATACAGTATTTGTCTTTCTCTGTCTGGCTTATTTCACTTAGCGTAGTGTTCTCCAGGTTCATCCATGTTGTTACAAATGGCCAGATATCCTTCATTTTTATGGCTGAATAATATTCCATTGGGGTTGTGTAATAAAATTGTCTCTACTATTTAGAGATGCATACTGAAGTATGTAGGGGCTATAGGACATGCTTGAGATTTGTTTTAAAATAATTTAGAAATAAAGAAAAATGTGATAGCTTTGTGATGTGTCTATATCTATATCATATTTTCTTTATCCATTCATCTGTCAATAGACACTTAGGCTGTTTCCATGTCTCGGCTGTTGTGAATAATGCTGCAATGAATATGGGAGTGCAGATATCTCCTCAAGATCCTGATTTCACTTCTTTTGTGTATATACCCAGAAGTAGGATTACTGGATTACATGGTAGTTCTATTTTTAATTTTTTGAGGAACCTCCATACTATTTTCCATAGTGGCTGCACAAATTTACATTCTCACCAACAGTGCACAAGTGTTCCCTTTTCTCTACACCCTCAGCAACACTTGTTATTTCTTGTCTTTTTGATAATAGCCATTCTAACAGTTGTGAGGTGATAGCTCATTGTGGTTTTGATTCGCATTTCCCTGATGATTAGTGATGTTGAACACCTTTTCACGCACCTGTTGGCCATTTTATTGTCTTCTTTGGAAAAATGTCTATTCAAGTCCTTTGACCATATTTGAATTGGATTATTTGGTTTTCTTTGCTATTAAGTTGTGTAAGTTCCTGATATATTTTGGATATTAACTCCTTATCAGATAGGTGGTTAGCAAACATTTTCTCCCATTCCATAGGCTGCCTTTTCATTTTGTTGATTATTTCCTTTGCTGTGCAAAGGCTTTTTAGTTTGATGTACATAATCTCACTTGCTTATTTTTGCTTTTGTTTCCTGTGCTTTTGGTATTATATCTGAAATATCATTGCCAAGATTATTGTCAAGGAGTTTTTCCCCTATGTTTTCTTCTAAGAGTTTTATATTTTCATGTCTTACATTTAAGTCTTTACTCTATTTCAAGTTAATTTTGGGGATTGGTATAAGATAGATGTCCAGTTTCATTATTTTGTGTGTGGTTATCCAGTTTTCATAACATCAATTGTTAAAGAGACTATCCTTTCACCATTGTGTGTTCTTGGCACCCTTGTCAAAGGTTAGTTGACCACATATGTGTGGTTTTATTTCTGGGCTTTCTATTCTGTTCTATTGGCCTATGTGTGTGTTTTTATGCAAGTACCATGCTGTTTTGATTACTGCGGCTTTGTAATATAGTTTGAAATCATGAAGTGTGATTCCTCCAGCTTTCTTCTTCTTTCTCAAGATTGCTTTGGCTATATGGAGTCTTTTGTAGTTCCCTACAAATGTTAGGATTGTTTTTTATGTTTCTGTGAAAAATGCCAATGGAATTTGATAGGGACTACATTGAATCTGTAGATCGCTCTGGGTAGTTTGGACATTTTAACAATATAAATTCTTCTGATCCATGAACACTGGATATCTTTCCATTTATATGTGTCTTCCTTAATTTCTATAAGTGTATTTTAAAGAATGAAAACAGAATGAAATAAATGAGCACTCAAGTTGTCACCAAGCAGCTTATGAAAATAAAAATTGCTAGTAATTCTGAAGTCACCTGTCTGCCTCTGAGTGCATCCCTCTTCCTCCACCCAGAGGTAACTGCTAGTCTGAAATTCAGATAAATCTTTCCCTTGCCTTTCATCATGTTTATCACATATGTGTGTATTCCTAAATATTGTTTCAATATGTTTTCAGAATACATATAAATTAAATCATACTATATCTTGTTCTTTTGCTCAATATTAACGTTTTTTGAGATAACGTTTTTGAGATCAACGTGTTGATGTGAGTGGCTGTAGTTCATTTTAACTACTGTTTGATATTCAATTGTATAATTGTATTAGGATTTATCTATTCTGTTAATGGACATGTGGGTCATTGCCAGGTTTTTTTTTTTTTTTTTTTTTTGGTGAGGAAGATCAGCCCTGAGCTAACATCCATGCTAATCCTCCTCTTTTTGCTGAGGAAGACCAGCTCTGAGCTAACATCTATTGCCAATCCTCCTCCTTTTTTCTCCCCAAAGCCCCAGTAGATAGTTGTATGTCATAGCTGCACATCCTTCTAGTTGCTGTATGTGGGACGCGGCCTCAGCATGGCCGGAGAAGCAGTGCGTCGGTGCGCGCCCGGGATCCGAACCCGGGCCGCCAGCAGCGGAGCGCGCGCACTTAACTGCTAAGCCACGGGGCCGGCCCCAGGTTTTTTGACATTAAAAGTATTGATGCTATAGATGTTTTCATGCATGTTTGCCATTGCACATGTGTAAGAGTTTCTCTAAGGATATAGCTAGGAAAGGAATTTCTGAGTTTGTTGCATGATATGACATAGTCAATCTGAGTTCAGTTCGAATTCTGCCAGAGATGATTTGCATTTACTTCTGCTAGTAGCCTGGAGGATACTACCAACCTTGGACCACTTGAAGTTGAACCTTTTGCTTGAGGGTTTTTGGACACATAGCATGAATCCCAACCAGAAACTCATATGGAGGCCAGCCTGTGCTTACAAATTAGCAGGAGAATGCTTTTTTTTTTTCCTAACTGCTCTTGTTTACTGTCCAGATCCCTCAGGTAGTTGTTTTATTGTGTTTTGTCCAGAGTTGATCATTATTATCTGTAGGAGGGTCAGTTTATTAGAGCTTACTTCTCCATACTGGCCATCATATACTGTTAAGTGAAAAAAATTAAGGTACCAAATAGCATAAATGAAATGATTCTATAGCTTAGTAAAATCTGGAAGGATGTACACAACTTTTTATTTGCAGAAAAGTGGCATTTTGAAGGACTTTTACTATTTACTTTCTTTTTTTTTTTTGATGAGGAAGGTTGGCCCTGAGCTAACATCTGTTGCCAATCTTCCTCTTTTTGCTTGAGGAAAATTCGCCTTTAGCTAAAAGGCGAATCTGTGCCAGTCTTCCTCTATTTTATATGTGGGATGCTGCCATAGCACAGCTTGATGGGCGGTGTGTAGGTCCGTGCCTGGGAGCCAAACCTGCCAACCCTGGGCTGCTGAAGTGGAGTGTGTGAACTTAACCACTACGCCACTGGGCTGGCCCCACTATTTACTTTCTGTACATTTGTATTGTTTGAATGTTCACAAAGAACATGTATTACTTCTACAATCACAATAACAATAAAAAAATTCCGTTTTGAAAAAAGAAAATCTTGCTCCCAGAATAGGCTCTACTCTCAGTTATTAAAATTGCAACATATGTGCAAGTGAGTGTGTTAGTGCTCCCGGGGTATATGCATCCTAAGGCATCTTCCTCATCATAGAGTGACAGGTCTTATTCAGGGAGAAAAGGATCTTTGTCATCTTGGGTCAGGGCAAGACCTTTCAGCAGTGGGATCTTTGCTGGCCTTCTGAATAACTCTTAGGGCCTGGGCCTGAATTGAGGTAGTTTATGGGTCGAGACTTTTGAACTAACTGATTTCTCTCCCTGGGAGCTATTCATAGCATTACTTTGGTTCTGTTAACATCCTGGAAGATGTTAGTGTCAGCAGGAGGATGAATCCATTCTCCATGTGGTCTCATAGAAATAACATCTTACAGGGACCCATATTGGACTTAGAAAAATATAAGGTGGTTAAAAGTTGTCTTCTGGAGGGCCTCTAAACCCTTTTTCAGACACCCTAGATGAGAGCTGCTTCCAGATCCTAGTGTCCTGTTTTTTCCCACACTGTATCACCATATTCTGGTCTGTCTTCCTGGCAGCATGCTATGTCCTACAATCTTCCAGACCTCTCTGGTGCATTTCCTCAAGGCCCCATGCTCTCAAGGTGACAGCAAGCTAATCTGACACGGAGCTCCATGCAAATGTATTTGTGGGTGTCACCGGGTACCTTTGTGTTGCTAGGTGATCTCTCTCATTTCAACATATCTTCATACAACACAGCCTTAACCCAAATAAGTGACGCTAATAGTTGGGGATTCGGACACAATGGCTGGCTATAGGGGAGAATGTTCTGGATAAACAGGCAGGGAGGCAACACAGTCCCAACACAGTGGTGAAGTTTTAGGGTATGGGACAAGAGATGTGGGATTTGGAATGATCTGAACCTGGCATTAAAAATTCCCAGGAAGCCAGAGTGACTTCTAATAACTCCCCACATGACCTCACTTATTGACCAGGACTTGCTCTTTATATAAATCTCACAGTTCTAGATGTTTCCTCTCCACTGGCAGGAAGAGAGTTCAAGAACTGATGAGCCTTGCAGGCTAAAAAAATACCATTCTTCTAGTTTTTCCTGCAGAAAAATAGCAGCTAGGCTTATTTCTCCACTGGGTCGTTTGTCTTTATAGAGACTGTTGAAACAGAAACCTGAAGAGTAGGGTCTGGTCAGATAGTATTTGCCTTCATATGAGGCCAGAGCCTTACTTTTACTGGAAGCAATGGTTCAGAAAATTCTTCAAGTGCCCCTTTGGCTGCCCTTCACCAGGAGAACAGAAGGCCTTCTGTTCTCTCCCAGCCACCAGCATCACCAAACCTCCTTTGAGCCTCATATCTCCAGTCTCCCCTTTTGAATCTCTTCATTGTATCCTCAACACTTCTCTATCACTACTTCCACCTCTTCTCGATATTTCTCTGTGTTCAAATGTTTTCTTTCCTTATTCTATATCTTCACAAAGGAAGGGGTATGCCTCACTCTTGCCCCCTTGGACGAGACTAACCTCAAAGTGCTCTTTGGAAACTTCTTATTTTACTCCTTTTTATTTCCTGTATCCTTAACGTTTCTGATTCCATAAGTTATTTGCCCTTGGCTTAAAGGAAGGCTCAGGGGTTACCTAGTCCAAATAAAATAGATGCCTTCCCTAAAAACACCTTCCCCTGTTAGGGAGAATATGGGGAATAGCTATCCGCCTAAAGCTGCTATGTTCTCTCTCCCTCCTCCCCTTTGCCGACAAATTTCTTGAAAGAATGGCCTACATTTCCTGCCTCTACTGCTATCCCACCCACTCACCTCAACCCACTGCAGGGTGGCTTCCGTCTTTACCACTCCACTGGAACTGCTTTTTTAAAAGTCACCAATGGCTTCCTGCGTGTTCAATCTAGTGGCCTCTTTTTAAGCCTTTTGTTTAATCAAGGAAGGTTTCCTAGGTACACTGATGTTCTCAGTCACTGGCCAAATACAAAAGGCCCAGTCTCTATTTCTGGGGAATAAATGAGAACTCATGATGACAAGGCTTGTTCCTGGAATGGCACCAGGGCATGGGGGTGGTGAGGGTAGGGAGGAGTTGTGGGCTTTATTTCCTTGCTGTAATTAAAAATCAAATATTCATTCTTTCATTGGTTTATTTGACATATACTTTTGTGTATTTACCATTTGGCTGGATAGCAGCCTCCAACTCTACAGGAGCTTCTTTCTGCTCCTGTAAGGACAAAGAGATGGGCAAATCCTCAAATTGTGTTAGTATCTGAGTTACCAGTGCCAGACCCTCTGTAGGCTCAGCAGTCAATTGCCACACCTGCCTGCCACTCATCAAGAGCAATGGTCACTTACCTGAGGAGGAATTTTAAAAGCCTCATCCTCAGATGCAAAATTACCCACATTGCATATTTTTTTAAATACCACTAGGATGAGATGGGGGAATGATCTGAGTGTAATTTATTTGAAAACTCGGTTCTGGCAGAGGGAATTTAAGTTAATGTTAATAACAGATCCTCTTGAAAAGAGGTCAAGGGGGTAACGTAGCTTTAAAAAATTCTGTTTCATAATCCTTTCCGTTTAGAAGGAGGAGGAGTGCAGTTTGTCTGAAGAAGGCAAGGGGGAGCCATGGCCTCCGGTCCTTGCTTTGAACTCCTGAGCTTATTAGCAAAGGGAATCAATATTCAGAAAGATTTCACCACAGGTTGCAAGAACTTGGACTCCTCGTTCAACGTGATTATTTCCTACCCTCTAGCTGTCCATAAGAGAGGCTCTTAAACACGCTGTTCAGGCCTGATCAAAACATTAGCCAAGCCTTATGATGTTTGGACATGCTAGGCAACACCGGAGTCATTAATCGTGGGGTTACTGACAGATGCTAAGTACAAACATCTGTATGTTAAAATTTTTCTTTTACTGATCAACACATAACAGAGCCTGAGGAATGGAAAAAAAAAAAAGGATAAAGCACATTTGGGGATGTGTGGTGCATGCAGATTTGACCTAGATTCAGGAATCAGAAAATAAAATGTAAAATGGGAATCTTGACATTACTAACGACATATGAAAAGCACTAAATATCTTACTTCTCTTAATGATCCTGAATGTTTTAAGGATAATTAAAGTTAACTAAAATAAAAGGTCCCGCTCTTCAAAATACACATGGTGAGCATATTTTGAGAATATGAAATTATAGATTTCTATTTCCCAGGTAAGAATTAATTTGCAGAAAGAATTCACCAGTAGAAAAACTTTTATTTAATACTCCTATTTTAGAAGGTACCAGTTCCTTAGAAATTTTCTCAGTAACCAAGAAGAAAGTTCCTATATTATTATACCAGTTTAATAGATCAGCGTGTTAGTCACTTAAGCCTACAGGAAATGCATTTATTAGGGTGTAATCTATGTTATTAAGTACTCGGGGGAATCACTATTAAGTTATAAATCAGTGTCACTGTTGATTCTGGGAAAACCAAAAAGAACAATGAGTCTTCACAGATTTTTCTCACTGATCTCCAGGCATCTAGAGAAAATGAGGAAAACCTCAACCTTGGGGCTTAAATATATGCATGCAATATGGCTCCTTTAAAAGGAAGAATAAGTCCCTTCAGGGTTAGCATATTTTAACTCCAACTATATACACGAGATTATGAGAAATCTATTGCATAACTGTATTTGAGAAAGAAATGGTTTGAAATGTGCTTAAGAGGTTCACAGTGAAGAAAGAAAAAAATCCTTTACAGAACCCCAGCTCAAAAACCAAATAAGTACCAAAGTGGACTGTTTGTAGCAAAAAATTGTCAAAAATGCTGAATAGGACCATGCAATTATTTAATACTTACCTTGTGTAACTGAGGTGAACAAAGAGGATCACAAGTAACACTAGATGTGTACTTGTATGGTCTTCATTGAATTGTTTAATTATCCTCATGACTTTAAAGCAAATGGGTTCGTAAAGAATAAGAGTTAAGAAGAATTGAGGGCTTAATGGCTGTCAGGCACTCTTCTACATGTATTACCTCATTCAAGCCTCACAACAACTCTATGTTATGAGCAAGTACTATTATAATTCTCATTTCACATTATTATCCCCATTTTACAGAAGAAGTAACTAAGACTCATGAAAGACTTAACCAAGGGTTACATATAATTAGCAAGAGGTGGAGCTGGGATTCAAACCCAGGCAGTCGAATTCTATGTTTATAATCACTACATAGGAACAGGGGCTGCTGCTCTTCAAACTCAAGTGGAGGGAATCTTACAGAAAATTTATAACAAGTCCATCCCACTCCCCTGTAAGCATGTTGTGCGGATAGTGAATCTGAGACCCCGAGTGCGGAAATCAGTAGCCTAAGGACTGTGGCTGCTGCTGGGATAAGAATTGCTAAGTTTGCCATGTTCAAACACAAGAAGAGTATCCTTAGTCTTCATTTATTGCCAAAATAGGCAACTAAATAAATAAACCAAACATGGCTGCTTGGGTAGTGCCCTGTGGCACCAGGTTTAGTGACCTGTATGTCAGGGTACTTCTGGGGCTCTGTGGTTAGGGAGTAAGGAGACAGAAGAAGCTTTGCCTTCAAGTCAGAAGGGCACAGCAAGTGTGAGGCCGGTGAGGATGGGAGAGTGCTTGTCTGATGTTTTTCTGCCCCTGGGCTGTGCTAATCCTTCTTGACTGAAAGGCCAGCCTCATTCCAAGTTGCAGTTGAGGCTGGCAGCTCAAATTCGAATGGATTTTAAGAGGTCCCTGCTCATTCCTCAGGCTCCAAGGTTGGTGGGCAGAAGGAAGCAGGAAGAAGGGAAAGGGCAATATGCTTGGGGGAGTGGGGAGAACAGGGAGGGAGGGACTGTGATGCAGTCCAGCGAGGAGCACCTCCACTGACCTTCCTCCTTACCGCACACCGTCCCTCAGAGCCTCTACCCTCCAGCTCTGACTCGCCCTGCTTCCTTTGTCACAGAGAACTTTCAGAACTAGTTCATAAGGAGAGGGCAAATTAAGCTGCAATTGGAACAATTAGTTTTCGTTGACACCCCCACTCATCTTTGGGCATTTAGAGAAAAGAGAAAAAATGGTGAGCCCTGAGCTTGAAATCTTTTTATGCAATCAGGCTGCTTAAAAAAAAAAAAGGAAGCCATTATTTTTAGGTTTGTCATGTTTGTCTCACCGTGATAAAGTGAACCATCTAATTCAAACTGAGGCCTGAGAACGAGCCCAGTGCAGCTGTCAAAGAAGCTTGGAGAAAAGGAGAAAAAATAGTTTTCATGTGCTGTTCCTTCTGTCTGGAGTGTTCTTCTCCCACCTCTTGAGATTGCAACTCAATTGCCACTTCTTCAGAGAAGCATTTCTGGTAGGCGCCACCACTCCCTTCAAGGTCACAGTCCCCCATTACCTGTTTTCAGAGAACCATATAGTTCTTGGTATCACCTGTCATAGTTGTGATTTTATTCTTACTGGTGTGATTTTTTGGATGAATATCTGCATCTCACATTAGACTGGAAGTTTCACAAGGGCAAGAACTTTTTGCCAGACCTTCAGGCTCCTCAGTGTTGGCATAATTCTTGGTACACATTGGGTGCTCAGCAATGGTTTGCTGAATAAACGAATGACTCATCAAACAAGAGCCAGCCCTGGTGGTCTAGTGGTTAAGATATGGCGCTCTCACTGCTGTGGCCCAGGTTCGTTTCCCAGTCAGGGAACCACACCACTCGTCTGTCAGTTGTCATACTGTGGCAGATGCATGTTGCTGTGATGCTGAAAGCTATGCCACCAATATTTCAAATACCAGCAGGGTCACGCATGGTGGGCAGGTTTCAGTGGAGCTTCCAGACTAAGGCAGACTAGGAAGAAGAACCTGGCCACCCACTTCTGGAAAAAAACAAATTCTCCATGAAAACCCTATGAATAGCAGTGGATCATTGGCTGAAATAGCGTCGGAAGGTGAGAGGATGGCGAAAAACGACCCAGCAGGGTTCAGCTCTGCTGTACATGGGGTCGCTAGGAGTAGGAATCAACTCGATGGCACAAACAACAACAACATCAAACAAGATCCAGCATATGGGAGAGTATTTTTCACCATTTCCTCTGTCAAGAGAGGGAATATAACATATGAATGCAGCTTTGGAGTCAGACACTTGGGTTCAAATCCTAGCTTTGCCATTTACTGCCTGTTTAACCTTGGAAACATCACCTAAGGTCTCTGGTTCAGTTTCCTCATCTGTAAGATGGGGAGAATAATTGCACCTTTGTCTTAGTTCTGTTGTAAGGACTAAATGAGTTAATACGTGTAAAGCACACGCTACATTCAATAAATGAGAGCTATTATTTTATGAAAGCCCTTGCTTCGCACTGTCGTGCTTGTGTACACAAGCAATTGTGTACAGCTGCCCTTTACACAAATTACACCTTCTGACACCAGTGGCAGGGATATTGCACTGTGTTTTGATTCGTACTCCTTGGGTCCACTCCTTACCGCCCCTCGACATTCTCTGTTCCACTCCATTACTTGATTTGATGTCACTGAGACAGGTAGTGAAGGGGTCCTTTGGTTTCTCAGCTCCTGCCTGGAGAATGTCACTAATGTTTCTCGAGGAGGGATAAACATGAGGGCGAAGCATATATCCAGCAGCTGCCTAGGCTGCCTAGGTTGCAAAGTGATAAAATGAAATGTGTCTTGCGCATTTCACTTTGAAGTGACAGGAAAATAAGTGACCCATCAACCACTAATTACTCGGCAAATCTCCGATGAGGGGCTCTGGCTTTCACAAGATTGCCTCGGGGCCATCTAGGTGCTTGCAGTTCAGTACATTGGCCATTACATTAGTCAATGAAGAGGAATTGAGTGAAGCAAGGGGCTCCCATTTATTCAGTGCAGAGATTTTATGCATAAGGTTACTAGGCTTTGAAACAAATGAGCAATGATAAGGATGATGTGCCTTCTAATCCTGCCACCTTAGGCAACCATGATGGGTACCCCATACACAAGAACTACAAATCCTCATCTCCTTGCCCCCCTGTGTACTGTTGACGAAAGGGGATCTCATTAGTTTTCTTTTCTTTTTTTTAATAATTTTATTTATTTATTTATTTTTCCCCCCAAAGCCCCAGTATATAGTTGTATGTCATAGCTGCACATCCTTCTAGTTGCTGTATGTGGGACGCGGCCTCAGCATGGCCGGAGAAGCGGTGCATCGGTGCCTACCTGGGATCCGAACTCGGGCCGCTAGCAGCAGAGTGCGTGTGCACCTAACCGCTAAGCCACGGGGCCGGCCCTCATTAGTTTTCTTATGCTCAAGTTGGATCCAGAGATTTTAGGATAAAGATTTGGTTTTCTGCTTCCAATGGGTATAGCAGCTTTGACTTTTGTTTGAGGGGAGCTCTGTGGTTCTAGGCTCAGGTTCTGGAATGAGACAGGCTGGGTTTGAGTTCTAGTGCCACCACTTATGAATTCTGTGACCTTGGCCATGCCACCTAACCTCTCTGTTCCAGTTTTTTCATTGGCAAAATGATCCCAATGTTAAAGGTCATTGTGAAGATTAAATGAGTTATAAAGCATTAGTACACTGCACCATATAGAGTAAATGCTCAACAAATTATTATTAGTAGTATTTGCATCCTCTTTTTGATATCCTTTTGGATAATTTATTAACTACATGACCATCTCTGTGCTAAAAGCCTTACATACATACATTACCTTATTTAGTCCTCTAAATAACGGCTGTGAGGTAGGTATTATTCATATCTCTTTTGTACAGATGAGAAAACTGAGACTATGAGAGATTAAGTCACTTGTCCAGGGTCACGCCAGCAGTAAGCAGTAGAGCCTCCTCTCTTCACCACCGCATGGGGAAGAAGGGAGGAGGCTGTAGAGAAGAGAGAAGGCTATCATGGCTCCAGGCAAGATGCTTGCTTTATCCTCAGGGCAGACAAAAGGGAAGTCCAAGGACCCTGGACAATCACTCAAGCCTAGCTGAACAAAGAATGCAGTGTGCCACTGGGCTGCTCTAAATTTATACTCATTGCCGCCATGATAATTGTTCCCTATGGAATGCAGCTACCCCTTTCCTCTCTGACTGGAGAGCAAACCAAAGAAATCTCTTTTAGGGAGACAATATAACCCAGGGATCAAAAGCAGGGCCTCCGGACTCAGACTGCTGTGGTTCAAATCTGATCACTTTTTGAGTGATTTTTGAACACTTATTCAATCCTCTAGACCAACAGTTTTCAAAGTGTGGTCTGAGGATCCAAGGAGGTCCATGAGGTCAAAACTATTTTCATAATAATACTAAGATGTTTTCTGCCTGTTTCACTGCCATTCTCTCACCAACGTACAGTGAAGTTTTCCGGGGGCTTCATGGTGAGTGATGATGTCATCACTCTGATGGCTGATGGAACGTGTGCTTGTGTGTTCTTGGGTTTTAAAACTTCAGTTTGAATTTCTAATATGCTAAACATTGAGATACATATATCCCACATAAATAAAGCTCATTGGCGGGTCCTCCATGATTTTTATGGATGCAAAGTGGTCTTGAGATCAAAAAATTTGAGGACCACTGCTCTAGGCTTTAGGTTCTTCAGCAGATTAGAAATGATAACAGTATCAACCTTATAAAATTGTTAGGAGATTAAATGAGATAATACACATAAAACTCTTGGCCCAACTCCTGGTGTATATAGTAGGTGCTCAGTAAACAGTTGTGATTTTCAGTGTCATTATTGATCTTCTACTTTGTTCTGGATTTGCTGAGGGTCTACAGCTAACCTCCTTGTTAACTGTAGTGTGAACATGTATATGTTGATTTACTAGGAAAAACGCAGACTTTATCAGTCATTTGTGTGGTCATTACAGTCCTGGGTACGGTAACAAAACACATAAGAGCTTTCAATCTGTCTGGAGAGACAGGACTCATGTGAAACAACATCAACCTGGTAAGATGGAGTGTAACTACCAAATCAAGTAGAGTTTATGTGCAAAACTGCGTGGAGTGAGACACTTCTGTACTTAGGGTCTCTAGGTGTTAAGAGAAGAGGAAGACCGGAGCCAGAGATTGAAGGAGGTTTGGCTGGATGATACATGTCCCAGCAATGCCCTAACCATACCCAGTAAGAGTGTGTGCTTTCTCAGGGATGCTAAGGGTATATGCCAGGCCCTTAATATCTACTTGGAAATGGGATGTTCCTTGGTATCTGGGAACACTCTGGTGCATGTTAACAAAACAAAAACCAAATTCCTTGTTCTTAAATCATGTTCTCAGGAAATGCAGGGATTTGGAGTCAGCTGACCTGGTTTCAAATCCCAATTCTGTTACTTCAGTAGCCATGGGAGCTGAGGCAAGTCCAGTCAACTTATGGAGTCTCGTGATCCTAATGTGGAAGATGGGGTTGGTACTAATTGGCCCCCAACATAAGTGGAGCAAATGAGATCATGTAGGCGATGGCACTTTGCAAACTATAAAGCCCTAAATGAATGTGCAGTGGTGTCACCACATTGTCTCTTGCCTATTACATCTCTAATCCCGTGATGTTCTGAGACTGGTAGCATCTGCTCCAGAGAGGAAGCAGGCCTGGAATAGCCTGGGTATTTACGGAGGAGATTGGCAGAGTCTGAGTTGTGAAACTCAGTGGTCTGCTCCAGCTCATCCTGTTGAGTTCCTCACTCTCATGAACACTAAATTTACTCTCCTTATTTTTTCAAATAGCTTCATAATTTTGCTTATTATGTTCCTCTTCACTTCATATTGTGGGGAATTTAAGAATACTCTCGTACAAAGGGCTGTTTATTACCTCAGAATAATCCCTTCCGGCTCATAGCTCACCTCTCATCGTCAGGCACACAGCAGGAGAGTAACTTGCTCAGAATTAATGGCCTTTTCTAAATCCATTAAAGAAACTCTAAAGATTAGCTCTGCTGTTCCCAGGCATGAGAAGGATTATTTTATGTGGATTGGGTGCCTCCAATAAGCTAGTCACTATTGGAAGATTAGCTGCTGCCTGCCCTCCGAAGACTTGTGCTCATAGTGAACTCAAATGTGACCTAAGAACAACTAAACCAGTCAGCTTGAGATGTGGTTACCCATGCACACTTTGGAGCCTTCTCCTCTTACTCACTGTGTGACCTTAGGCAGTTTACGTCATCTCTCTGATTCAGTTTCTGCATCTGTCAAAGAGGGATGGTGAGTACAGATCCTATAGGGCTGTTGTGAGGGTTGAAGGAGGTAATGTATGTACGTTATGTCCATTCCTGGCATATAGTCAGCACTCAGCAAATGTTAGCTATTATTGCCATGATTATGCTAGGAGCTGGTCACAGCGGAAAGAAGCCACATCCCTGACCTCCGAGGGCTTGTACTCAAAATGAGATAAAATACAGAAGCACAAACAACTCAACTGTGGGCGGAAGGGCCCGGGAGGTTGCATTCAGTCCAATGCCTATTACTCACTCGTGGTGGTTTCACTGAATTCTTCTTCCTTTCTCCCCGTTCCTACCCAAATTGTTGACCTTACCATAGAACAAGGCATTCTTTTAACTGCTTAGAAACCACTTTTCCTTTCGTCTTTCCCCTAAGTGGGTGAGGGGGAAGGGAAAGGGAGAGGGAATAAACACCAGCTGGGATGAGAATATGAAGAAAAGACAGGTTTCTTTTTTTTTTCTCATTAAAAAAAGAGTAGGGTAGTGGGGACAGGGAGAAAAATGTGTTCTTGATGAGGAGGGGCTGTTGGGAAGAGCTACGCGGGCGGTTTCACCAAGGCGCCGCTTCTTCTAATCATCTTGTGGCAGGCAACGCTCTGGCCCTAGCCAATAATTTATTTACACCAAAAGGTGCAGACGCCAGAGGCAGGTGTCAAAACAATTAATAACACTCCGGGAAATGAATAGTCTCTCTCTAACTCTGCCAGCTCCAGGGGAGCCTGCTCCCTGGGAGAGCTCCTTGAGACACTGCGCTCCCAGCCTGAGCAATGGGGTGGGTCCACTACGACAACCTTTGATGCTGATCTGCAGCCACACTCCAAAGCCCACTGGAAATGGGGGTAAAGGTTCTTATTTTCAAAGGGCTTGCCCTCAGGCTTCCTTGCAGTATCTGGCACCCCTGCAAAGCTAAATCTTTGCTTGTAAGTCTTCGAGCTTTTCTGCCTGGAGAAATGGAGAGACGGATAGGGGACTTAAAATGGTGGGAGCTGCTGTTCTTTAAAGATGAATTCTAGAGTTAAGGATTGAAAATTTTTTATTTTAAATTTAAATTGAAACTGAGGCACAGGAAGGCTAAGTGACTTGCTCAAGTAAGTAGTAGCAGAGCCAGAATTTGAACCCAGGCAGTCTGGCTCCAGGGCACATGCTCTTAACAGTTACACTCTCTGCTTTGCTCTCTCCTGTTCAGTTCAGAGAATGGCTTTTCTTCTCTTGACCCTGCAGCCAAAGGTTGTTGTTATACCATATAAACATCCTTTCTACAACTATGCGTGTTGGTATTTATTTCTCATTTCGGTCAAGAATCTCTTGATGCTTTGAACGCCTTCCCACCTGTTCTGTGCACAACTGCACATACTCTCAAATCATTAAAATATTTTTCTTCTTGATTTAGTAAGCAGAAATTGTTATTCTCTTTGGAGCTGGGGTGTCTTATGAGTGCACTGTAATCTGAATTACAACTAAAATCAGGGGAGATGCGCTCAGTTTTCAGGGAATGCCTTGCCATACTAGCTTTGGAGAAATGGGAAGTTATTTCCCAGTGATCGACCTAGAAATTCTGCA
Source organism: Ceratotherium simum simum (assembly GCF_057802395.1). Taxonomy (NCBI): domain Eukaryota; kingdom Metazoa; phylum Chordata; class Mammalia; order Perissodactyla; family Rhinocerotidae; genus Ceratotherium; species Ceratotherium simum. The sequence continues at coordinate 42,838,563 of NC_141940.1, read as the reverse complement.
CCTGAGACCTCCAGACCACATGATTCTCTTGGAATCATAAGAGGTTAGGTAAGCATCTGAATCTTGGAATTTTCAACCTCCTGGATAATTCTTTTTTTCTTTATGACCTCCCCCGTTCCTGCCAGGAGAAGGCTGGGCCTTGGGGAGTAGGGGCTTGAGCTAATTCCCAGGTTGCACTCAGTCAATGCTTGCTGATGGGTTGATTGCTAGAATCTGCTACAGACGAACTTTTGGAAACTCAAGAGCAAAAGAGATTGTGCTTCAGATTCCAGGGCCAGGCTTAATCTCCTTATAGGATTTAGGAGGTCAGAGTTTCCTAGACAAAATCCACATTGGGCAGTCTCCAGAAAGTTCCCGTCACCTGCAGGATGGAAGAATCATGGTCCTCAGGGAAGGTAATAGGCACTTGTTTCATATTTTGGCTTTCATTGCAGATGGAAGCAGCAGCAGTAGCAACATAACCTTGGACCAACTGAGCATTTAATTGAAGTTCACCTGATGGGGTGACATTTTGTTTCTCAAGCAAATTCGGTTGCTATTAACAGGGAGGTAGTTATCGTGGTTAAATATACTCTCATTCCAACAGAGTACTAGGGGAGCTTTTTAATATTTATGTGACAATAATTGATCTCTTACCACTGTCAAGTACTGCTAAAGACTTATCAGCTTGCTGTTTCAGCACCATATGTTGTAGCCAAGATGCGCTCCATGTGTCCTTCCTGTGCCTTGGGGAAAGAACATTTGCAGTGGATCAGAATAGAAAATGGTACGGGCTTCAGAAAAGCTCCTTGCTCTTAGATTTCTCCTCAATGACCAGGTATGCGAATTATGACTATAAAGTAAGGAGATCACCTCCCCAAACCACTTGTGAAATGAAACCTTGGTCCTTAATTGTTCCCTTCCCCAGGTATGGTCCAAGAGAGGGGTGACCCAATTAAAGGGGACTCCTCGTAAATTCACCTTGTATTGCATATAACTGATTCAAAATAGGCCATTCTATGAAATCTGAAAACCCGCCCACAATTAAAATGCTAACATCTATACCATTTGGTTTTTCTTAATGAGCCATGTGCTGATTTTGCTTGTCTTACTTCAGCAATAACAAAGTTTAGCACATACATACCATAAATCTCCCAGGAACCGAAGGAGTGGGCTTTTTAAAATTTTAACTTGAGCCAAATTTTCATTAGGAATTTATTTATGGGCATGAGTGAGCTACTAGGGGAAAGATTATTTGAAGCTATGAGGGTCCCCTAAGGTAAACTGCATCTGAGAATCACAGTGGGTGTCAAGGAGCCTGAAACAATGTAAACATCCCACAGCCATATGCACAGGGAGACTGGCCCAACAGCTCTTCCTTCCTGTTGAGCTGAGGTTGCCATGGCTCTTGGATTCTTGTGACTAGAGGGTCATGGTTCCAGTGGATGGGGTTAAAAAAGGTAAGCATGTTGTGTTACATGCCCATGATACAATTTATATATGAGAAGCATCCTGACATGGTGAGTCTTAAAGAACTGACATTCATGAGTCTTTCCCCAGACACACACTGTCTATGAAATCAATCACATAGTGAGCTCTTTCTATTAAAAAGTCTAAACACAGCAAACATTTTGAAAAAATTGGATATGCCAACCACGTTAGAATGCTTTTTCCTGAAATCAGTGTGCCGTCTTTTCTGGGATGGAGAATCTCGTTTTCTGTTGTTCATTTGTTTGCTTGATTTTTTGGAGGGGTAGGAAGGAGGGTGTTTTCCATGCTTTTTGAAAGAAACTTGAAGAAGAACATGGACATTTAACCCTTCCCCAGAGTTACCGAGGAGGGCCTGAGAGAAACTTTTCCTGTTAAAACCTTTGAGGAATTCCAGAAACAGGTTGAATGTGGTCATCAGGGGCCCTGGGCCGACGATGTCTGTGTATTTCTTAGAAAACTTTCCAAATATTTGGAAAATCCAATCCACAGCCCTAATGCCACAGTCCAAGTGAATTATTTCCTAGAGCTCCTCTGAATATTCTGTTTTCCCTCTTATTACTTTTTTTTCTTGATCTGATAAGCTTTTTTTGGTAATTAAAGGAAATGAACCTTTAAACAAATTATTAATTATTATGCTTTATTCTTTTGGTAAGCATTTCCCCACCCATAATCTGACTTGGTCCTCATAACACTTCTGCAATCAGAATTGATCATTCCCTTTGCCCACACGAGGAAATTTGGTGACCTTTAGACTGATGCCTAGGCTTTGAGATGTTTCTATTTCCCGTTAGCAGACATTAACAACTTGAATCTGATGCAACTAGATCCATTGCTCCTGCTGTGGATCCTTTCCCCAGAAAAGTCCAAACCCATTCAAAAATTTGTTCATAATTTCATTCATAGAGTGAGCCCAAGGAAGGCCACGAACCAGGTTTAGAGCCTCTCAGTTAGACAGTGGTGTACCTGTTCCTTTTGATATTGCAGAGTCTGTGAAGGTGGATCACTAAGAAAAGTCACAGCCTAAATCATAGGTCAGAATTTTTTTTTTTTGTAAAGGGCCAGATAGTAAGTGTTTTAGGCTTTGCGGGCTGTAGGGTCTCTGTTACAATTACTCGGCTATACATTAGTAACACAAAAGCAGCCATAGAAAATATATAAATGAATGGGCATGGCTGTGTTCCAATAAAACTTTATTTATAGACACAAATTTGAATTTTATATATTTTTATCTGTCAGGAAATATTATTCTTCTTTTGATCTTTTTTCAACCATTTAAAAATGTAAAAACCATTCTCAGCTTGTGGGTTATAAGAAAACAAGTGGCCAACTGGATTTGGTCCAAGGGCCGTAGTTTGCCAATCCCTGCCCTAGACTAGCAGTTTTCAGCTCTGGCTGCACATCAGGGTCACCTGGGGAGTCTTTAAGAAATATTGATGCTGGGTTCTGTCTCTTGTGGTTCTGACTCAGTTGGTCCAGAGTCATGTTAGGGCATCAGTTCTTTTCAAAAGCTCCTTAGGGCTGGCCCTGCGGCTTAGTGGTTAAGTGCCTGCGCTCCGCTGCTGGCGACCCGGGTTCAGATCCCGGGCGCACACCAACGCACCGCTTCTCCGGCCATGCTGAGGCCGCGTCCCACATACAGCAACTAGAAGGATGTGCAGCTATGACATACAACTATCTACTGGGGCTTCGGGGGGAAAATAAATAAATAAATAAAATCTTTAATAAATAAATAAATAAATAAATAAATAAATAAATAAAAGCTCCTTAGGGGATTCTGATGTGCAGCTGTTTTTGAGAGGAACTACTGGTCTAGAGCGTGTTTTCTAGCTCCAGGTTTAGCTTAGATCTTTTATAAATCATGGAACTGCAAATTCTTAAGGGTCTCAATATACTCCATGGGGAAAGATGATATCTAAAACAAGTTTCTGAATCATTTTTAAATAGTGCTTGACTTACCCTTCTTCAAGAGGCAGTAGGAGAAAGAACCCCAAACAGTACGAGTTATATAGACAAGAAAGAATACAACAAAAATATTTATTTTCTATGAGTACATGTCTATGCATATAAACGCACAGAATGAGTTTTGGAAAGCTACACACCAAACAGGCAACTCAAGTTACCTCTGGGGAGGGGGGCAGGGGTGAAGGTGGGGTCAAAAAGACTTTGATTTCAGCCTGCCTCGGTTCAGTCTTGACTCAGCCAGTTCCTAGCTATGTGACCTTAGGCAAATGCTTTCACTTCTCTCTGCCTCAGTTTTCTTATCAGTAAAATGAGGGAAATAGTAATACCTACCTCATAGGGTATATCTTGGATCTAAGTGAATTAAATACATGTAAAAAAATTTAGAGCTGTATCTGGCATGTGGCAAATGCTCAATAAATGTTAGTCATTATCATTAAAAATGGTTTGGAAAATATAAAGTGCTATATTGGTAGTGATCAACCTTTTCTTCTGCCTCCATACTATTTTAGTGGGTAACTAGACTCTTTGCACACAGTGATTATCACCCAGAAGGAGTACTCACTCCCTCAGGAGGCATATCACACTCCATGTAGGGGAATCTATGGCTTGAAAACAACCCTCCAGAGATTCTGATATGCAAAGTGGGCACAACCCTCAGTCTATATGAATGAAATTATGTTTTCACTCATTGACAAATATAAATCAACCCTCTCTCACAGAGATAGTGCAGGGTTGGATTTCCAGGAAACAGGAATAAAGTGGTGTAAGTATGGGACTTTATACAGCTAAAAATCCCCACAATTAACTCCATCTTACTGCACGCAATTACAGCTTCAAAGAGAGATTAACTATATGCAACCGAAAGGAATATTGAACCACAGAACCTCCTCTTACATAAAACAGGTAGTCTTTAAAACACACTGAATCCCCAATTCCCAGCACTGTGAATGATACGGTGTCTGTCAGGGATCATTGAAAGAATGAAAAATGAATAATCTGGATATATTTGACTTTCTTTTTATAGGCAGCATATTTGCTTTCTAAATTATGACCCACTTAAATGAATATTAACATGAGTTTGTAATTTTGACCAGTGGGAGAAACTGGCAATGTATTTGGTACTCATGGGAACTCGATCTGAGAGGAAAATATTGTTTTACTTTTTGTTTTTTATTTTTTTCCCCCAAAGTCCCAGTAGATAGTTGTATATCATAGCTGCACATCCTTCTAGTTGCTGTATGTGGGACGCGGCCCCAGCATGGCCGGAGAAGCAGTGAGTCGGTACGTGCCCGGGATCCGAACCCGGGCCGCCAGCAGTGGAGCACGCACACTTAACTGGTAAGCCACGGGGCCGGCCCGAAAATATTGTTTTAAATGACCTATCAAATATATAATTAAAAATGGTCTGTGTAAGAATGTGGTGAAGTGAGAGGGGGTTTAGAATTGTCAGTCTGACCAATCTAGGTAGTAGCTTTACCAGAGAATTCAAAAGAAAGAAGAAGACCATATGTTTTAGTAAAATAGTGCTTGCTTGAGTATCAGAAGACCTGGCTTCTGGTCCCTTCTGTCACTGAGTTTGGCTTCATAAGTTATATTTTCCAGGCTTCATTTTTCTCCTCCATAATTTGACAAGCCTGGACTTGATGAGTTCAAAGGTCCCTTGGCCTCTATATTCTATTAATTTCTAATAGCAGTGTCCAGAGCCATGAAGTTCTGCCTGGGGCCCTACTCTGAGGCAACCATCTATGGTATGTGAGAGAGAAACAAAGCTCTGTGATGAACCCTCACCCATTTGTGGAGCCAAATTAAACTTTGAGACGTCAGTTTTCATTGAAATGTCAGCTCTAGATGGACTGCTTTTTATCAAAGACAAAGGCTTTTTGATGCATCTCTGCATTAGTCAGTGATGATAAGTCTTGGGAATGTCTTCTAACACAAAGGTACATGGGCTTCTTTCTTTGGAATTAACTTCAACAGAGCAGCCCTATCAGCTGTCGTGGAAGATGTACATGAAGATCACTGAGGTGTTTGCACCAATTCTATACGCTAGTGAAGAAATCTCCAGGGGAACCACATCCTACCACCCTTTTTCACTTCCTTTGAGCCTCCTGCTGTTGCAGGAATTATTTAAAAAAAACAACTGCTTTGGCTCTGACTGCTGCATGCTAGGCAGTGATGACTGAGAGAAGCCATGGGGCCTCTGGCTAAGCAGAATTTCCTTTTTCACACTCTACCTTGTCAGTCTGTTTTCTGGCCCAAAGGTCCCCAGTTGTGGTGGTAGGTCTCTTTAGCCACAATGGGGAGAGGTGGCTATGGCATTGCATTGATATTTGCTAACATTCTCTGTTAAGGGCTCTGTGGTTCTTACTCAGGATAAATCTGAACCAGCTTGAACCAGGGATTTGCTTTGCTTTACTTTTGTAAAAGCTTTTATTCTCTAAAGAAAATCCAAGTAATTCTGTGAATAGCAGGAGGAAAGCTAAAGAGTAAGTGAGCAAAATAGTGACCACTACTTTAGTGAAGAACAAAAGTCACCATTCCTTTACTTTGTGTAGCATATTTGTATCATCATTTTATTCTGCTCTTTGGACCAAATGTGCAAGCAGGCAATGATACCTCCGTTTTACAGATTAGAGCATTGATAAGTCTAGTGACTTGCCCAAGGGTACCTGTTTATTGACTGAACTGAGACTCTAATCCTAGCCTTTAGTCTCCAAGTCTAGTGCTTGATTGGAATGATCACAGTGCCGCTCCTCTAAACTCTTTCTGGTAGGAAGCCACAGTGGCATACTATGGCTGGGAAGAGGGCAGAGGGGGTGATCTGCCCAGGTGCAGACAATAAGGGGGTACATTGTAGAGAATTCAAAAAACAATATTGAGAATTCAAAAACCAACTCCAAATCAGTCTGCTTTTTATTATCATGATACCTCAGCAACTCTAAACAATATCAGTAATAAAATAACTCTCCCTGCTGGAGTAAACCACTTCCACCACTCCCTCCTGGGTGGCAAGGCTCCTCAAGCTGTCCATCCAGGGCCAGAGACGCTGCTTAAGGCCAGAAGGGAAGACAGTAAGCCAGTCAGCAGTCTTTAAACTGGAAAAGCCCCTCACTAGGGCACTAAATCAATTAGCAAGTGCTTATTGAACACTGTTTCAGTACTGGGCTAAGAGCTTGGGAGAAGAAGCAGTCAGGCATGGTCTCTGCTTCAAGGAGCTCACAGTTTCCTTGAAGAGCTAAGACTTATGTTGAGGCTGCTTCAGCCCACACTTGACACAACAAATAATTAAGAGTGTGGTAGGGCAGACAATACATTCTGCAAGAGCTCATTTATTCATTCAAGAGTGGGATCTAGATTTGGGTTCAAATTCTTTCTCCATCATTCTCTAGCTCTGCGATCTTGGGCAAGTGACTTAGTCTCTCTGTGTCTCATTTTCCTCACCTGTAAAGACTGGGTATTATAATAATAGTAGTAGGAGTCCTTTGAGGATTAAATGAGATAGGAAGTGCTCAACAGATTTTAACTATTATTCATTCACCAAACATTTAGTGAGAATCTACTATTTGCCATGCAAGGTGCTAGCTGGAGATAAGGCCAGCCCTCAAGGAGCTTCTGTGACTCCTTCATTGTCACCTATAGTTGCAAGGCAGTATAGTGGAATGGCTTAGAGCACAGGCTCTGACACCAGATCACCTAGGCTCAAATCCAATCTCTGTCATTTTATGCCTGTGTGTTCTTAAGCACGTTGCCTAATCTCTGTGTGCTTCAATTCTTTCATCTATAAAATAAGGATAATAATAATACATATCTCATTGGATTGTTGTGAAGACTAAATGAATTAAAAGATGCTAAATACTCAGAATAGTGTCTGGAATATGGTTATCACTCAATAAGTTTTACTTGCTACCATTATTATGGTTTGCTCTCTCACCAGCACTAATGGAAATAACATTAATTTGGAGATTGGTAAAATGTTCCTAAATCAGTTACAGAAATGGTTGAATCTTGAGGTGATGTTTACCTTTTGACTGCACTCTGCTCACAGCAAAATCTTGATTATCCAATATAGGGTATTATGCTGAGTTTAATTTTCTAGCTAATTAACCAAGGGTTGACTAAAACACCCTATTGATTTCAACGCTTGTAATTGGAAATCTTTCTCAAAAGTCAGTAGCCATTTTCCAATTTTAGTGAATAGAGGCTAGTGGCTATCTCCAAGTCTGCAATAGAGGCAAAGGGTCTGCCAGTGCCAAGGTGATGGGTTTGACATTAGGTAGTCTAACTGTGACTGCAGTGAGCATGGTGGCCCCTGGATGCCAGTAGAATTCTTGGGATTTCTAGTTTTCTGTTTAGTCTTTGCCAATGACTGTTTTTCATGGTTTTAGTAACCTACAATGCAGGGACAAGGTAATGGCTTTATAATTTTTCATGTCCTTAAGGTTGGAACTCAGTTGAAGGTTGTTCTGACTGTTTCTAAAAGCAAGGGCCAGGCAGCTATGTGTCACTTTCTTTATCCTCATGGTTGGGTGGGGCATAAAATGACTTTTTGGCAAAGGCTGAGTCTTTTTGGGCAGCAGCAGAAAGTACATTTTGTACAGGTAAAAGGTATCTCACAAAGGGTTCAGAATGGTCTTTTTGTTCCCTACATCTCTCCTACTAGCCTTACTAGCTTGCCACAATGCCTCAAAGTCCTACCATAAGCCTCATCCTCTAGAGCAATCCTGCCCAATAGAAATTTCTGCAATGATTTTATATCTGCACCATCCAGTACAGTAGCCACTAGCCACATGTGACTATTGACCACTTGAAAACTAAATTTTAATTTAATTTAAATTAAAATAGGTAGCATTTAGTGGCTACCATTTCAGACGGACAGCTATAGATGCTTTTGGTAAATGCTAAACTAATTACTTTTTTCCCTAAAGATATTGAAGGTCCTTGTTAAATCCCAGGTATGATACTTGGGGGAAGAGCATTATTATTATCTTCTGTTCATAACTGATTGTTATACACATTGGCTTGTTTGTTCTTATCACCTAAGAGGGCCCAATATGAGATGGCTATGGATTATTGGGAAGTGAGGATGATCAGCATTTTGAGGGAGAAGGGAATCTGGGTTTGGAGAACTTTTACAAAGAAAATAGGCAAGAGGGTACCATGGAAGGGGCAAATTGGTAGCCTCATGTCAGGTGCTAAGAGATGGCAAGAGCAGAACCAAATTTGTCCTAATTTATCTTACTGTTTAGGGCTGGGGCAGATTTAGGGAAGCAGAGTAGGAGAGGAGATGGGGGTTTGGGAAGTGAGCTTGGAGTCATGATTATCTCATTAATGAAAGAACTTTCTTTCCTCACCCTGGCCTGTTTATACGGGGCTTGTCTGGAGGTGGCCAGCCCTGCAGTAGAAACATCAGGACTATGTCCCAAAAGGCCAAGTTTGGTGAGTCACAGGCCAGGGGGCAGAAGGCAAGAGGACAGGCTTGTAAAAGCTTCAACCTTGAGAAAATTTTGCCAACCTGCCAATAGAGGTACAATTCAGCATCTTCTCTTCAGTGGGTGTCCTTAGTACTTAGATGAAATGCCAATCAGCAAACTGCTGCTTCTCTCTGGGATCCCCGAGGCTTCTGCTGGCCAGACTGCTCACAGATAAGTCAGCACAGAAACAGGTGAGTGGTTTTCTTATTATTCAGAAGTGTGGTGCGTAGGACATACAGTAGCTACTCACGATGAAACAATCACCGTTTCAAATGTACTTGAAGCTGAATAAGCTTCTGCAGACAGTGTTAGCAATGCCCAGACTCTTGAATGGGGCCTTGTTCTACTGGAGACCATCAGCTTTTAGTGGTTTAAATGTCCTCTGATCCAGTTTAAGTGTTTGACATTAAAGAAGTTTTATGCTTCAAGATTTACCCTGGAAAAGATCAACAACCCCACAGTGAAAGTTAATAGTCAGTGTCGAGTGCTAATCACGTTTCCCAAGGAGGGTGAGCACCAGGGTAGCAGGGATCTGGAGCTAGTAAATGGCAGTGCCCTCCTGGTAGGAATCAAATGTTGAATGAAGGATAGGGAAGTGCTTGGACTGTGTGTGAAGGAGAGAGGAGAGTTCCAAAGGTTAGGATACTCATGAGGATGCTTGGGATGGCCTGATGCTCTCTCACTGGGAGGGGGGTGGAACTTAGAGTTCCTCCTTAAAGCAGATCTGCTCAGTGACAGTCACAGAGTAAAGGTGCTGGAAGGAGAGCTTACATAGGGAACTAGCTGTAGAGGTGGTGGGCTTTACTGAGCCCCAAATTGGAACATACAGAGCGACACATATCTGACAGGAGAGAAAGTTTGAAATTAGGCCTATTCTGGAAATTCTTAGCATTATGGTTGATTCCACTGTTGATTACTCTCTCCTACCAAAAAGGAAATTCTACTTAGGGAGCCACAGGCTCTATTTTGTTGTGGAGGGTAGGGGATGGGGCTACCATCCCTCTGCCTCTTCCATGTAATTCATAAGAATAAAGCAGCATCAACATGCAGTCTTGCTTCTAATATTTGCAGGGCACAGGACAAAGTCACAAATGGACACATCTGGCCTATAGCCTGCACACCCCTGTCCTCTTATATTTCTACCCCTGGCTGTCTTGTCCTAACCATGTCTCTCTTTTTGTACCATCAGAGGCCTCATGCACATGCACATGAACACACCAGGCTGTATATCCAAGCTCCATGCAGCACTCCTCTGTCCCAAACAGCTAGCCCCAGTTCGCCAAACTGGCTACAGGTGTGTACAACTATGGCACTGTCTGCCCCTTGGAGGATAGCCACAGGGAAGAGGCCTGCACAAGCCCTGGAACACGCTTTGTGCTGTTTCAACAAATAATTCTGGGGTCTATTTGCCTGGACTTTGGTCTAGAAGCTGGGGGTCTGTACTCCAAGTGGGCATGTCCCCTTAGCCCCACAGACTCCTCACTTTGTAAAGAGACGTGCAGCCATAGAAGAGCCAGAGCGGGGTCCTCTGAAGTGCGGGCCTTAGGGCAGGGCCTCTTGCCTGGGTCTAACGGAGGTACTGTTAACCTGATAGCAGTATACACAATGGAAAAATGTGGACAGACCACCGGGTTACTGTTTTTGGTCAGAGACTCCGTCAACCAGTGATGGAGCGTTGTGAGTGTTGTGAAAATAACTTCAATGAGCTGAAAAGGAACATATACCACGGACCAGCTGAGGTGGTGACCGCCTACTCTTGCTGTTAACGTGTGGCCATTCCTGTGCAGCTGAGCACAGTGGGAGTCATCAGGATGAGACTCTAGAGCTGATGGCTGCCCCCTCATAGACAGTTAGCTGGGAGTAGGCAGTTTAAATGCAATGAAGCAGGAATAGTCCTCGACAGCCTTGGGTTTTGGGGACTGATGCCAGAGAAAGTATTGGAATCACAATATAAAAGCTGACCCCACTATGGGGCTTTCTTCATGGAGTTCCCTTGGGCACCATTCCTAGGAGCAGAGAAATTATTGACATTACTGGTAGAAGGAGGTATCCCAGGAGTTGACGTTTTTGCTTTTGTCTTTTGGAGGTGATGGGAGTTGTATCTGTGCACAGCCTGGGGTCCTTTTCTGGCTGTCCCAGTCACTGGTGAACTGTAGAGCTCAGAAACACATCCGGTCAGGTGGTGGCCAGGGCATCTGTACCCCATCAATTTCTGTGGCCTTCTTCTATGCGATGCCTATCCCCAAAGTTGCCAGACAGCTCACTTGCCCAAGGTGTGCTCCTGAGAAGGACCTGTGGGCATTTCATTCAATTATATCAATGGTAACAGTGGCTCTCTTTGAGTGGTTTTTATATGCCAGACTCTGTGCAAAGTGATTAACATGCAACTTATCATTGAATTCTCCCAGCAGCACTGTGACAGCTTTGTTGTTATCATCCCCATTTCACAAATGAGCAAACTGAGGTGGAGAGAGGTTAAATAAACTTGCCCAAACTCATGCAGCTACAAGTGGCAAAGCCAGTATACAAACTCAGGTCGGCTTGACTGCAAAGCCCACGTCCCTGACTGCAACCCTAACCACCTGGCTGCTCTCTCCTTCATCTAGGACTGGTGTCTCTGCATAGAATTAACAGTGAACTCTTCCCCACTTTTTATTTAGGGGCCAGGCCATCCATCTGCATTTGGTGAATTCTTACTGTGTACATAGTCCTCTATGCTGCTGTGGGAGCATACAGAGCAAAGAGGGGTATTGAGAGCATGCTCAGCAGAGCTGAATGAGTTGAATTAGGCTCAGCATTCTGGAAGAGAAGACTTGAAACGAGCTTGTGAAGGACAAGAGAGACAGAGTTTAGCAGAGAGGAGGACATTTGGTGTGGGGAGCTGGGCACAGTGTCTGGAACATTGCTGGCTCTCAATACTTATTTGTTGGATGCAGAGGGAGACTTGGCAGGTAGGGGCCAGCCACATCTTTCTTTCCTCTCCCCCTAAAGCTAACCTTTACCCTCTATGCTTAGCAATGCATTCTTTCTGTCTCCTATACCCTTTGTGCTTAGCAAAGGGCCAGAGTGCACATAGCTAGGTCCCAACTGAATGGAAAAGAAGAGCACTGGTGACAGAGGGCAGTGTAGGGAGAGGCTGGATTTCAGTCTCAGTTCTGTCACCTGCTAGCTCTATGACCTTGGGAAATTTACTTAACCTCTTTATGCTTCAGTTTTCAGATATGTCAAGTGGAGATCATGATGGTATCTACCCCACGGGGTTGTTATGAGGATCAAATGAGATATGCATGTAGCACTGGGCCTGGCAGATAGCAGAACTGTTGGCTGTTACTCTTATTACCTTCGTTTAGAAATTTGATGATGTCCAAACAACCTTCGAAAGTCCTTATCTATCTTAAAATTCTTTCCAAAAGCAGGAATGCATCAAGGATACATAGAACCCAGTTCACCTGTTTTTGAAGATAAATAAACACACACACACACACACACACACTCACGCATGCACGCACAATGTCTGATTTAATTTTAATCAAAGGCTATACAACTGAAAGCTAATCAAAGGCTGTACAAGTTTTGTTGTAACATGCAAAGTTACAAGAGGTAGAGGGAAATGTATGAATTAAAAATTGAATACCAGTTAGGCACAGGATAAATGCTCATTTTTACCTTAACTATAAAGGATGTAGTCTTTAAAAAAAAACAAACAAAACAACACAAAGAAAATACCATTCTGGAAAATAATAGGCTATTAGTTGAAACCACAGTTTAATTTGAAAATGATTCTCCTCAAATACCAACTCAACAAGATTTGAGGATAGGTCCTGGATCCTAGATTCCATCTCAGTAGAGGTTGGATGGTCTGGAGTGACTATCTAAGCTGAGAAGAGTAATGAACCATTTCATTCATTAGAGTCTTGAATATACTTCTGTGGTGAGTAGTAATTACTTATCTGACCTAAGCTCTCCTGCTTTCATGCTGCCATTAATACTGTCAGTGAGCAAGAATATTTTTTGAATTTCTGCAAGAATGAGTGATTGTCACTTTTTGCAGCCGGGGCCAACTCTTATTCAATAGATTCATGTGCAGAAGCCATCCACTGACGACGCTAACAAACACTGAGACAATACTTGCTACATTCCAGGCACTGTCCTAAGCAATTTCCGTTCATTAACACATTTAATTTTCCTAACAACCCATTTAATTTTCCACAAGAGGAAACCAAAGAAATGAGAAGTAGAATAACTTGCTCAAAGTCACACAGCTAATAATGAGCTGGGATTCGAACTCAGGCATTCTAGCTCTAGAGTTGGTGCTCTTAAGATACTACACTATGTTGCCTCACCAAGACACAGGCTAAAGAGGATTTTGTTGAATGCCTTATTAATCAGACTTCCCTGCAGTCCCAGATGTTAGCGTAGTCTGGGCTTTCAGGAAACGTGGACTGTGTTTCTTCGTATTCTCTCTGCCCTAGAGCCTCACCTGTGGATTTAAAAAGAGCCCTCTAATTCGGTGGCTGCTTTCAGAGTGTGGGAGCTGAAGCAGTTGGGAAGTTGAGATTTTGAGGGAGGGAATAAATAGCACCTGCTTCCCTACCCAAGTTCTGAAGCAATTGAATTGTAAAGCAGATGGAGTATGAAACACTGCCTTTATTTCTGATAAAGTCTAGCTTGGGGGAGATAGCTAAGTGTGAGGGCCAAATGGGCTTTCTAACTGAACTCCAGGGTTAGACAGATGTGCCTATCCAGCTACAACAGGCCCTGGACTACCACAGATGTATCCTGCCACGGCAGCACAGTACCTTCAGTGCTGAACTTGGAGCCTGGCCGAAAAAGTGCTCTCAGAATGTAGGCTGATTCCCAAAGAGGAAAGAAGGAGGAGCCTGTTTTGTTTATTCTCTCTCGTTCTGACCATCCAGTTAAGCTCTCCTCTGACAGTAAGTGAAGAAGGTGGAGAGAGATCAGAAGTGTTTAGGGCGATGCTCTTCTCCTGGAAACTAGGAGTGGGGAAGAATGGTCTCCTCTAACACTGGGCAAAATCCCATGATGAAGCGTTTTGGGGAGTTCCTGCCATGGTTGCTCCTTTCTGATTCCAGACAAACTTATGATCCATGGGTGTGTGATTTTTGGGTGAATCTGACCCTGTTGTATTTCTGTTAGAGAGTCATTTTGAAGCCACCAGGATTTGTAAAGGTCAGATCTCAAGGACAGCGATATTGGCAATCAGCAGTTGTGTAGCTCCACCCAAGGTCATGAAACAAACTGACCACAAGCTCTACTGTTCTTGTTTTTGCCTCTGACCCCCAAAAGCTTCTTCATTCTGTCAACCTTGGAGGCAATTTGACAGAGTTAAATACATTTGCAGTCCAATTAGCTCTACCACTTCTGGTCTATGTGACTTTGGACAATTTACTTTTCTAAGCCCTAGTTTTCTCATCTGTAGAATGAATATATTAGCACACACCTCATAGGTTTGTTTTGAGAATGCGATGAGGTATAAAGTGCTTAAGATAGTGCCTGCCCTATAGTAGGTTCTTAGTTAACGGTTTCTGATTGCATATGCTTTTCCCTGCTCCTCTGCTTCCTGGAAGCCCCACTCCTCTGCCAATTGAAAGCCTATGCCCTATTAAATGTGAATTTAGGTAATCAAAGCAGCTGGCCCAGTGCCTTTCCTTCCTCTTCTAGTTATATTGGCCTTTTTCGTCTCTGGACTCCTACACTAGTAGCCTGTACCAGATAATTTCATATCATTGCTTAATAGATGGTAGATACCATTCTGTGGTTTGTGCTCATCTCTCCAACTAGAATATAGCTGTGCTCTTCGAGGTCCAGAAGCTCGTCTCATATTTCTTTAAAATAATGAGATATACAGCATGGTGACTGTAGTTAACAATACTGCATTATATACTTGCAAGTTACTAAAACAGTAGATCTTAAATGTTCTCACCACTAAAAAAGGTAATTATGTGAGGTGATGGAGGTGTTAACTAATCTTATGGTAGTCATTTCACAATATATACGAGTATCAAATCATCAAGTTGTACACCTTAAACTTACACAGTGTTATATATCAATTGTATCTCAATAAATCTGGAAAAAAACAAAAAGAAAAAATAGTATGAGGTATATAAATGCACATTGTGTTGTGTCCGGCACATAGTGGGAGCTCAAAATATTTTTTTTCTTCCTTCTATTCTTCCTCTCCTTTCTCTTTTTCTCTCCCTCTCTTTCTCCTTCTGCTCTCCCTCCTTCATATTCAAGGAAGTGCCTAGGGCAGTGCTCAAGTCCCAAGAACTGCTAAATAAATAACTGTGGTCTTAAATTCAGTGTATTTTATGTGAGGTGAGGACTGACCAGGACTCTTTCTTCTTTCAAAACTGGTGGTCCCTATTTGTAAAATGCCTGCTGTTCATTCCATCCAACATGATTCTTTTCTTCTCTTGTTGACTCTAGGGAGAGAACTAAACAGCAGCCAAATTAGAGCCATGTGTTGGGGTAAATTGGGCCCTAATAATGTGCCTGGCATCCTACTTAGGTTTCCTGTAAATATCCTTGAATGACTGCTGGACTGTAAATTACCCAAAGGTAGGCACTGTGTTGTATTTAGTGCTGTATCCTTAGTACCTGGCACGGTCCCTTATCCACAGTAATTGTTCAGCAAATCTTTTAGAATAACCAATTAAATAGGAAGCTCTGCCCTATCAAAATCTCAGCTGGCTTCTTTGTAGAAATTAACATGTTGATCCTAAAATTCATATGGAATTGCAAAGAACCCTGACTAGCCAAAACAATCTCGAAAAAAAAAGAACAAAATAGAGGACTCCCACTTCCCTATTTCAAAACTTACTAAAAAGCTATAGTAATCAAAACACCGTGTTACTAGCACAAAGATAGACATATAGATCAATGGAATAGAATTCAGAGTCCAGAGATAAACCCATACATCTGTGGTCAATTCATTTTTGACAAGGATGCCAAGACTATTCAATGGGGAGAAAGTGTAGTCTCTTCAACAAATGGTTCTGAAATAACTGGATAGCCATATGCAAAAGAAAAGTTGGACCCTTACCTCATACCATATAGAAAAATTAACTCAAAATGGATCAAAGACATAAAAGTAAGTACTAAAACTACAAAATTCTTAGAAAAAAATCATATGGATAAATCTTCATGACCTTGAATTTGGCAATAAATTGTTTAATATGACACTTAAATCATGAGTGATAAAAGAAAAAATAGATAAATTAGACTTCTTCAAAATTTAAAACTTTTGTGAATTAAAGGACACTATCAAGTAAGTGAAAACACATCCAACAGAATGGGAAAAGACGTGCAAATCATATATCTGATAAAGGATTTGCGTCTAGAATATATAAAGAATATTTATAACAACAATAAAAAGTCAAAAATTGAGTTAAAAATAATTTTAACTCAATTAAAAATGGGCAAAGCATCAAAAAGATATTTCTTAAAAGAACATAAACAAATGGCCAATAAGTGCATGAAAAGATGCTCAATATCATTAGTCATAAAGGAAATGCTAATCAAAAACAGAATGAGATACCACTTCATACCCACTAGAATGGCTATAATCAAAAAGACAGATAGTAATAAGTGTTGGCGAGGATGTGGAGAAACTGGAAACCTCATACAGTACCAGTGGGGATGTAAATTGGTACAGCCAGTTTGGAAAACTTTCTGGAAGTTATTCAAAAAGTTTAAACATAGAGTTACCATTTGACCCAGCAAGTCCACTCCTAGGTATATACTCAAGAAAGTTGAAAACATATGTCTATGTAAAAGCTTGTACACAAACGTTCATATAAGCATTATTCACAATAGTCAAAATGTGGAAACAAAATGAATGTATTGATGAATGGATAACTGATGAATGGATAAACAAAATGTGGTGTATTCATACAATGGAATATTATTTGGCCATAAAGTGACTGAAACACTGATTCATGCTACAATATGGATAAACCTTGAAAACATTGTGTTAAGTGAAAGAAGCCAGACATGAAAGGCCACATATTGTGTGATTCCATTTATACGAAATGTCCAGAATGGGTAAATCTATAGAGACAGAAAGTAGATTCAAATTTACCTATGGCTAGAATGGGATAGGGGCTTTGGGGGCGATAGCTAAGGCATGCAGGGGTTTCTTTTCCTTTTTTACTTGCATTATTTTATTTAATCTTCACAATAATGCCAAGTAAAAAGGTATTATTATTATTCCCATCATACAGTTAAGGAATCAAAATACTAAAAGTTAAGTAAATTGCCCAAGATTACGCAGATAGTATGAGTCAGGGCTGGGATTGTCTCAGGTCAAGGTTTTCTTTTTGGGTTGATGGAAATATTCCAAAATGGGTTGTGGTGATGATTGTACAACTCTGCGAATGTACTAAAAGCCATTGAGTTATACACTTTAACTGAGTGAATTTTGTGGTATGTAAATTGTATCTCAGTAAATCTGTTAGCAAAAACTCTTCAAAGTCTATGCTTAAAAATGATATTATTGTTATTCTTTCCACGAAAAAAATCAGGAGAAGTTCTGGGGGTGGGATCTGAGCTTCAGTAATTTTTAAAAACTCCCCAGGTGATTCTAATCTGCAGCCATGTCTGAGAAGCTTGTCACTAAGTGAACGAATGACTGTATTCTATGTAAACTCTGATGAAATGAGTCAATGGCTGGATGGATGATGGAGGGAAGCCTTGCTTCTGGTGCCTGGCTATGAAGCCCAGGCAGCCATAGTGTGTGGAGTAGAGCAGGAGATGGCAATTTTATCTGGAGACCCAACTCTTTCTCAGGCTCTGGAAGGATGTGCAGGGTGTGACCTTTCCAGCCCTTCCATGACATAACTACCTGCACTCAGACTCGTGGGGCTGCACTGAAGAGACAGTGCATACGTCTGGAAATTAGAGCTCCTTTCAAAGAAGGAGCTCTGTCAACACAAGCACAATATTATTGCATTTTTCTAAAGCTATATGAATTTCCACATACCATCTGCCTGTTATTTTTACAAGTTCCTGCCTGAAGTAGGTTTGCATTTTTGCTGACAGAATTTGAAGGCAAAATTGCGATATTGTTTCTCAGAATTACTATTGCATTGTCTTCCTAGTGGTTATTTTTTTTTATTATGAGTTTTATTTTTCTACCAGGAAGCCTCCATGAAAGAATCTAAAGCATATAAATGAGGGCACTTAGATGCCATCCTTAGAGAGCACAAGGTGGTTAGACTGTCAAAGTTAATGAGCTAATGTATTGCTAATCAGCTCAGCTCACAACATAATTTAATAGACATAATTGAAATATTGAATAGAATCAAGTATGTTGCATTTTGAACCATTTCTATTCTTCATTCACTGTCATTAAACAGAAGCTAACAGTGTGCGCTTGCTACCTTCCTCTTTTGTTAGCCAGGCTAAATAACAGCAAACCTATTGAACAGGTACATAGAAATTTTCACCTGGAGATCTCCAAGCACACATTACCTCTATTGATCAGATACAATTCTTAGTTTGCAGCACATGATTTTTAAAATGATCATAGAACAGTTGGGCTTTGCGCAATCACATGTTGAGCCAAGACCCCTGGGAGCTTTCCTGACCGTGGGTTCAGTGTGACCCTTTTGGAAAGGACTGAAAGATATTTACGGCACACTGTACTCCAGGCAGAGGCCCCACAGATAGGACTGCTCCCCTCTAAATGCCAGGCAGGATCCCCAGTGCTCCGTACGGCACCTGACATGTCCTGAAATTCTCCTTTCTACAAGTTGCTTCTTGCTTTTTGCTATGTGGTTTCATTAGCCCACATCCTTTATATCACATGTTCTTGGGCCCCTCTCTTTGCTCTGTCAGGCTTTCAATTTTAACACCACTGCTCTCATGGTTCCTGTTAATGGGTGTCAATGCATCCTCTTGTAATATTCATGGCACATTTTGCATCTGCTCAGGTTAAAGCTGGGACCTGTAAGATGCAGTGAACTGACTTATTCTACCAAAATTTCACTTACACACACATATGCGCGCGCGCGCGCGCACACACACACACACACACACACACACACAGACTTTTCTTTCTATTCCATCCTCTTAACCCTGTAGCGAAGTACACTAAGGTCATAGAGGAAACATAGAAAAACTATTTCTAGCTAATCAAAATCTACAAAATCCTGCCCAAAGTGCTATATTCTTAATTAATATTAGCTAAGGGTTAGTGTCCAATACTATGCACATTGCAACTGCCAAAATTAAGAAGGAAGAAAATTAAGGACAGTAGTAGAATACATAGTGACACATAGTAAGTGTTCAATTAATATTTGCCTAGTGGGTTTATTCATTTCACACAAAGCTCTGAATTAGTAATTCCACACTACCTTGGAGATACAAAACGAAACAAAACAAAAGCAACAGGCTTCCTCTCAATAGCACATTTTATTTGGAGGTTCAGAGAAAAAGGCAGATGGGAATTATCCTGAAGGACAACTGGGCACTTTCCCCAGTCATCGAAAAGGTTTATTTTGGACAGTGGTTCTTATACTTTAGCATGCATGAGAGTCCCCTGGAGAGCTTGTTAAAACACAGATTGCCAGGCCCCATCCCCAGAGTTTCTGATTCACTAGGTCTGAAGTGGGGCCCAAAAGCTTGCATTTCTGACAACTTCCCAAGTGGTGCTGATGCTACTGGTCCTAGGGTGACTAACCGTTCTAGCTTTCTTGGGACTGAGGAGTTTTACAGGACTTGGGACTTTTAGTGCTAAAACTGGGACAATCCTGGGCAAACCAGGATGATTGGTCACCCTTCTGGTCCGGGACCAGACTTTGAGAACTGTTAGTCTTGGAGATTGTATGGTAACCAGCAGGGCAGCCTACATATTCAGACAATAACAGTATCCCATACTATCTCAAATCTAGATAGACAAACTCAGTGATTGAACGAATTCATAGAGTGAGGAGGTACTTATACTTGGAAATTCAGCATAAGTAGTCTGGTGTGCTCTCCTGAGCTGGTTTCTAGCTCTCAGCCCCACTCCGCCTCTCCCCCACCTAAGTCCCTGGACTAGAAGGGAGCTCCAGTTCATCTCTTCCCCATTCTCCAGGTGGAATCTGCTTTGAGGCAAGGAGGATAGAGCCACCACGAGAGGCACTATGTGTAGAGCTGTGGAAAGAGCAGACTCCTGGGTCAGACAGACCTACTACTTCTTAGCCAAGCAACATTGCTTAAGTCACTCAAGCTACCTGAGCTTCAGTTTTATGTAGAAAATGAGGATTGTAATGTTTTCCTTACAGGCATTGTTATGAGAGTTGTCATGAGGATTAAAGTGAAGGCATGAATTAAGTCATATGTATGGTGCCTGGTGCATTGTAGGCACAAAATAAGTGGAAGCTATAATCATAATAATCCTAAGGTCTAAGGCCCATTATTGGGTAGTTTAGCATCACAACAAAAATACTAAAATGGAAAGTTTGCCCCTCCCCAAAGAGTTGCAGTCACTGATATGAGGTACTTTGACTTTGTGGTGTGGCTTAAAGAGCCCAGTGAAAGCATAGAAGAGGTCTCAGAGAAGTCAATTACATCACAGAAGGAAAATTCAAAGAGAAATAACTCTTCTGCCTAACTGGAGAGTAAGCAGTGATAATGAGTTAAGAATCATTTTAAACATTTTCTGTTAACAGACCTTCTCCCTATAGTCACCCAGCCACTCTCAGCCACATTTTTAAGTAGGCAAAGTTTGTTTCCTCATCCTCATAGGCAGCTAACATGTTTAGACTACCCTTTGCTTTGCCCAAGGTACCTCACTTTTCTGCTTTTCCAGGACCACCCTTTCCAAGGCTCAGTCTAACTATCTCTTTTACTACTGGCAACTAGTGGATATAGCCCAGGGATGCTGCTAAACATCCTACAGTGCATGGGGCAGCCCTCCAACAGGAAAGAATTATCTGGTTTAAAATGTCAATAATCCCACAGTTAAGAAATTTTGCTCTGTGCCTTCACTTCTCAAATTGCTGGCAGAGAACAATGAGCCCTGTTTTGTAGCCTCAGGGCAAACACTTTCCTAGAGCATCATTTGGTCCTAGAGTTTGGGATCCTTTTTAAAGCATCCTAACAAACATGGATATACTATGATCTGGAATACAAAACATTTTAAGATACAACTCTTTTTAAATTTTATAAATACCAACCACGTAGTATTCTCATGAGGGTTAGAAGTGTTATGGCATACAGTAGTAATAAGTTTTTTATTATGGCAAAATATATATAACATAAAGTTTACCATTTAACCATTTTTAAGTGTATAGTTCAGTGGCATTAAGTACATTCTCATTGCTGTGCAACCATAACCACCATCCTTCCCAGAACTTTTTTTATCTCCCCTAACTGAAACTACACACCCATTAAACAACTCCCCATTCCCCCCTGGTTCCCAGCCCCTGGCAACCACTGTTCTGCTTTCTGTCTCTATGAATCTACCTATTCTAGGTGTCTCATATAAGTGGAATCATACAATATTTGTCCTTTTGTGACTCATTCATTTCACTTAGCATAATGTCTTCAAGGTTCATCCATGTTGTAACATGTAACAGAATTTCCCTCCTTTTTAAGGCTGAATAATATTCCATTGTTTGAATATACCACATTTTGTTTATCCATTCATCTGTTGATGGACACTTGGATTGTTTCCACCTTTTGGCTATTGTGAATAATGCTGGTATGAACATGAGTGTACAAATATCTATTTGAATCCCTGTTTTCAATTCCCTTGGGTATATACCCAGAAGTAGAATTGTTAGATCATATAGAAATTCTGTTTAATTTTGTGAGGAACTGCCATACTGTTTTACGCAGCAGCAGCAGCACCATTTTACAGTCCCACCAATAGTTGCACAAGGGCTCCAATTTCTCCACATTCTCACCAATATTTGCTATTTTTTGGTTTTTGAATAATAGTCATCTAAATCGGTGTGAAGTAATAGCTCATTGTGGTTTTGATTTGCATTCCCCTAATGATTTGTTGATGCTGATCATCTTTTCATGTGATTGTTAGCCATCTGTCTATCTTCTTTAGAGAAATGTCTATGCAAGTCCTCTGTTCATTTTTTTTTTTTTTGAGGAAGATCAGCCCTGTGCTAACATCTGCCAATCCTCCTCTTTTTTTGCTGAGGAAGACTGGCCCTGGGATAACATCTGTGCCCATCTTCCTCCATTTTACATGGGACGCCGCCACAGCATGGCTTGCCAAGTGGTGCGTCGGTGCGTGGGATCTGAACCGGCGAACCCCGGGCGGCTGCAGCAGAGCGCGCGCATTTAACCGCTTGCACCACCGGGCCGGCCCCCTTCTGTTCATTTTTTAATCGAGTTGTTTTGTTTTTTTTGTTGTTGAGTTGTAAAGATACAACACTTCAAGCAAAGACCTTCTGGGCCTGCTCTGCCTTTCTGGCTCTGTCCTCAGAGCTCTGGGTCTCTCTGGTTCCCTCACCTCTGCTTTCTTCTGGAATTCAGTGAAAACCTTGGAGGATGTAGGACCTAGGATCTTGCTCTCCGCTCTTGGTCATCTGGTGATGAATTTCACACTAATGATTTAAGGCTAAGAATGGGCTAATAAATGACCTTCCAGTCCATAATTACATTTCAAAGTGTGGTTCCTGGAAAAGGTAATGTCTTAACCCCAAAAAGTAAGTTTCAGTTGGTAGAATTTCTGGCATTTAGGGGAAATTAACTTTGAGTAGGGAAACTTTGAGTTTTCTCTCTCCACATCATTTAGGCAGCCCTGCACGTGATTTATTTGATTTTCACACATTGCATGTCTTTTTTTCCAACTCTTTGCTCTTATATATGATAGAAAAAAATTAATAACCTCTGCATTCATGTCGAGGAATGGTTGGATTCATCAGAATGAGCTCAAGGACATGTTTTTACTTCATTTTCTTTGCTTAGTTTTCTTTACCAACAGATTAAGAATTTTCTTACAATGTGATACTGTGCTACTTCTTTTTTTCTATGTGTTTGAATTCACACATGTAAACTGAGGAGGTTTGGACTGGAAGATTGTGTTTCCACAGCTCAGAAACCTATTCTCACCAAAATATGTTGGATTCTGTGCATGGGCAATCAGAGCTGCTATGCCTTTCTAAGGGATGGATATCTGCCTCATTCGCACATATGATGTGTGCATTTTCACGAGAGGATTAATCACGGCTAAAATTCCTATAGTGCTTACCAGGCACTTTTGTAATTTCTCTCTCAATCTCTCTCTCTCTCATATCAAATGGCTTGGAAGCTGTTTCCAGAGCTTTCATAAGCCTCTTTCTAGGGTTTCTTCTCCCAAAGGCAGACCACAACGCTGGTAAGCATACCTCTAGGCCCAAGAGTGACTGTGTGTGGGATGTGTGGATGGATCTTTCACACTTAGACTGGGGTGTCCACCCATATGCATACAGGATAGTGCAGTAGGGAGCCAGGGGTGGGAAGAGAAGGGAACTGGTGGATCAACTTTCCCTGTGTTGCCCAATTTTCATGAACTCTGAGGAGTCCAGGAATTCTGCAAACCTAGACTTCCAGGTTGTTATTTAGGTATATTTTATCAAGGTAAGAAGACAGAACATATTTTATTTAACAGTTTGTTAAACTTTTTTGGACATATTGTATATGGTCTTCTGTTTGTACACTTGCCCCGGTTCCCCACACGTGTTAGGGCAGGCTTGTTTAAGGCTACAGGTGCCTAGGTATAGCTAGAAGGTCTGAAAAGATATCAGTGAGTGGGGTGGTAGTGGTTGGTGGGGGTGGAGGAAGAAGAGAAGGAAGACACATACCTGACTGGGGCTAAATCATCTGTGCTCCTCAGAGATACATTTGGACAATTCTAGTAAAATGAGTAGTTTAGTACATAAACTCTTGAACCAGACTCTCTGGGTTTTAATCCTGACTCTACAACTTGTTAGCTGTATAAGCTTGGGCAATCCACTTAACCCCTATGTTTTTCATCTGTGAAATGGGGATGATATTAATCTGTATATATGGTGCTAAAGTGCTTAAAACAGTGCATGACATATGGTACATGCCACATAAGTGTTATCTTTTTAAATTATTTCCATTTTAGGCTACTTGGATGTAGTATGCAAGTATCTCAAGGGAATTCTCAGCAAGGGCATCCCTGTTCATCTGGCACTTTTTCAGTTCTCAGGACAATATGAACACGCTAGAAGATGATCAGAGTGGAAAGAAGTATTCCCAAAATGGGCTTCTCTGTAGGGTGGGAGGAGGGGAATTGGGCTAGAGGATGTCTCTCACTCATGTTGGCCTCACAGGGTAGAAGGAAGGCCTGGGTGATGATACTCTGGGGCAAGTGTTTGCAGTAGGAGTCCCCTAAAGGGTAGCTATATCTACTTGGAAGGCTGGATAGACATGTGCCCTATTATAGGCTGAAGATTATGGAATGGACAACAGTGGTAATCCATTCCTGAAATCTCTTTCTACTGACTTGGGTGTCTTGGGAATTAGCTTGGCAGAGGTTGTGGCAGTAGCTACATTCAAATAATGTGCCACTTAGACCACATAGTATTTTCTAAGGTCCAGAGCCTCTAGGCAGTAGTGACTTGAGCCAGAGCAATCTTCCAGGTTGGAGTGGTTCCTCCTAGGCACTTTCCAGATCTGAAGTTGCAGAATCCTGGCTCAGACAGCTGTGTTAGTAAGGGATGGATGGGAAGGATTTATAGACACTTGTAACTACCCCTGAGGATTTCTAGAAATATTCTGTAAAACATTGAACTTCCTGCATTCAAACAGGTGGGACCTCAGAGCTATTGTGATTTTGGTAATAGTGTTAATGTGACCTCATTTGTATTTGCTGGCTGGAAAGGCCCAAGACATTTGAGTTCCAGAAGGATTTAAAGTAGTGGAAAGACATGGTTAGATTTGAGACTTTGGACACTGTGGTATTAGTGTAGAAATGGGATATGATCTTTGCAGAAGTAGCAGTTAAGAAGGGATTATGGTAGTGTAATGATGCTAAATGATGAGGGACTAAACTAAGGCAGTGAAAGAAGGGATGGAATGGAGGGGAGAGATTTAAAAAAATACTTCAGAGACAGACTCAATAGGACATTATGTTTATTTTGATACAGAAGATAAAGAAGAAGGAGAGGTCAAAGATGACTCTCCAGGAAAGAGAGAGTTTCGTGAGACAAGAGGTCAACCAAGTCATTCCCATGATGAGATCAAGTATGAGAATAAGTAAGAAATGTCCACTGAATGGGGAAATTAGGAAGCCATTGGGCCTTTGGTGCTTTGTCTTCAGTGGTCCATCCACTCCCGGATTATACTCTTCCTTTGTGTTTACCTTGCATGCTCTTGGCCCTCATGGAAGTGCTACAACTTGACCCTGCCTTCTTGCTCTGATCTTTCCTGAAAGCAACTCTCTCCAACTTGATCTTCTCAGCCCTGGGTCCCATTCCCTGAGGGCTCCCCTAGGTGGCACAAGACTTGCTCACCTGGTTCATACTAATGGGATCAAATATGTCTTTCCCAGAAATATGGGCATTTTTAAGGACGATCTTAGAGACAGTCATTTAGCCTAAAGGAATGAATCTCTGGTGGTGGAAGTTTCTAGTTACATGGCATAGGGGGAAGTGGCTTGCAGAGAGTATATTTAACTCTTTTACAAAAGGAAAAACAAAAACTCTGAAATCATAATGGATTTGCTTGAAGTCATATTGAGGAAGAGATGACATCATTTTCTATTCCTTCATCCCAGACTATTGCTGCCTCACTCTCCCTAGTTTCTTTGTCCCTGGTAGAACCTCTGCTACCCAGTATTCGCTATCCATCAACCCCCAACCACTAGCCCTTTGGGTCATTGATATGGTTTTCTTTGGACTCCAGGCCGTGTGTGCTTGACTGTATCTCCTTTGTCATATTTTGTGCGATGAGTTTCCCATGATCAGCTTCCAGTATCTTCTCAGGCCTGCTTTGTCTTGCTGCCAGGGAACTGGTCTGATTTGAGGATGAATTCCAAAATGTAATAATCACCTGTGAAAACAAATGGGATAAAGATGGAACAAGTGACAGTTGAAATGTGTTTACTCCTGTCTGAGGTCCTTGTTTTGGGTGACAGAAGGTGCATATAATGTTAGGTAGGCTGTCAGATTGTAGGTAGGAACATTAGCCTTGGAGGGATCCTATAATGAGAGGGAAGATAATTAGGATTTGGGAAAGTGGCCAAGGGGTGAGGAAGGAAATACGTGGCAGCAGACAATACAGTTCTATGTAGAGAGGGGGCACAAGAAATCTGGCTTTTAAATGCAAAGTTTGAGACTCTAATCATAACAACAAGAGCAACTGCTGTGTGCTAAGCACTTTCCATGCACTATACCTCATTTTATCCTCACAACAACTTGTAAGGCAGGTACTGATATTATCCCCATTTTAGAGATGAAATAGTGGAGGCTTAGAGAGGTAAATTAACTTGTCTGGGGTCACATAGCTAGTCAGGTGTAGAGCTACCAATGACACTCAGGGTAAACTTGTCTCCAGAGGTCAGGGTAAACTTGTCTCCAGAGGCAACACTTTAACCATTTACTACAGGCCAGGCACTGTCCTAAGCACTTTACATGTACTATACCATTTAAGCCTTACAACAGTACTATGACATAGCTGCTATTGTTATTCTAACTTTATAGATGAGGAAACAGAGACACATAGAAATGATGAAACTTGTCTATTTAATAAATGGCAGAACCAGTGCTCTTATCCATTACTGCATAAACACAAGCCACACTATGTGAGGCAAACAGAAAAATTCCAAAGTGAAGAGATGGTATAAGCTATGACGATGAGGAATGGATCATTGAGAGGCCAAGGTGTAAGTCAGAACTCACAGGGATGTATAAAGCCATGCGTAGGTTCTTGATTTAGCATCTTTTAATCATCGAATGAACTCATTAGCCAACTCAATTTTAAGGGGGATTTTAATATTCCATAGCACCTTCTGAAGAAGTTGCCTCATTTGGATGGTTCACTAATATCTGCTATCAGGTCTTATGTAAAGTTTACTTTATGGCTTTGTCCATAATCTTGAAACAAAATGACAGCCAATGAGATTTTAGCAAATGTTAATCCTACAAGTTCCTCTATGTTATGGGTCTAGCTACCTCTCCCATCTCATATATAACTGTCTTTCTCATTCTGCTCTAGCCCCGATGGACTCCTTGCTGTACTTTGAATACCACACGTTCATATGTGCTGATATACCCAATGCCTAGGAAAGTGTTTGGCACATAGTGGGCACTTAACAAATATTTGCTGAATGATGAGAAGTTCCTGGTATAAATGGAAGAGAAGGGATATTAGGCACAAGTGGAGGAATTTACCTTAGCTAGGAGGAATGCTAGTTCCTTTATTATAACAGGAGGAAAGGAGGATAATAATAACAATACCCCAAACGGCAAATAGATAAATAGGGCTTGCCATGTGCCATGAACTATTCCAAGCACTTAACATATATCAACTCATTAAATTTTACAACTCTATTAAGTAGGCATTACTGTTGTCCGTATTTTATAGAAGACAAAAAGCACAGAAAGGCTATGTGATTTGATAAAATTCACACAAGCTAGCAAGTGGTAGAGTTGACTCTTAACTGGAAAGGACACACACAGATGTAGGTAAGCCTTTATGTTTGTAATCAAGAAGAGGAGGGTATTTATGTCTAATGGCTTCAATTTTCTCTGTAATTTGCTGAGAGAGAGGAGGATGGAGTCAAGGGATGAAGGTTTGAGGATAATGGAGAAGATCTGAAGTAGTCTGTGGAGAGTGGGAAACGGAATTGACCAAAGACATATATTAGGATTGCAGGTGGTGTTGAGAACTTATATGAGGCTAGTGATCATGAACACATAGTGGTCCCAGTCTTCCTCCTGTGTGACTTTGTCTAGCAATTATTGATCACTCTGATGCAGACATGGTGAAAGTGGCCAGTAGTGTTCATCCAGGGATAAGGTTTTTCCAGATGGATACAATGAAATGACAGAGAAGCAAGAGAGTTTGGGATGTTGACAAGAATTATTGAAAAGATGGACTGAGGGGGGCCGGCCCCGTGGCTTAGCGGTTAAGTGCGCGCGCTCCGCTGCTGGCGGCCCGGGTTCGGATCCCCGGCGCGCACCGACGCACCGCTTCTCCAGCCATGCTGAGGCCGCGTCCCACATACAGCAACTAGAAGGATGTGCAGCTATGACATACAACTATCTACTGGGGCTTTGGGGGGAAAAATAAATAAATAAAATTATTAAAAAAAAAAAGATAGACTGAGGGATTTAAACTGGATAAAAAGTGAGGTAAAGAAAAACTAGCTGATAGATTAGGAGAAAATGAAGAAGTCAATGAACTGGAGATCTTAATGAAGTCAAAGAATGGTTGTAGTGGAAGTACTTGAACATGCAAAGTGGAAAGAGAAGAGGTTATGGACAGAGGACAGGATGCTTGGAGTTAGTGATATGGAAGGTGTAGTAGATTCAGGGATCTTAGGGATGCATGATTAAGCTAGGGTGCAGTGGCAGGTCAATGGAAATTCAGAAGTCAATAAACTAAGAAGCCAGGGGTTTGGAAAAGCCATCTATATGGATATTGATGTCACTAAGAATGATGACAGGGCTTGGGTTGGGGACGATGATGCTGAAGGGGAGGAAGACTATCCTCTACCCACTGTGGGTCCTTTCTGGCTGGGCTACGAATTAAATTGACATGAGACCAAATAGCAGGAGAAAATCAAACAAAGCTTTATAACATGTATACATGGGAGAGACCAGGGAAACTGAGTTTCTCGACAAATGGCGGAGGTTTTCATCTTAACTAAGGACAAAGGAGGATGGTGGGAGTGGAAAGAGTCAGCTATGGGAGATTACCAGAAAAGCATAGTAAACAAGAGTATGCAGATTTAAGTCCTGCCTTCCGCAGTGATAAGAGTTTCTAGAGATAAGGTCATCCCCTCTTCTTCCCAGTACAGAGAGGGAGATACCTTACAAATGGAGATTTCCCTTATGAATGTAAATGTTTCTTAAAAAGGGTAACTTCTACTTTTACTTGGTTTTCAGATCTTTGATAAGAATGGATTTAGCAAGGACCATCCCAGTCTATCCATACCCAGAGTTATCTATGGTGATGGCCTGTCCTGGGGACAGGCCTTTTATCTTAAATTCTTTTAGGCAGTTAGTGGGGGGTGAGGTCAAAGTTTGTTTCAGAGAAAATAATCAAGGTAAAGAGACATATTTTGAGGTGGCCCATTCTGATCCCCCACAATGCCAACGTCTGATAAATGAAGGAATCGTTGACAGCTACAGAATGAGGGAGAGAGAGCGCTTGGTATAGTCAGATGGCATAAGCCAAAAGAGAGGTTTACAAGAGTAAAGAGTGCTAGAAATAGCAATGGGGAAGCAAGGAGAACACCTATCAAACTTCTGGCCCTGAGGTAGTTGGGGTGTGAGAAAATAATCAGCTATCACTTCAGAGTGCTACAGGAAAAGCTGTGTCCACATTGCATGATTTATTTCAGTTCTGATATACCTAAGAGTTCTCTTCCATGTTCTTCTCTCCCTTGATTATTTTCATATATTGATCAGGGTGTGTGTGTGTGTGTGTGTGTGTGTGTGTGTGTGTGTGTATGTGTGTGTGTGTACTAAATAAGACTAATTGAGGCAATTGATAAGTTTTTAGAAAAATTCTAGTTCGCAGATGATAGACTCACACCCAGTTAAGAAAGTGTCTTCTTAGCTGCTGTCCAACAGATTTCTTTGGAACTCTAGTTAGAGCAGGGGTAGATGAAGAAAATTTTTGAAAATACTCCCCTCTAAAAGGCCTGGAGGTCCTGCATCTCTCCTCTACCAGCCTGGAGATGTCAGAGAAACTGTAGTGAGAGCTCTGTGAATGGCTGGGAGCAGAAGTGAGCCTGCTGTGTGTGTTTCACAGAAAGCAGTGCCCTAAGGGGCCCAGTAAGCTGCTGCCTTCAGTACGATTGCTTCAAATAAGTTGTAGAAGAGTTAAATGCCTGAGAGTATTTCCTGGCTTGGTGATGGAAATGAAATCCTCTTATCTTTGGAAAGGCCATCATTATTCCTTTCCAGGGTATGATGGATCAGAGAGAGAGAGGGAGGGAGAGAGGGAGAGGGAGAGAGAGAGAGAGAGAGAGAGAGAGAATCTGAGTGAGCTAACTTACATGTCATTGAAGCACTGCCCTGCCCTATTTAGTCTCCTTCACATGAAACAAGCACCAGTTCTTGGATTGTAGCTAGATCTCATCTCCTTCAATCCAGTCCTCCTTCGAGCTTTCCTTGTTTAATTAGTGCTGGAGATTTGGTCAGTATAGTGACAATCTTAACTAGGAAACCAAGAGAGGAGTCACTGTGCTAAACCCAGGTCTAGCAGGGAGCCAGGGCACTGGCTGGCTGTTCAGTCTTTTATCTATTCTTGGGACCCTTCTTTCTAATGGTTTTTGAGTTGAATTCAGAAGCAGGACATTTTTACGCAGTCGTTTTGAAACAGAGAGCATCAAGAGAGCCTTGTTAAACTATAAAAGCACTGTTTATTTTTAATTATCATTCATTATCATATCATTTTAATTATCATTGTGAATTAACATTCACAAAAGACATCCTTGACCTACCCTTGAGCCAACCTAACCCATATCGCATGCTGAGAGACTTTCACTGTATAGTTTACTACTTAGCGGTATGCAACAATGGTTAAACCAGGTTAACCTAGACTGCTTGGATCTAAGCCCTAGCTCTATCACTTACTAGCCATGTGACCTCAGAAAGGCTACATGGTCTCTCTAAGCTTCAATTTCCTCTTCTGTAAAATGGTAACAATAATAATAGTCCTATGGATGCATTGTAGTTAGCATAGTACCTTAGTAAATGATTAGTCAATATTAGCTCTTATTATTATTACTCTATTCTATAGTTTTTAATTTTATGAGTATATATTAATTTAATCATCAGTAAAGACAATAAAGATTTTATAAAAGCTGTTAGAATTGGATTAGCTTCTAGTTCAGTTTAAAAATAGCACTATAGGGGGCCAGCCCCATGGCTAAGTGGTTAAGTGTGCACACTCCGCTACTGGTGGCCCAGGTTCGGATCCCAGGCGTGCACTGACGCACCGCTTGTCCAGCCATGCTGAGGCGGGGTCCCACATACAGCAACTAGAGGGATGTGCAACTATGACATACAACTATCTACTGGGGCTTTGGGGAGAAAAATGAGGAGGAGGATTGGCAATAGATGTTAGCTTAGGGCTGGTCTTCCTCAGCAAAAAGAGGAGGATTAGCACAGATGTTAGCTCAGGGCTGATCTTCCTCACACACACACAAAAATCACTATAAAGACACGTACTCATATTAAAAATATGTATATTTAGTAAGAGTTCTGCAGGAACTGTTCATTCTGGAAATGAAAATAAAGTATCATGTTACAGTTCACCTGTTTTTCCCATAACACTGTCTAATAGATATCTGACCAGATAAAATTTGTATAATTAGGAAAGCTATAAATAACAGAGGTGCTCATCTTCTAGATATTTTAATGGAAAACTAAATTTTATTAGCAAGTAGTTAAATTTATCATTAAATTGTAACTCCAAAGGAACACTAGGAGAATTTGAGAAGCAGACCTTTCAGAAAGTTAAGTGAATTTTCAGACACCTTGCTCAGAATGATCAATGGCCCTTTTTGAGGTGAGCACATCTGATAACCATGGGACTTTTGGTTAAATGTGGAGCAACTGCAAGATGTGCCTTACCCCTGCTCAATCCCTGATCCCTCCCTCATCTCCACCTCATCTGTGATCCTATTTTGAACATTGAGTTGATGACCAGAACAGACAAGCAGGAAAATTATGAGGTTAGTCTTCAGTCTCTTTTCCCTCTCCTTTTCTACCTATTTCTTCTAGATGCTGTCGGGGGAGAGGGAGAATCCCCCTCCACCCTTTCCCTTAAGGTTCTTCTGGCTGGCCAAATAATTAACAAGACATGTTAGCAGGAGAAAATAATACCAAGTTTAATAACATATATACACGGGAGAAACCAGGGAAACTGAGTTTCTCAGCATAATAGCAGAGATTCTCGTCTTAAATACTATCTTCAGCTAAAGACAAAGGAGGATGTTGGGGGTGGGTGGTGTTTGGGGATTTCAGAGGGGAAGAAGACAATTTACACGAAGAAGGAAATGTAAATGTTTGTCAGACAATGCTTTGCAGGGCCACCTATAGAGAATGTGGCCGGAGAGACAGGAATTTTAGTAATCAAGAGTATGTACATTTAAGTCGTCTTCTTCTGTCCTGATAAGAGTTTTCACAGACAAGGTTATCTCCCCCTCTTCCTACTACACAGAGGGAGATACCTTTGCAAATGTAAATATTTGGTAAACAGAACTTTGTTAAGAATGGGCTTAGCGAGGACCCTGCCAGTCTGTCTACACCCAGAGTTAAATTCATTTAGGCAGTTTGGGGGAGGTCAAATATCCGTCAGAAAATTATCGAGGTAAAGAGATATATTTCAGGGTGGCCAAATCTTGATCTCCCACAATGCCTATTCAAGGCCTTCATCCCTCATGCTTTCCCAGAGTCTCCCAAGTGGTGCTTCCTCCATGTTTCCCTCCCTAAAAGTGCCTTATAATCCACCTTTGTTCTTTATCCTTCCCCACAACCAAACAATTCTGTCCTGTAGCTGGCTGATATGATATAGTAATGCATACTTGTGTTGGTAGCTGATCATTTTTTAAATTTATTTTTTATTTTAAAAATAAGATTATCACATTATTGAAGTTTTGGAATGCAAGAAATAGAGGAA
The DNA here is from genome assembly GCF_057802395.1 of Ceratotherium simum simum. Lineage (NCBI taxonomy): Eukaryota > Metazoa > Chordata > Mammalia > Perissodactyla > Rhinocerotidae > Ceratotherium > Ceratotherium simum. The sequence goes on along the minus strand of NC_141940.1, from coordinate 42,805,825 downwards.
GTGCTATGAGAACATATAATGGATGCCCTTAGCCTGATCTGAGGGCACATGGAAGGTCTGCCTGGGGAAGGGACATTTTGAATAGAAACCTGAAGGATAAGCAGGAGTTATTTGGATGAAGAGGGGTAAGGGTGAAGGGCATTCCAGGCAGAGAGCCTATTTGAAGACCCAGAGGTGGGAAGAAGCTTGAAAATTTTGAGGAACTCAAAGAAGGCCAGTGTGAATGGAACATAAAGATGAGGCTGAGGAAGGAGACAGGGGCCAGAAGAGTTGGGCCTTAGTATAAGCTATGATAAGGATTTTGGACTTCATCCTAACAGTAGCAGGAAGCCATTAAAAGATTTTGAGCAGTAGAGTAATATGATCAGATTTGTGTTTTGAATGGAAGACTACACCTTTCTTGGGCTCAGCCAAAGCTGGTCCCAGTTTACCTGACCTTGATTCCGTTTTCTTTCCATTTGAATGTGGTTCTTCTCTGTAAATGGAGAGATGGTATACTAATTAAGAGAAATTTAAGAGGCAGCTATTTGATTCTGGAAATGGGTCTTTTTAAATCTCTCGTGTTTTCCTGTTGAAATCATACACTACACTTTTAAAACTACTATTCTTGGAGGAGGTGACATACTAAGTCTCCTGAATCAAATTATAAAGGCCCTTAGATCAAACCCTCATCCTGTGGACTGGCTAACAGCTTCTGAATCACTAAAACGCCTCCCAAGTATTCCTCAGACTGAACAGGTTGCCATTGGATTGCCATTAAATTCAATGCTGAGAACACTCAATATCAATACTATTGCTTTTGGCTTTGGGGCTGAATAACACATCAAAATCGGTAATTGAATGATTTACTGTTCTTTACGGTGGTTACATTTCATGGAGGCAGCCTAAATGGAATTAATTCTGGGCTAATTAAAGTGCTCCCTGCTTGTCTCTCAAGTTCCTCCTTGGGCATTGGCTTCAATGAGTTGTGCAAGTTGCAGAAAACTGTAAATCATGACTCGGCTTAAAGAAAAATGGATTGCTTTTCTAATACTTATTGAACACTTAAAACAGATGTTTAAATCTCTACAAGTTTTAGATAATTAAAATTATAAATCTGTGCTCTTTGAACAGGAACATAAGTAGGGATCAGCGGTATAAATAGTACTATGCTGAGGTGATTCATCTTGTGGATTCAGTTTTATTACTGTAACAAGAGTTGTCCCCAGGCAAAATAGCAAAGCAGAGAGCTTTGTCTTTGCTGCCTCTTTACCTCCTAGCATTCCAGACCGCCCTGAGCTGCCCTATGGCTTCCCAGTGCTTCCTACTGTAGGACCCATCCAATGCCAGTTCTTCCCTCTGACATCAAAGATTTATCCATCCTATATTTCATTCCCTAAAGGCTCTGCTGGATGTATTAGAGTAATGGAGCTGCAGTAACAGTTAAACTCCCAACTCTCAGTGGCTTGACATAATAGTTGGTTTTTTATGCACAAAAAGTCCAAAATGGGTGTTCCTAATTAGCTGGAGGCCCTTCTCTAGGGACTCATACTACTTTTTAAAAAAAATTTGCAATACTTTGGCTTTATTTAAAAAGGTAAGTGAAGTTATTCAGAACTATATAATATCCATACTATAACATATAACTCATATAAAGCAACAAATTGTTCTTAGAGTCTTAGAACATTGTTTTTATTGTGGTAACATTGGTTTCTAACATTATATAAATTTTGGGTGTACATCATTATAGTTCTATTTCTGTGTAGATTACATAATGCTCACCACCCAAAGACTAATTACAATCCTTCACCATACACATGTGCCTGAATACCCCTTTCACCCTCCTCCCTCCCCGCTTCCCCTCTGGTAACCACCAATCCAATCTCTGTCACTATGTGTTTGTTTGTTATTGTTTTTATCTTCTATTTACGAGTGAGATTATATGGTATTTGAGACTCATACTACTTTCACCTTGTGGCTCTATCATCTTTGATACGTCTATCTCGAGGATGCCATGCTCTCCTCCGTCAGGCTGGCAGAAGAAGAAAGGGCATGGAGAATCACGTGTGTGAGGTTTTCGTGAGCCAGGACTGGAAGTGTAGCTTGTGCTCACAGTCCATGGCCACGCTTAATTTCAATGAAGGCTGGAAAGTATACTGTGTGTTTAGGATGGAGAGAAAATGGGTTTCATGGACAGCTAGTCAGTCTCTGCCACTCTTGATAACTAAAGCACATCTGATAACTTTGCATTAAGGGGTTAGTAGCTTACATCTCCTTTAGTATTTTCATTTCAAATGTGGCTTTCTGGGAAAAGATAAATAGTTGGAAAACTGGTTGACGTATTAAATTGAGGATCACTTTTATTTTATTGACTTTCAGTTACATGTCAGATATCATCTATCCAAACTTCTCCAAATCCTTGATAATGACAGAATGAAAACATCTTATGCCATATAGAGTGCTCTCTTTCTGTCTCTCTTCCTGTCTTGCTCTCTCTCTCTCTCTCTGACACACATACACACACACACACAGAGTCACATGATGGTAATGATGATGACGATGATGGTGATGATTAAATAAGTAATAAGAAGCTTTTCTTGGGCATTTCCCCCTTGAATTCAATTGGGACTTCTGCTGAGGATAGCTGTGATCATAATTCCAGTATTGGTTGCCACTGAAGCAGTTGCTTGAATGTTCACTCATTAAGTTATTAATCTGTTCTAATAAGAAATTGGTGACTTAAGTTGTTTTAAGGCCAAACATCTTCTAACATTTTACATTCACTAAGAGATATGAAAATAGAGTAAGTTTATCTAATGAAATCTCATTTTTATATGATGAGTTAGGGTCAAGGACATTTGAAAAATGTAAACAGGCAATTTATCTAGAAGGTTTTATATACGAATCTGTTCTATTTTTCTTGGGCAATGAGGGGAAATTAACAAACATCTTTGTTCCTTTGTTTCTTTATCAGTTTATTAGGATACTTAGAACCTTACTAAAAATAAAATAAATTTATAAGCTTTACTCAGGTCTTTATTTTTAACCAGTCAGTTGATTTCATTTAAATGGCATTTTATTTTACTCTCTAGAAACTGGCTTTGACCTTTAAACTATCCTTGCTGGGGGCTAAGAATATTTCTCGTCCTGTACCAATGTCGTAATATACAGATACAGTGATGACTATTACCCAGTCACTTTAGGACTAAAAGAATTTCTTAAAGCAATTGGAGACACATTTTTAGGAGCAAATACTGTAATACTCCTATTGTTGAGCTGGTGAAATTTTAAGAGCTTGACTCACTGGAGTTGTTAAGGATGATTTTGAAGCTGTTGCCCCATCTTTGATAATGTGGGTTTTATATATTCCCAATTAAGAACCTTAATGATATGTCAGCTCTATTCTCTTATCTGGCTTTTTTTTCCCCTTTCCACATGTTAAAAGACAAGACTGTGAAAATTTTTCATTCTATAGTGCTATATCTGGTTTCAGAGCACGTGGAGATCTACTTTCTCTGAATCTCCAGGTTAAGCCTATTCTGGATATAATGTTTAAATCTTTTCCCTTTCACCTTGCCCCTCCACACAAACTCTGCTCTCCACTCCACCTTTCAATCAGTATCTGAAACTTAAGTTATTTTAGGTAGCAACATTTCTCCCAGTGGCTTGGACCAGCAGGAACTTTGTAATATTAATTTCCTAATTCTAATGCACAGATTACATGTGGCCTCTGCCTTTGGGAAGCTTCTGTTCACTGACAGACAACATCATGGCTAAACAGACCTATTGAAAATGACTCCTTGGAAGTTTTCAATGTGAACCCCCTCCAATGATACCAATGATGTGTCTTTTTGTAGTCATTATGTGGGCTCTGGAGTCAGACAAGTTGTGTTCAAATCCAAATCAGCCAGCTCCCAGCTATGTGATTTTAGGGAAGTTATCTAATTTCTTTGAGCCTCAGTTTCCTTTTTTGTAAAGAATGATGATAGTACCTACCTCGTGGGTCATTGTGTGGATGAAATTAGATAATAAATGTAAAGTAGCACAATGTCTGGCACAAAATAAATACTTCATAAATGTGAGATACTATTATTTCAGATGGCACTTATGAAATCCCTGATCATACTGGCCCCTGACCAGGGAAGTGAGAGAGAGAAAAGATTTGCTCATGTTAAAGAGTTAAACATTCTTTCCTTCTTCACCTTCCTCTTGGGTTCAGATGAGTTCAGGGGACAATGACATATCGCCTCATAGCAATCATCATTCTATGATTTTAGAATAGGAAGGGAATAGCAGGGATCATTTCTGGAAACTACCCAATGTTCTAGTGTTAAGGGAATTGATTGAGTCCTCCTTCCCAGGGGCTGAAGTGGGCCCAGTCTGGGTGCCAGGACCTGGGCCTCAGGGCTTGATTTGGGATTACAATGTTTTATTTACAAAATGACAAGAAATAGCAGTCTTATAGTTATTGGGTGCCAAAAATTAAAGTCAAAGAAGCCAAGGCTCATTTTTTTAAGTACAAAGAGTGAGAACAGAACCAGAAACAGGAGATGAAAGCAAAGGCTCAGAAGCAGGACAGAATTTGTTGGAGTAGGGGAGGAGGAGAGCAGGAGCAAGGACAGAGGGAAGGTGAGGTAGCAGAGTTGAACACTGAAGTAGGGCCAGAGTACCCATGGCTTATTTTATGAGCTCATGGCCACATTGTTCATGAGTTAGTGACCTGGTCCAAATGTTCCTGTTTGAGTACCGAACACTTACCCAATTTTGCCACCAGTGTGCCCCTGCAAAGACACTTGGTCTTTTCCGTAGTCCAGACAAAGATTCCATTTTCAAAAGTGTACAAGGCGATAATTGAAGGGCAGGTGTGTCTTTTGTCAATGACATCAAAACTCTCATAGGTTAGGGATGTCCTCCAACTTCCTAGTTTCTATTAGTGTTCTGTATTGGGTCTACAATTTGCAAATTATTTTCAAATTATACACATATATATATATTTTATATATACTTTGAGTTCATTAATCATGGTGCAAAGTAGTCTTTCCTTTTGCTTCTTCTCTACCCTTTTTCGAATGTGATTGTTTGTTGTTGTTGTTGAGTAAGCAGAGACAAATTCTAGTGTTACCAGGAGGAAATGACCCAGTTCTTATTCCCTCTAATTCTGCCTTTCACGATTTTCTGGACTTTCATCATGTTTCTTCTTAGTCTTTACCTTTCCAGTTTGAAAAATCCTCTTTATCTAGTGCATTTTACTTGGCAGCAACCCATTCTATCCATCAATCGACAATCAACCTGGCAATGCATTTTGAGCTTCTACTATGTGCCCAACATGGTGTTAGACACTGTGGGGGAAATAACAGAAGGATAAAACATCACCTCAGTCTATAGAAAGCCTAAGATTTTGTTGGAAATGGAAAAAATTGAGAGAAGCGTTGTAAATCTTGTATAATCAAGAGCAGAGACTGCAAGCCTTCTAGGTCAGTGATCTCATACATTAGTGTGCTTCAGAATCACCTGAGATCACTGTTAAACACACAAATTCCTGAACACCAGAGATCCTGATTCTGCAGCATCTAGGTGGTGCCCAGGAATTTGCTTTTTTTTTTTTTGGCTGAGGAAAATTCACCCTAAGCTAACATCCATTGCCAATCTTCCGCTTTTTTTGCCTGAGGACGATTAGCCCTGAGCTAACATCTGTGTCAGTCTTCCTCTATTTTATATGTGGGACACCGCCATGGCATGGCTGGTGAGTGGAGTAGGTCTATGCCCGGGATCCGTACCCGCAAACTCAGGCCACCAAAGTGGAGTGCGTGGAACTTTAACCACTCGGCCATGGGGCCGGCTCTAGGAATTTGCATTTTATCAAGAGTCCTAGGTTATTCTGCTGCCAAGGGTCTCTAAACCATGCTTTGGGAAGCAGTGGGCTAAAAATATGTGAAAATTGGGAGACACATAAGGGCTGGGAGTGACTAGGGAAGGTTTGATTGGAGTCTGGAAGGGTGGGCTGAATTTGGAGAAGAGGTGGTAAGAGGAGATTCAGAAAAGGGGTACTGGAGGTGGGGATGAGAATGGGATATGTTGCAGAGACTGCATAGTTATTCACCAAATCTGTTTTCTTTTCTTCCTAGGCACACCGACTACATTTCCTAGCCTCCACACAGTGGAGCATGGCAATTTAACTGAGTTCTGGCCAGTGGAATGTGGGTAGAAGTTGTGTGTCACTTTTAGTCCTGGTTCATAAAATTCTCCCATGTGATCGTCCACTGTTTTTCTTCTCCCTTCTACTGGCTAGATGTTGATGCCTTGGGCGACCTCAGAGTCAACAAAGCTGGCAGAGCCTTCACCAGTGTGGACCCCTGAATAACTGTGACTATCACTCACCCATAAGGAACATCCACTTTGGACTTTGCTTGAGTAAGACTTCTGTTGTGTTAAGCTACTGAGATTTCGGGGTTTGTCTGTTAGAGCTTCTAGTATAATGTTAACATTGAGGGAACCAGGATGACCAAGGCAGAGTATTTCTGGGGGTGATCATCATTGTCCTTCCCAGGATTTTATCAGGCTCACCATTACCCAGAATTAATGCATGGACACTAGACCTATATGTAGTCTTCCAGGTAAATTGTCTCATGAATCATGTCAACATTTTCAAGGTGCTTTGTGTATATTTCTATGTGACCTTTAATGATCAGGGCTCCTAGCTGGACATTACTTTATCCCTAAATCCCTTTACCAAGAAGGAAAGGATCTGAAAACAAACATTTCACTGCAGTAGGGAGTTCAATTTCTTTGGACCCTTTAATGCCTTCTTGGATAAGGCAAAGGTAGCTGAAAGCACATTAGCACACGTTGGGAAGGACTTAATTCATCTCCCGCCCACATCCTGCCTTTCCCCTGCTCCACACCTGCCTAATGGCTCTTGGGAAGTAGGTTGGCTGGCTGCAATTAAACTCAAGCACCTCCTCAAGCACTTGGTAAAAAACAGCTTTGGCATAATAATACTCCTGCTCCTACCCCATAGAAGGGAGCTGAAAAGATATTAGCAGTTGACTTAGAAATTTGTGAAGGTCTTGCTGTTTGAATTCCCATAATTAGTTGGTTGCTTAATTGGTCCTAGTAATGGATGTCTTATGCATATTTTTTCACAGAATTTGTCATTTTTATATTTATTAATCATTTTTTGGTAGAAAACACTGCCTTTCTTTCAGTAGGACAGGTGTCATCTAGCCCTGTGTAATTCAGAGTTCATCTTGCCTGGCACCTTCTCACACTGCCCTCTTCTTTTCAAGGATGGATGCAGCAGAACCCCACTGAGCGCTAACGTGCAGCAAGCTTGTGATTTGGACCAATCCAGCTACTGGATGCTGCTAAAGGTATGAGCTGGAGGCCACTGTCCTACCCCAAGTTTTCCCCCTGACCAGAAGGATCTCTCTCTGGCTTGACAAAGTGTCTAGTATTTTCATTATTGAAATAACTATTTGGGGGCCACAACATTATCTCCAGAAAGTTTCCAGTTAAAATGCAATCAATTACCATTAACCACTAATAAAAGTGAGCTTATTAGCATTGCATAAAAAATAGGACATCAATAGAATGGTATTCAGGGTGGAAAAAGCTGAGCAAATGGAGCACTGTCTGCTTCAGTGGAGTGTCCTGGTAGAGACGAAAGGATTCCTCAGAATCTCTGGGGCCGAGACTCCTGGCAACTTTGGGAAAGTGCACCTTGGATCAACCTCGAGGAGCCTCAGAGTGTTGTCCAGAGAACGAGAAATGGTGGACAGCCATGGGAATTACAGTAAGAAATGGAATTTAGAATGAGACAGAAAAGAATAGAGAATGGAGAAGGAATGAGAAGCTTAAAATGGAAAGCAAGAGCAAGGATTTGAAAACTGAGACGTCAATAGATCAAGCCACATCCCTGGAGAGAATCACTAGAGGGAATAACAAACTAATAGACAAGGCTGCATCCCTGAGAGAATAAAGGCATATTTGCTGCTCCTCTTCATCAAACCAGGCAGGTTGTACCCTCACTACCTCACTAATCCTGTTCTCTTTTGACCCATATATGATGCAAACATTTAATGTTACCCATTGGTTATCTTCTTAATATCTGTGTTGAGCCTGATAAAGCCATTCTGCAACCAGATGGACTGCCATTAAAGCTCCTACTATTAGCCTCTGTGGGAGATCAAGATTTGGCCACCCTGAAATATATCTCTTTACCTCGATTGTTTTCTCTGATGGACATTTGACCTCCTGCACTACCTGCCTAAGGAATTTGACATAGTAACTCCTTCCTGGAACAGATCTTCTATCTGATGGCTGTAATATAATGTAAAATAGATGTTACAATAGGAAAGGCACCAACAGGCCCATCTTATCGGAAGTTCTGTCTCTCTGGCCACATTCTAAATAATTATTGGGAACAAGTATTCAGTTTCACAACTGAATAGTTGTGAAAAAGATGAATGTTGGGTGAACTTTTAACAATAATTATGTGTTATGGTGGTTACAGCTTCCAAACTCTTTTTGGTGACTTAAAACTTTAGAGTTTTGCTAAATTTTATGATAAAAATTCATTGAGTGTCTAGATCATTTCCAAATAAGATATTAGACATTGATTGCTAAATGTATGTTTGTCTAATTTTGGCTCTTTTTTATTACAGGAAAACTAAAAGGTATTTTGGATCTATTGGTAAACGTGTTTTATTAAGAGATTGTACTATAAAGTAACATATTTCTAGAAGTTATGAAGTGTTTATAAATTTTCCAAGCCACAAGATACTAATGTAAAAGAAAATTTCTAATTGTTTGCTTAGTTTTTACTTACAACTTAAGGTTTCTAAGGGTTAAAATTTCTAATTAGTATATGTGATTGAAGCTACTAAAAATTAAGAAAAATATGTCTGTGTACAAGGAAAGTAAGATGTATAAAGAAGGTACAAAGAATGGAAATATTTTGTTTGGTTGATTAAGAAAGATAAATTTGTCCTGAAGTACTAGGAGGGAAAAGAAAGGCATAGGACAAATTCTGAATGTAAAAAGAAAGTTATAGAAGGTTTGTGGAAGGAATTCTGGAAAAGGAGTTTTATGCATGGTCAAGTTGGCTAAGATTAAAATGAATTTAATTAAGTAAATGAGTTTTAATATCAGAAGTAAGCTGGTGCAAAATTAAAATTTGGTCTTCTTTCTCTTAAAAGGATAATTTTCTTGAACTTGATAAAGAGGTTATAAAAGATTTTTCTTTACCTTTGAGTAAGTCTACCTAAAAGACAAAAAATCTATGTTCAAAAGACTGAGGTCTCTCTATTAAGGCTTTTTGGACTGTTAATACTCTGTTTGCCTTGACTTTTTATACTTTTGACAAGCTCCCCAAAATTCATATCTTAAATAAAGTCTTTCTTTTACTTTTTTTTCTTTAAGAATTTTCAAAGGGCCCTGGAACTTCTCAAAGAAATTTGCTCTCTTCCTATAAGGAGGAAGATACTAAACTTATTAGGCTCATTCAGTATGTTAAACTACATGGGAAGCATTGTCAGACAACTGATGATAAACCTGCTTAGGTGGTATTTTGTGGGTAAATGCTATTGATATAGGCGTGTTAAAATTGTATAACATTACTGAAATTTTGATCTGTCCTGGTTATCAGTCATAATTCTGGTTATTATTTTAAAGTGTTGTATGTCACAAAATTAACCAAATTTCTTTGTCAATTTCCATTTTGAGGTCTTGTTGTTTAGAGACTTATTTCTTTGCTCTAATGCTTTGCAAAATATGTTATATGTTTCAACTTCAGAAAAATTCATGGAAAGGACTCTGACATTTACAGTGGAGTACAGCCTTCTGATAAACTTTCTGATCATAAACCTGAACTTGGTAAGAAATTACAGAAATCTGATGGAGAAACTGATGACTTCATGAAGCTGCCAACAAAAAGATCGGGATCAAGAATGGATTACACAGGACTGAATGAACTGATAAGGATGATTATAATTTTTATGATTTTTCATTTGAAGTATTGCTGAATTTTTAATGTTTTGTTTTTTTCAGATTTAAGGAAAATTTTTCTCTTTTCTCCCAAGCTAGCTAAGACTTATAGCAATTTGGTAAATGATACTTTTGTAAGCAAAATTAAAATATTTATCTTTTTCTTTCTACCTGATCCCTCCAGAATTTGGAAACATTTAGCGAGTGAGTATTGTTGTTTTCATGGCAATATATTTATTTGCATAAGTTCAATAAGAATCTTCTTATAGAGAGGTGGAGTCAAGATGGCGGCGTAGGCAGACTCTGAACTCACCTCCTCCCGTGGACACAGCCAATTTACAACTACTCGTGGAAAAATTACCCCTGAGACAGAACTGAAAACTGGATAAGAGAAACTCCTGCAACAACGGACAATCCTAACTGGGGTGGAAGAGGCAGAGACTCCCTTCCGGAGAGGAAAAACGCCGCCTTCACAAGCCGCCAGCTTCACGGCATCCGGGAGCAGCTCACAGGTACGCACCCTCCCTGGAGGTGCGGGGCCCTGAGCCGGGGAGCGCCCCCGCTGTGGGCATTTTGTGGACCCAGCACAATCGACACCAGCAGCATAATATCTGACTTTGCCTGCTACTAAAACATTGGGGAGCACCCCCAGAAAACCCGGTTCACAAAGAAACTAAAACTGGCTCTTAAAGGGCCCACGCACAAACTCACCCATTTCAGAAAGCATCCTAAAATCACCAGAAAGAAAGGTGCACAGTGCTTTGGTGACAAGAGACTCACCTAATAGGCCCTGAGTGCATCTCGGTGAGGGGTGAGACCTCTCCAGGGACTGGGACATTGGCGGCGGCCACTGTTGTGGCCCGGTGTGGGCATGCTGACACAGACGCCATTGGAGTTCTCCTTGAGGCCTGCTAGCCCAGGGTCTGCTTCACCCGCTAGAGCACCGATTTAATCCAGCTCAGCCAGGGCAGGCAGCCCACCCTAGAGACTGGCCCCACCCAACAACAAGCCCTCAGGCAACGTGTGGGCCTGCATAGATTGGTGACTGGATTCTCTGCAGCCTGGCAACTGAGCCGACTTGAGCAGGGCAGGGTGTGCACAAGGAGTGGGTGGAGAGTGTGGGGTGGTGGCGGAGTGTGTGGGGCTCCCGCTTGGGGAGGTCGGGGCGCTCACACGGGGCAGGACTGTGTCCACTGTGTGTGTGGACCTGTGGGCAAGAGGGCTTGTCAGCTGCAGAAGACTTGTGCTTCTCAAAGACCCACATAGGAGGTTTGCCCCACCTTCCAAAGCCTGAAACGATTGGGTGCTCCTGTGCCTGAGGCCAGCCCCACCCAGCTGCAATCCTCAGAGAGCTGACAAGAGACATAATAGGCTAGAGGCTTGCAGCAATTGTAAGGCCCTGAGCCTAACAACCTGCCACGCTGGGGGCCTACTCACTTAAAAGAAATACTGCAACACAAATGTGGTATTAGAACTTGCAGCCAACTGTGCTGGGGCTCCCCACACCTGATAAAGAGACTGAAGGGCACACAACAACTACAAGCAGCTGAGCATTACAACAGCTGGCCAGGAGCATAACTCAGCCTCCCTGGGCGCCTACAGGGAGAGCTAACAGGCCACAATAGAAGGACACGTGTAGCCCAAATAGGGGTCACCCCTGGAACATTGAGAACTGAAGGAAGCACACTGCAGGCCTGCTAAGCCATCACTTACATAAGGTCACCTATCCAAGAGCAGGAGACGTAGCTGACCTACCTAATACGTAGACACAAGCACAGGGAAAGAGGCAAAATGAGGAGGCAAAAGAATACATTCCAAGTAAGGGAACAGGACAAAACCCCAGAAAAGGAACTAAGTGAAACAGAACTGAGCAACCTACCCGACAGAGAGTTCAAACTAAGAGTGTTAAGGATGCTCACTGATCTGGGGAGAAGAATAGATGAACTCAGTGAGAATGTCAACAAAGAAATGGAAGATATAAAAAAGAACCAGGGGCCGGCCCGGTGGCGCAAGCGGTTGGGTGCGCGCGCTCCGCTGAGGCGGCCCGGGGTTCGCTGGTTCGGATCCCGGGCGCGCACCGACGCACTGCTTTGGCGAGCCACGCTGTGGTGGCGACCCATATAAAGTGGAGGAGGATGGGCACGGATGTTAGCCCAGGGCCGTCTTCCTCGGCAAAAAAAGAGGAGGATTGGCGGATGTTAGCACAGGGCTGATCTCCTCACAAAAAAAAAAAAAAAAAAGAACCAATCAGAAATGAAGAATACAATACTGGAAGTGAAAAATTCATTAGAGGGACTCAAAAGCAGAGTAGAGGATACAGAAGAACGGATCTGTGAGCTGGAAGAAAGAATAGAAGAAATTACCCAAGGTGAACAGGTAAAAGAGAAAAGAATTAAAAAGAGTGAGGACAGTCTAAGGGACCTCTGGGACAACATCAAGTGCACTAACATCCGTGTTATAGGTGTCCCGGAAGGAGAAGAGCGAGACAAGGGGGCAGAGAATCTATTTCAAGAAATAATAGATGAAAACTTCCCTAACGTAAGGAAGGAAACAGACATCCAGGTACAGGAAGCACAGAGAGCCCCAAACAAGATCAACCCAAAGAGGCCCACACCAAGACACATCATAATCAAAATGTCCAGAATTAAAGATAAAGAGAGAATCCTAAAAGCCGCAAGAGAATGTCAAGTTACGTACAAAGGAAACCCCATAAGGCTATCAGCTGACTTCTCAGCAGAAACCTTACAGGCTAGAAGAGAATGGCACGATATATTTAAAGTGCTAAAAGGAAAAAACTTACAGCCAAGAATACTCTACCCAGCAAGGTTATCATTCAAAATGGAAGGAGAGATCAAAATTTTCCCAGATAAGCAAAAATTAAAGGAGTTTGTCACCAAGAAACCAGTGCTACAAGAAATGTTAAAGGGACTGATTTAAGGGGAAAAGAGAAGACCACAAATAGGAAAAATTATCTATTTCCATGATTAGAACGTAATGGATACAAATGCACAAAAAAGAGGTTAGATATGATATTAAAAACATAAAAGGAGGGAGGAGGGGAGTTAAAGAGTACAGCTTTCAGACAGAGGTCAAACTAAAGTGACCATCAATTCTGTATAGAAGAAGTAAGGAACAGAGAAGGACTACTAAAACACTGAGGGGAAAAAAAAAAAAGTTAAAAAATGGCAGTAAGTACATACTTATCAATAGCTACTTTAAACGTCAATGGACTAAATGCTCCAATTAAAAGGCATAGGGTGGCTGACTGGATAAAAAAACAAGACCCATATATATGCTGCATACAAGAGACACATTTCAGACCTAAAGACACTCACAAACTGAAAGTGAAGGGATGGAAAAAGATACTCCACGCAAATGGCAATGAAGAGAAAGCTGGGGTAGCGGTACTCATATCAGACAAAATAGACTTTAAAACAAAAACTGTAAAAAGAGACAAAGAAGGGCATTACATAATGATCAAGGGAACAATCCAACAAGAGGATGTAACACTTGTAAATATCTACGCACCCAATGTAGGTGCACCTAAATATATAAAGCAATTATTAACAGACATAAAAACAGAAATAGACAGTAACACAATAATAGTAGGGGACTTTAACACTCCACTTACACCAACGGATAGATCATCCAAACAGAAGATCAATAAGGAAACATTGGCCTTAAACGACACACTAGAACAGATGGACCTAGTAGATATATACAGAGCATTCCATCCAAAAACCGAAGAATACATGTTCTTTTCAAATGCACATGGAACATTCTCCAGGGTTTATCACATATTAGGCCACAAAACAAGTCTCCATAAATTTAAGAAGATTGAAATAATACCAAGCATCTTTTCTGACCACAACGGTATGAAACTAGAAATCAACTATAGGAAGAAAATCAGAAAAGCCACAAATACATGGAGATTAAACAAAATGCTACTGAACAACGACTGGGTTAACGAAGAAATCAAAGAAGAAATCAAAAAATACCCGGAGACAAATGAAAATGAAAATACGACATGCCAGAATTTATGGGATACAGCAAACTGGTTCTAAGAGGGAAGTTTATAGCAATACAGGCCTATCTCAACAAACAAGAAAAATCTCAAATAAACAATCTAACAATGCACCTAAAGGAACTGGAAAAAGAAGAACAAACAATGCCCAAAATCAGTAGAAGAAGGGAAATAAAAATCAGAGCAGAAATAAATGAAATAAAGACCAAAAAATAGAAAAATTAGTAAAACCAAGAGCTGGTTCTTTGAAAAGATCAACAAAATTGACAAACCTTTAGCTAGACTCACCAAGAAAAAAAGAGAGAAGGCACAAATAAGTAAAATCAGAACTGAAAGAGGAGAGGTTACAACAGACACCTCAGAAATACAAAAGATTATAAGAGAATACTATGAAAAGCTATATGCCAACCAATTCGACAATCTGGAAGAAATGGATAAATTCTTAGAATCATACAACCTTCCAAAACTGGATCAAGAAGAAGTAGAGAATTTGAATAGACCAATCACCAGTAAGGAGATCGAAACAGTAATCACAAACCTCCCCAAAAATAAAAGTCCAGGACCAGACGGCTTCCCTGGTGAATTCTACCAAACATTCAAAGAAGACTTAATACCTATCCTTCTCAAACTCTTCCAAAAAATTGAGGAGGGGGGGAAGCTCCCTGACTCATTCTATGAAGCTGACATTACCCTGATACCAAAACCAGACAAGGACAACACAAAAAAAGAAGATTACAGACCAATATCGCTGATGAACATCGATGCGAAAATCCTCAACAAAATACTAGCAAATCGCATACAACAATATGTTAAAAAGATTATACACCATGATCAAGTGGGATTTATTCCAGGTATGCAGGGATGGTTTAACATTCACAAATGAATCAACGTAATACACCACATTAATAAAATGAAGAACAAAAATCACATGATCATCTCAATAGATGCAGAGAAAGCATTTGACAAGATACAGCATCCATTTATGATAAAAACTCTGAATAAAATGGGTATAGAAGGAAAGTACCTCAACATAATAAAGACCATATACGAGAAACCCACAGCTAATATCATCCTCAATGGTGAAAAACTGAAAGCCATCCCTCTAAGAACAGGAACCAGACAAGGATGCCCACTGTCACCACTCCTATTTAACATAGTACTGGAAGTCCTAGCCAGAGCAATCAGGCAAGAGAAAGAAATAAAAGGGATCCAAATTGGAAAGGAAGAAGTGAAACTGTCACTATTTGCAGATGACATGATTTTATATATAGAAAACCCTAAAGAATCAACCAGAAAACTTTTAGAAGTAATAAACGAATATGGTAAAGTTGCAGGATACAAAATCAACATACAAAAATCAGTTGCATTTCTGTACACTAACAATGAAGTAGCAGAAAGAGAAATTAAGAATACCATCCCATTTACAATTGCAACAAAAAGAATAAAATACCTAGGAATAAACTTAACCAAAGAGGTGAAAGATCTGTACACCGAAAACTATAAAACATTTCTGAAAGAAATTGAAGAAGACACAAAGAAATGGAAAGATATTCCGTGCTCTTGGATTGGAAGAATTAGCATAGTTAAGATGTCCATACTTCCTAAAGCCAGCTATAGATTCAATGCAATCCCTATCAAAGTTCCAACAACATTTTTCACAGAAATAGAACAAAGAATCCTAAAATTTATATGGAACAAGAAAAGACCCCGAATAGCTAAAGGAATCCTGAGAAAAAAGAACAAAGCTGGAGGTATCACACTCCCTGATTTCAAAATATACTACAAAGCTATAGTAACCAAAACAGCATGGTACTGGCACAAAAACAGACACACAGATCAATGGAATAGAATCGAAAGCCCAGAAATAAACCCACACGTCTATGGACAGCTAATCTTTGACAAAAGAGCCAAGAACATACAATGGGGAAAAGAAAGTCTCTTCAACAAATGGTGTTGGGAAAACTGGATACCCACGTGCAAAAAAGTGAAAGTAGACCCTTACCTTACACCATACACAAAAATTAACTCCAAATGGATTAAAGACTTGAATGTAAGACCTGAAACTATGAAACTTCTACAAGAAAACATAGGCAGTACGCTCTTCGACATCGGTCTTAGCAACATCTTTTCAAACACCACATCTGACCGGGCAAGAGAAACAATAGAAAAAATAAACAAATGGGACTACATCAAACTAAAAAGCTTCTGTACAGCAAAGGAAACCATCAACAAAACGAAAAGACAACCTAACAATTGGGAGAAGATATTTGCAAACCATACATCTGATAAGGGCTTAATCTCCAAAATATATAAAGAACTCATGCATCTCAACAACAAAAAAACTACCAACCCAATTAAAAAATGGGCAAAAGACCTGAACAGACATTTCTCCAAAGAAGATATACAGATGGCCAACAGACACATGAAAAGATGTTCAAAATCACTAACTATCAGGGAAATGCAAATCAAAACTACAATGAGATATCACCTCATGACCGTCAGAATGGCTATAATTAACAAGACAGGAAACAACATGTGTTGGAGAGGATGTGGAGAGAAGGGAACTCTCATACACTGCTGGTGGGAGTGCAAACTGGTGCAGCCACTATGGAAAACAGTATGGAGGTTCCTCAAAAAATCAAGGATAGAACTACCATATGATCCAGCTATTCCACTCTTGGGTATTTATCCAAAGAACTTGAAAACACCAATTTGCAAAGGTACATGCACCCCTGTGTTCATTGCAGCGTTATTCACAATAGCCAAGACTTGGAAGCAACCTAAGTGCCCATCAAGGGACGAATGGATAAAGAAGCTGTGGTATATATACACAATGGAATACTACTCAGCCATAAGAAACGATGAAATCCAGCCATTTGTTACAACATGGATGGACATTGAGGGTATAATGCAAAGTGAAATAAGTCAGAGGGAGAAGGTCAAATACCGTATGATTTCCTTCATTAAGTAGTAGATAATAACAACAATAAACAAACACATAGGGACAGAGATTGGATTGGTGGTTACCAGAGGGGAAAGGGGGAGGGAGGAGGGTGAAAGGGATAATTTGGTACATGTGTGTGGTGATGGGTTGTAATTAGTATTTTGGTGGTGAACATGATGTAATCTATGCAGAAATAGAAGTACAATGATGTACACCTGAAATTTTTACAATGATATAAACCAATGTTACTGCAATAAACAAAAAATTAAAAAAAAAAAAAAGAATCTTCTTATAACAGGACACAATTGGAAACATTGGTTATATTACCAAGGCTGTAACTGGAACATCATATTTGCGATATAACCATACAGCTTTTGAGGAATGAAGATTGGACTTTATGGAATAAAGCCACGTGGAAATATTGGCCTGGTACCTTATGTTCCAAGCAACACTTACCAGGATAAGTAAAGAATGTCACTTATCTGGCAGGTACAAGGAACCCCGAAATATTTTGGGGGAACCTCGGAAGAGAGGAATTCACCCACATCTGTAGGTATTGCAGGCAAAGTCTGATGACAAAATCCTTGGCTTGGCTTTCTTGGCCTCGAGAGGCCTTTGAAGTTCAATGTGAGATTCCCTATAAAAAGTTCCAGCAAAGCAGATTTAAAAGAGCCTATATCATTGTGGGGCAAGAGGGTGAAACCCGCTCTGCCCTTTCCCTTAATGTTCTTATGGCTGGCCAAATAATTAACAAGACAGGTTAGCACGAGAAAATAATACCAAGTTTAATAACATGTATACATGGGAGAAACCAGGGACACTGCGTTTCTCAACACAGTAGCAGAAATTCTCATCTTAAATACCATGTTCAGCCAAAGACAAAGGAGGATGTTGGGGGTGGGGGGAGTCAGTTACAGGAGATTACCACTAAAGCACAGTAAACAAGAGTAAGGTTATTATGCAGATTTAAGGCCTCACCTTCCACATTGATAAGTCTCTAGAAGTGAGGCCATCCCACCTCTTCCTAATACAGAGGGGGAGATACATACGTTTACAAATGGAGATTTCCCTTATAAATGTAAAAATGGAGATTTCCCTTATGAATGTAAATGTTTGTCTGGCAACTCCTGGCAGGGCCATCCAGAGAATGTGGCCAGAGAGACAGAACTTCTGATGATAAGATGGGCTTGTTGGTGCCTTTTCTATTGTAACATCTATTTTACATTATATTACAGCGATCAGATAGAAGATCTGTTCCAGGAAGGAGTTACTATGTCAAATTCTTTAGGCAGGTAGTGGGGGAGGTCAAATGTCCGTCAGAGAAAATAATCAAGGTAAAGAGATATATTTCAGGGTAGCCAAATCTTGATCTCTCACATGATCAGTTGCCATTCTTGCTGTACTTATATAAATAATTAGGCCAAATTCATCGAAACTAGACTTATTTTGCAAACTAGTTAGTTTTAATTTGGCTATCTTAATAAAAATGAGGGTGATTTTAGAGAGAAAAATTATATTTCAGTAAAAACTATAGTATACATTTGCGGATATTAGATCCTAGTTTTGTGAATTGTCTTTTGAGGTTTTTGTTTTATATCTATTGACTGGACTGGATCCTGATTTCTTCTAGTCTCCTGAAATATGGGCTACAGATGCCCAAACTAACGTTTTTTATTTTTTCCATCATTTTCATTTGGAATCACTGAGAACTGAACCTGCCCTTTATCCTGAAGCCTTTCAAACTGAAGCTGATGGACTTGATGTAAACCAGAGAGATTACCCGATGACATCATCAGGGACATTTAAACTGCAAAAGATACTTTGACGCTGACGTCTAAAAATCTTCTGAACTGGCTGTCCTCTGAACTCAAAAACTGGTTTACAATTTGCTCCAACCATTAACCTTGTTTTCTTTTGTTTCCACAGAAATGCTTCTTATTAAATACTTGATTGCTTGCTTCCACAATATATAAAGCCTAACTTTGGGAGCCCACCTGTATCACCACCTTCTAAAATGAACTTAATTGAAGTGATCTGTTATCAGGACTAAGAAATGTGTTCAGTGAAATGAAACAATCTACCAACTCAGCTTCTGAACTATGAAACTTCTTTAAGTTTCAAAAGGACTGTGAAACTTGTAGTTTCAAAGGCAGGACTGTGGGAGATCAAGATTTGGCCACCCTGAAATATATCTCTTTACCTCGATTGTTTTCTCTGAGGGACATTTGACCTCCCCCACTAACTGCCTAAAGAATTTGACATAGTAACTCCTTCCTGGAACAGATCTTCTATCTGATGGCTGTAATATAATGTAAAATAGATGTTACAATAGGAAAGGCACCAACAGGCCCATCTTATCAGAAGTTCTGTCTCTCTGGCCACATTCTCTGGATGGCCCTGCCAGGAGTTGCCAGACAAACATTTACATTTATAAGGAAAGTCTCCATTTGTAAAGATATCTCCCTCTCTGTATTAGGAAGAGGGGGGACGACCTCAATTCTAGAAACTTATCAATGTGGAAGGTGAGGCCTTAAATCTGCATAATAACCTTACTCCTGTTTACTGTGTTATAGTGGTAATCTCCTGTAACTGACTCCCCCCACCCCCAACATCCTCTTCTGTCTTTAGGTGAAGATGGTATTTAAGATGAGAATTTCTGCTATTGTGTTGAGAAACGCAGTGTCCCTGGTTTCTCCCATGTATACATGTTATTAAACTTGGTATTATTTTCTCGTGCTAACCTGTCTTGTTAATTATTTGGCCAGCCATAAGAACCTTAAGGGAAAGGGCAGAGGAGGATTCTCCCTCTTCCCCCACACCTCACAGAGCAGGACATGGTGGTGACTAGATAAGCAATTCAGATACATCCAGTGCATCCTTTCAGTGAATATCTAAGACAACAGGCACTATCACACATAGTCAGAGATAAAAGTACATTCCTGACTAATGCCTGCCAGTCACCATGAAATTTCTGCTGACATTTCTATTCTCTCTAGAATTCCTTCTGTTAACTGATTGTTACCATTGTTAGGGAGTACTGGCAATTCACAATAAGTTTCACTGAGCCTGGCCGATAAACTAGGATTGTGCTTTCTTTCTAGTTCTCAAGGCTGATTATTAGTATTATTGCTGCTGTTGATAAATATATATGTGTATATATATAATTTTAAATAAAAAAAATAAAATATAAGAATAGGATGCTAATATAATGCTACCCATTGATGGATAGTAGCCACTATCCATCAATCTGTAGATAATATCATTCTTAATAGGGACATTTTCCTGGGTTAGAGATAAACAGAGAGGTACCTAAAAGGTTCATCTGTTTTAGAGACTGAAGCCAGCCTAAGGGCCCAGGAACCCTGAGTACCTGTCTTTTGTCTTTACCTCAAGATCTACTTTTTTCTTCTATTATAGTCTTTGAGTACTTTATTGACTCTTTGCCTTTGGCTTCACTCAAGCAATGAAATCTTGCACCTGGATTAGCACAAGAAATATACCTGCAGTTTATCCTCCATATTTTTGGCCAGGGTGAAAAACGTTCTTGCCTGTCAGGGGAATATAAGCAATATGCTCCTGTGTGAATACTTATTACTTGCCTGTCAGAAAAAGGTTACAGAAATTTCCCTTTGGGGAGAATGCCATGAAGATTTTTTTTCCTCCTGCCTAGTAAATTTCTTGCAGATGGACCTCTCTGGGTACTGTAGCTGCAATTCCCTTTGGAAGCTCACCTGGCACAAATGTACCATGGAGGCAAATTCCCACCGTGGTAAAATATTATAAATACTTGCCCCTGAAATGATTATAGAATGTTTTCCTACTGTATAAGAGTTCTTGAAGCAGTGTGATATATTGGAATTTGATTTGGTGAGCCCTGATCTCTCAGTTCACCATGGGCCACCTTCATAACACTGGGGTTGGGGGATAGCATCGACATTCTCATTGGACTCGAAGCCTGTAATAGGAAGCTTTGACTGGAGTTGTTATGTTCTGGGCAACAGGATTTGCCCTGTGATATGTCTAAACGTGTAAAATGGAGTAATATTACCTTGCCTATGAATACTCAGAGTCTCAGGTCTCAGGCGGATATACTGGTGCCCAGGGCTTGTGGGAAGATTTTCCAGCTTGTAACCAGGTTGGCACCTGCCCACCATTGCTTATAAGAGCTGTGCCGTGAACTGCTGCCCTAGTGACCATCAGCTCCGAGGCTTTCCCCAATCCAGCATTCACTAGAGAGTTGCTGCTAGATCACCAACATTGCCTCTTTATTGTGTTTTGCTATGTTGCGCATGGCTGACGTTATTGTAAGCTGCCAGCCTTTTCATATAGATTTATTGATATGGACAGAACAACCAGTGGAGTGTTCACCAGCAAACAAAGACCCACAACTATTGTTACACCCTGGTGAGCTAAGCTGACCTGAACCAAGGACTAGAAATGATCTCTTTAATATAGACTCTGCCTTGACCGAATTCATCCAACAGTGGCATATTAGGACCCTAGACCCCTGCAATAATAATAGCTAGCATTTATTGAGCTCTTACTATGTGCCAGGCATTGGTATAAGGAAGCAAATTTGATAAAATTTGTGTTCAAAATAGTCAAATTCATGGAAGCAAAGAATAGAATGGTGGTTGCCAGGGGCTGGGGGAAGAGGGGAAGGAGGCGTTGCTAATCAACAGGCATAAAATTTCAGTTATGCAAGATGAATGGGTTCTAGAGATCTGCTGTACAACATTGTACCTGTAGAGAATGATAGATATTCACCTAAAAACTGTTAAGAGGGTAGATCTCATGTTAAATGTTCTTACCACCATAAAATAAAATTAAAAAAAAGACGTATGTATATAACCTTGTGCAACCATCACCTCAATCAAGAAAATGAATATATCCATCAGCCCAAAATAGTTTCCTCCTGCCCCTGTGTAGTTCCTCCCTCCCTCCCCAGCCTTGGCCCCAGGCAAACACTGATCCACTTTCTGTCAGTGCAGATTAGTTTGCATTTCATATAGTTTTCTATAAATTGAATTATATAGTATGTACTCTTTTTTCTCTGGCTTATTTCACTCAACATATTTATTTTCAGATTCATCCATGCTGTTGCATTTTTATTGCTGTGTAGTATTCTATTGTATGGATATACCACAGTTTGTGTATTCAAGTATAAGCCTTTGTGTATACATAGGCTTTTATTTCTATTGAGAGAATACCTAAGAGTGGAATTGGCTGGGTCTTATGGTAGGTGTATATTTAAGTTGTTGAGAAACTGCCGAAATTATGGTGCATCCATACAATAGAACCACTCAGCAATAAAAGAATAATAAAAAATTAATAGCTAGCATTTATTGAGTTCTTACTATGTGCCAGGCATTGGTATAAGCAAGTAGGTATTACTCATGTAATCCTCACCACAATGCAGTGAGGTGATACTATTATTTTCCTCAGCTTATAAAGAGAAAACTGATGCACAGATAGGTAAAGTCACTTACTCAAGGTCACACAGCTAGTAAAGTGGCAGTGCTATGATTTATGATTTCAATGTCTTGGGGATCTGGTTCCAGTGTCAAAGCTCTTAACTACTATGTAAACTGCCTCTTTGCTGCTATCCAAGAGCAAAGTAAAAATAGTTTTTTATAGTTGGATTTTTGACTCATACTTCATTTTGCCCATATGGAAACATACCTTGGTTTAGAAGTTCTTCAGCCAGTTTAGAAGCAGTAACAGTTAGGTCCCACAACTGACTTGCTGTGTGACCTTTGTAGTTCACTTGACTTCCCAAGCCCCCTTTTCCACGTATAAAACCGTGGTTAATAATATTCACCACACCCACCTACCTAGGTTGTTGTGAGATGTAAAGTAAATGTTCTTTGAAAGTAGTTCATCATTTAAAACCTGTTTTTGTTGAATTTCTCTGTCTGAAGGTGGGGGAGTCTCAAACATTGGGCAGCAGTGGAGGTAAAACAGCACAGGCTCCAAGTTAAAAGAAAGTGAAGATTAATGCAAGTTCAGGCTAGAGAAAGGAGGACAGAAGCTGACCTCTACACGCCCCAAGGGGACCTAACAAACCAGAAAGCAGACTGGCAGGTCAGGGTCAGAGGAACAAAGAGGAAAGGCAGGTTTAAGAGTGAGCTGGCTTTTTTCTTGTTGATCTTAGTGGTTCGCCTTTTGCTGACAGAATAGCATTATTTGAAGGGAGAAGGAATAGAGGTGGAAATTGGAGTGCATCATGCATGAGACAGTGAAAGAGCACAACGCTCGCCGTGGAGAGAGCTGCAGACACTTAGAGGAGGCCCATTCTGAGACAGAACACTCAGATGAAATCTGGCATGAACTCTTTCATGCCAGAATTTTCCTCCTGAAAAAATAGTCGTGGCATTTGGCCACTGTGGGAAAGGAATATCACCCAGGACCTCAGAGAAACCTCATGGAATTAGAGGAATGAACTACATTAAAAGTATTTTGTCCTACAGAAAATCATATTAAATCCAAACAGTTTTCTTAAAAGATAGAAGGTTCAATATTCATTACAGAAAAAAAATGCTTTTTGACTCACTGGGGCATTTATTATTCACTATGTGCATCGTAGTTTGATTACAATAACAAAACAGCAACAATGAGAATAATGTTTACCATTCATTCCGTGCCTATGATATGACACAGGATATACTAGATGCTCTATATGTATTGTTTCTCACTCTCATAGCCATCTTATGAGGTAAGAACTATAGTTATCCCCATTTTCTAGATGAGAAAAGTGACCTTCAGAGTTAGTGACTTTCCCCTTGTCACGTAGCTAGTCACAAGCCTTCTCAGAGGCCATCCATCTAAAAGAAGGTCTCTCGTGATCCTCCATTCCTCTACCCTGTTTTCTTTCTCCTCGCAGCCATTATCACTAAGTATCTGAAATTATTTTTGTTTATGTGTTTGTTTCATTGTTTGTTGTTTTTCTCCCACACTAGAATGAAATGCCATGGGGGCAGAGATTTTGTTAAATTCATCAATGTATGCCTCACGTTTAGAACATTCCGAGGCATTTAGTAGGTGCCGGTTGTTCCTAGTTGTTGAATGAATGACAAAGTGGCAGAGATGGAACTCAATCCCCTATCTAAGTACCTCCAAAGCCTCAGATCTGTTGACTACTCCATATTGCTGCTTTCTCTCCAGACATATTTTTTTAACAGGACTAAAAAATTGAAAATTATAGCTCTATGTTTTTACCTGTGCTTACCCTCTTCTCAGCAATGATAGGAAGGGCAAATAATCAGCTGAGGCTTTTTCTTGACTTAATTTAACCTAAGAAACCAAACCAGTTTCCCATAAGAAAAATTCCCCTGAGAAAGAAATGGGGATACAATAAATTAAAAAGTAAAGAATTGACTATAATCTGCAGCACAAGAAATTTGAATTCTTTGGGGATTTTATCTGTTATTATTATTATTATCATTATTATTATTTGAGGGGTGGGAAGGGATTTATTTATTTATTTTTTATAATTTTATTTTGTTTATTTATTTTTCGCCCCAAAGCCCCAGTAGATAGTTGTATGTCATAGCTGCACATCCTTCTAGTTGCTGTATGTGGGACGCGGCCTCAGTGTGGCCGGAGAAGCGGTGCGTCGGTGCGCGCCCGGGATCCGAACCCAGGCCACCAGCGGCGGAGCGCGCGCACTTAACCGCTAAGCCACGGGGTCGGCCCGGAAAGGGATTTATTTTTCATTCTTATCAGCAGGTGGCAGCACTTAGGCTGGAGATGAGCTAAACGGAATTAGCAAGCCTGGTCCAGATGCTGATAAATAAAGAGATTTTTAAAAGCCAAAGTTCATAAGTTCAGTTTTCCTGAAGTATGGTTAACTTCTAATTGAAATATAGATTGAAAAACACCATCTGTTGAACATAATGTCAGTGCAGAAGAATTTCTAACAATTGCATCCATCAACTCTGGTAACGGTTTGGAGGAGTCTGATGTGACATACACACTTCTATCTTAATCATATGCAGCAAAAATGTGATATACTGGGCATTGTCGGTCTGCTTATGTAATCTCCATTCTCTACCCCACCTTTTACAGAATTGCTTAGCTGGTTTACCTCATGAGTGTGACTCAGGTTTTTTTTGTTGTTGAGGTAACACTGGCTTATAACATTATATAAATTCTAGGTGTACATCATTATATTTCAACTTCCGTCTAGACTACATCGTGTTCACTACCCAAAGTCTAATTGCCATCAGTCACCATATACATGTGCCCTATTACCCCTTTTGCCCTCCCCCCTTCCCCTTTGGTAACTAAGTTGAAGCATTCTTTCCCAGTGGGAGTTTCTCTTTTTGTGGAGAGTGTTAAGAAGGTGCAGGGGCAGAAGTGTTTAGGTCAAAGCGGACTGAGACTGGGGCTGAATACAATTAGGGCTGTGCGCTTTGGCATTCTTTTGCAATACAGCCTTCACCTGACTGGCTCCACGAGAGACGGTCAATAGTTGCTCATTTATTTGCCTGTCTCTTCACTGATGTGAAAGCACTTTGAGAAAATGGAGTATGTTCTGATTCCTTTTTCTATCCCCAGTACCCAGCACAGGACTTGGGATATAATACATGCTCAATAAAAGTTTGCTCCTTGGTTGTTTGGTTGTATTGTTCTGAAGCTTGCACAGTAATGGGAACCTTGTTGGACTTTATACATTATGGTTATATGTTTCTGATTCAGTGCTGTTTGCAGGACATGGCTAAGGAAAATGCCTGATGTACAATCCTGTGTATAAATCTGTACAAATGTAAAGTTTTATTTGTTTGGTTTTGTTATCATTTGTTGATCTTTGAGATCCTTGAAGGATACATTGATATGCTCACATTTTTATCACCAGCATCGACTGAGATCAACTTTATGCTAGACTCTGGGGATGCAATATGGAGATACAGTTCCTGCCTTTTAGGAGCTGGGATGCAAGACATGGCTGTGCAATCACGAGGAACAGTACCATTTACCACAGATTCCAAGTGCTCGGTGAACAATGATGAACAGGAAAAACTCAGGTAATAGTACAAACTTTAGCTAAGATGTTCTGCTAAAAGCTATAAGCAGTCTGGTTATCTGAAACACCCTGAATAATGGAAAATTTTCACTTTTATTGGAATGTTTGTTGTTGTTGTAGAAACCTAGCCGTGCTGTGCTAGGTGCTGAACGTTCACCTCTCTTAAATATCTTCAATGCATAAATTAGCCCCAAAGAGACTAAAAACCTAATGATTTTTTTAAAGGAATTCTTTGCTGAATCAGTTATTTTTTCATGTGCTAATAATAGGTGAAAGAACATACCATGAATAGCTTCATAAAGTGATTGTGATTTTAGTTTTCATAGTTAATTTTAGCCTAAGCTGGCTAAAAAGAAGTGAAAAGCTCCAAGATCAAAACCATGGTTTAATGAAAAGCAATTGTTTGATTATTTGTACAAACTACTTACAGAAGATTCATGGTTCTGAAAGCAAATGGAACTGTATTTTGAAGATAACAGTCATTCCCATTTTGTTGTTTTTTTTTTTAATTCCCACTTGTAGTATAGAAATTTGCAAATATAAGGCAGAAAGTAAGGGTGCCATTTAGTGATTAAAAAACATAAACTGGGATAAAGGGCATCAAAATGATGATAAAACTGGATAAGCTTCATCAACTTTAAATGAACACACCATCTTCTTTGAAGGGAAAAAAACCCTAGTGATTTTCATTGATATTTGCAAATAACATTTGGGAGTGATTAATACCCAATGCGTTTGCTATTGTAAGGAATTTACTTTATGCCCCCCACTCCACCCCCCAATCACACACACTTTCCTGCCATTCTTGCCCTAGGATCTTATCCAAGATGCATTGATTTCTCTATCAGTGATTTCTTCTGAATAGCTAACTCACTCTTCAATCCTACAAGATTAACTACATCTCCAACTGCTATGGCCAATTTCTGAAGTTTATGGTCCATTTCATAAAGTCTTGTAAATCAGCCCTTACTTCTTTTTAATTATGTCTCCCAGTAGAATGCATGTGCCAGCGTTGCTTCAAATTTATATGCGAGGCCAAGAACCAGACAACCTTATCATGGGATAATTGTTTTGAATCCTATTAAGGTCTTTTCCATATTAAAATGGCTGAGGTTAGGAATCAAGTCTGACAGCCAACCTTATTCCTTTTCATTCAAAATCTGGCACAAGACTATTCAATTCTAAGAAGACGTCTCTGACCAACTACCTCTCCAAACACACCCACAACCCTCTCCATAACCATAGCCCCCACAGCCCTTACTATTATTCTACTTTTATTTGTATTTCTTGGCATTTAGGTAGAGTTCTAACTTTAATGATGTGTTTTATATGCTTACATTCTGTATTATAGCACAGTGGTTAATAGCTTGAGCTCTGGAGTCAGACTGTCAGGGTTTGGCGCTCCTCTGCCACGTAACAGCAGTGTGATCTGGAGCAATTTACTTAACCTATTTGTGTCTCCGTTTCCTTATCTGTAAAATGGAGATGATAATAATAGTACCTCCCTCATAGGATTGTGAGGATTAAAAAAGTTTAAAATGTGTACAGCATTTAGCACATACTTGGCCAATAGTGTTATATAAACGTTAGCTATTTTCTTATTATATATTTGGATGTTTCTCATTTCTGAATTATTTTTTAAGGCTATTTGAGGGCAAGAAGTATGTTTCCAATATTCATATACCCCTGTGATAGTTAATTTTATGTGTCAACTTGACTGGATCAGAGGATATCTAGGTATCTGGTTAAACATCATTTCTGAGTGTGTCTGTGAGAGTATATCTGGATGAGATTAGCATTTTTTTGTGTGTGAGGAAGATCGGCCCTAAACTAACATCCAATGCCAATCCTCCTCCTTTTTTGCTGAGGAAGATTGGCCCTGGGCTAACATCCATGCCCATCTTCCTCTACTTTATATGGGACGCTGCCACAGCATGGCTTGACAAGCAGTGTGTTGGTGTGCAGCCGGGATCTGAACCTGTGAACCCCAGGCCGCAGCAGCTGAGGGCGCACACTTAACCGCTATGCCACCGGGCTGCCCCGAGATTAGCATTTGAATTGGGAGACTCAATAAAGTAGATTGCCCTCCCCAATATGGGTGGGCATCATCCAATCCACTGAGGGCCTGAGTAGAACAAAAAGGCAGGGGAAGGAAGAATTATTCCCTTTTTTCTGCCTCATTGCTTCAGCTGGGACATCTCATCTCATCTTCTCCTGCCCTTGAACTAGGGCTTAAACCTTTGGCTCCCCTGGTTCTCACGCCTTCAGACTTGGACTGAATTACACTACTGGCTTTTCTGGGTCTCCAGCTTGCAGATGGCAGATCGCGAGACTTCCCAGTCTCCGTAATTGTGTGAGCCAATTTTTCATATTAAAACTCCTTTTATATCTCATTGGTTCTTTTTTTTTTTTTTTTTTTGAGGAAGATCAGCCCTGAGCTAACATCCATGCCAATCCTCCTCTTTTTGCTGAGGAAGACTGGCCCTGGGCTAACATCTGTGCCCACCTTCCTCCACTTTGTATGGGACACCACCACAGCATGGCCTGACAAGCGGTGCATCGGTGCGCGCCCGGTATCTGAACCGGGGTTGCCAGCAGCTGAGCGCAGGCACTTAACCGCTAAGCCACGGGGCCGGCCCCTCATTGGTTCTTTTTTTCTGGAGAACTCTAATACACTGCCTCTGTGCCCATAGTGCCATGCGTACTGGAAGTGTATAGTGTTTCCTCAAATAATGAACAAATGAATAGATCATTGTAATGATTCCAGATGTATGTATACTATGACCCCAATATAGCTGATCTTTTCAGAAAAATATTTATAATCAAGAAAAAATTCAAGCAAGTGTCTATATCAAAAGAGGCAGCGGATAATTAGGAATTGGCCAGACCCCACCTGGGTTCAGATCTGGGCATGAAGAGGGTTTTGAGAAGTCTTCCCTGAAGAAAGCTAATTTCAGAATTCAGAGAAGCCTAAAAATTGTGCTCTGAGAAACAATGATGGCAGCTGGAGGAAAAAATACTTTGAGGGACGTAGATATACTAGTTGTCCTCTGATGCCACGGAAAAATTAGCCTTAATCTATGTTGTCCCAGTGTATAGAGCTAAGACCAGTGATGAAAATCACAGGATAGAATATTTGAGCTCAATATAAAGAAACACTTTCTAACCACCTGGGCTGCCCAACAGAGGAATGTGTTGCTTTGCCAAGTAGTTTGGTTGGGTTTACAGGCAGCCACTTTCTCTTCACGCTGGATAGATGCCAAGATGTCTCTTCTGTGGAGCTTTGAGTTGCATTCTTGGCCAGTACACAGGCAAGATCAGCTGCAGAGTCACACTTAGAGTTAAGGTGAGTACTCATTCCTTCTTTCACTTCACATTAACAGCAGATAGAGGGAGGACAAAGATTGGTGCCATAATACTTGTACAGGTAACATGCTATGAGAGCACAAAAGAAGGAGAGTGTATATATGTCCTGGGCCTGGATCACATGATATTTTATGAATCTGAAAAATCATCTAGGACAGTGATAACCATATTTAGATTTCACAAATTAGTAAAATTTCCCCCACCCACCAAATGGATGGACTGCCATAGGACTGCCAACATTTTATCTTGCCAAGTAAGGACATTAAATAAACAAAACTCACCTGCCATCTGCTTACATTATCATTTTATAAAAGAATCAATATTTAAAAAGAAGGAAATGAAACATAATCTTACAATAAAAATATTGAATGATTTTAGCGTTATGAAAAACACACATTGTCCATGTTTTTCTTATTTCACCACGGTCAAGTTTCTTATTTCACCACGGTCAAGTAAAATTGCCAAGAACTGGCGTGAGTTCACAAACAAGCACTTGGGAACCACTATTTTGGCTTTAGTGGTATTCTCTGATTGTACCAAATGAGAATCCTACACCCCTCCCTTCCAGACTTCTTCCAACTCTCTTATGGGATTGCTATTTTAAGCATTAATTTTTAAGACTAACATTTTATCCCATAGATCCCACAGAACTCAAAGTGTAAGAAATATCTCCAGGGATTGATAGGTCTCAACCTAATTTAGTCTTTGCTGGGGTTTGACATCACCTGTAGGGACTCCACGAACACTTACCATTTAATCGGTAAGTCTGTACTGGAGTGTCTTCCAACTACTCTCAGGACCCAGAGAATAGCACGGTGTAATATTCCTATTTCAAATGCCAAAAGACTAGGAATTATAGATGCTGTTAGGAAAATAACTTACTTCATGAAGAATAGGGACTTTAGGTCTTTGATGTCTCCTAAAAGCCCTCTAAACCTGCTTAGCATAATAGATGAGATGAAATTCCATTTTTCTGTAATGGATAATGTATTGAGAAAGCTCCCGGTGAAAATATTCTAAATATCTACTCTGACAAGAGAAGGACTCTTATCATTTTTTAACCTTTAATTCCATTTCAGAAACATTGCTATACAATTGCTTGCTACTGAGTTGGAATTTGTCTACATGTGAAATCACTTTTTTGAAGCATATTATCTGCTAATGGAATCATAGAGCATTTTCTGGAGAGGAAAAAAAGACTAATCTTTTGGCTGCACAGCATAGGCAGTAGATTACCATTGGAGTAATGGTTTCTGTATTGTATTGTTTTGCTTTTAAATGCTCAGGTTCTTATTTAAAAATCACATTATTCAGAAGCTCTTATGATGCTTTTGACATCTCAGTTTTGATTATAAAGAATGTAGGATTTTATGCCTTTGTGAAAATTCCATGTCTAGGAGGATTCCAAATAGGTATTTTCCCAAAATTTAATTCACATGTTCTGAATTGCTAAGATCCAGCAAACATGTCCAGAATATTACAAAGCTAGACAAATTCTGCTGAGATCATTGCTTCAGGTTCTGAGAACATCCTCAGCCAAGCCAACCCAGCTCTGACAAATGAACAAGTTCTGTTTATGGCCTATACCCATAGCCAAGACTCCAGGAAGAGTCTTCCTCATATATCACTTCTCTCCTTTTCTACCACTACCGCCACTACCACCTTATTCTAGGCTCTTACTTGGACTGTTGCACGGGGCATTTAACTGATCGCTCAACTTCCATTCTTGTCCCCACACAATGTCCATAGCACTCATAGTGATTTTAAAACTTAAATCAAATCCTATCAATCACTCCCTTGCATAAAATTCTTCTTAAATGGATTCCCATTGCACACAGAATAAAATGCAAACTCCTAACTGTTGACTGCAAGGCCTTGCATGATCTGGCCCCTGCCTACCTCTATATTCATGCATTTATTCAGTCATTCAACAAACACTTATAAGTGCCTACCATGTTCAAAGTGAAAAAAACAGATAAAAGTCCCTTCCCTGACATTTTCGATGAGAGGCAGACAATAAACAAGACAAAAAGGTAAAATATATAGTAGGTTAGATAGAGTAAGTGCTACGGAGAAAAATAAGGCAGAGAAGAGGAATAGGGAGAGTAGGTGGGGGAAGGCAATTTGAATCAATCAGGGTCTTGGCAAGGAAGAGATGGAACACGCAGATTGGATACTTTGAGGAGTGTTTCCTAAAGGAACTATTTAGAATGATGTGGGTGGGATAGAAGTAAACCATAAAGGATAGTGTACAGTAGGATTCAGTTACCACCCCTAGGACTTGAAGGGTCAAAAGAAGGCACAAGTCACCAGAATGAGGAGAGATTGAGGATTGTATGGAGACTCCTCTGACAAACACTGTGACCTTAGACCAAGGGACTCAGCCAGCCGTAGATGACCCTGTGGGGAGGGAGTTGGGTGAATAAATACCCCGACTCCTCTTCCTCCCTCAGATCTCCTCCTGGTCTTCTCTTCTGGCCAAACATAATAGGAAGCCAGAAGAGTGAGGGTGTCGATTGATGTAGTCCAACTGGTCAGTCCCGGAGAAAGAAGCAGAGAGCAGAATGAAGAAAGGTGGAGAGTCTGGAGGGAAAATAGAACATATCTAGTACAAGGTTGCAATTTTAAATAGGGCAGTCAATAAAAATGGGGAGAAATATATGTACACAACATTATTAATATTTCAAGAACATTTAAAAAGATTCATAGTAACACATTAAAATTCTTGG
Organism: Ceratotherium simum simum; assembly: GCF_057802395.1. Taxonomy (NCBI): domain Eukaryota; kingdom Metazoa; phylum Chordata; class Mammalia; order Perissodactyla; family Rhinocerotidae; genus Ceratotherium; species Ceratotherium simum. Next base: position 42,773,774 of record NC_141940.1, on the reverse strand, counting down.
CTGTGGAGATAGGGGATGGGAATGGGGATAAAAGAAAATAAATAAATAAGTAAATAAACAAATAAATAAAATTAGTGACCAATTATGGTAATGTACCATGAACCAGGGAATATGGTTAACTCGACTATCTTTACCTGAAAGTAAAACACACACAACACACACATGCACATACAACCACCAAAAAGTCCCCAGGACTGGGGCTGAGGTGTGTATAGCATCCCTGGAAATTCTAATGCCACCCTCCTGCCACATCTATTCTTGGTTGGCCAACACTGCTTTAGAACAATGTGTCTTCTTCACTCCATCACTAGAAGCCACTTCAGAAATCTGTAAATTTGTCAGGCTAAAGATAGCTCAACCTAAAGTCTTCTTGCCCAGCAGAATCCAAAATAACAGAATATGGCATTTGCCCTTCACACTGCAGGATTTTCTGTCTCCTCAGATATTTCCCCAGTGCATCTGTTTATATTCAAGCCAAGATCTTTCTGCCAGAATTTGGTACTTGACTCAGTCACAAATTCTCAGTTATGTGCTCAGCTAGAGTTGGCTATACAAGAATTGGTTTTTGCCTTCACGAGAATCATATAAACCCTTTGCAAAGGGCAAAGTACAATGCCTGTTTTCCAGGTTCTTTTCATTGCTGTTTCCTTACCCCCTACCCTTATTCTCTTCCTGTAGTCCCCCTGGGGTCAATCTATAGGCTTGAATTTTCACTTGTTCACCTTGCTTTGGCCCTGATGTTTATGAATTCCTGGTGCTAATCTACCTACTGGGCTTCTGACTTCCTGAACGTTCAGTGCCTTATATTGCCTTTGAGCCCTGACTCCATCTTGCTTGGCTGGTTCTGACTTGTTGCTTTGCTCTGATCTTTTGTTTCTAGCTCCCCACCCTCGCTCCAATTCTGGAATGCTCAAACCGGCCTCCGCCTTGGGTACTGGGTCCTGTTTCCCCCAGGACTGCCTCACTCTTGTGCCGATTCCCTTTCCTCTGTCCTCAGACTTACCTCAGCTCTCCTGATCCTGGCTCTCACTTTTGCACCCATCACGCACTGTGCCATATATATTTCCCAAGGCAGACAATCTAGTAGACCTCTCTCCACTCCCCCGACCTGGCCACCACCAAAAACAACCAAGGACAGAAGTTTATATTTTGAAGCAGTGTCAGCACCATTTCGCGAGCTGTTGGGAGAAAGACACAGGATGTGGCCTTTTAGCCTAGATGGACAATATTGCCACTTACCAAATGGGAAATAATAACAATAATTATTAAGGAGGGATTTTTTATGAGTGCTTAGTGCCCCAGGGGCCAGAAGCTCTTGCTGTCACATGGGAACCAGAGAGAGCAAAGGATTTGGCTGCGAAAAAAGGTTTTAAAGGGTCATGTCACACTTATGGTTCCCATTTAGAGCTTGGTCAAGGAGAAAGAGAGCTGCATTGATTTTCATAATGAAAAATACATTTTTTTCCACTGTGGGAGCAGTAGTGGGGACAGGGCAGTGATTAAAAGGAAAATCAATTAGTTAGGAATCTCAGAGAGTTAATAGAATATGTCAATTAAAGTCCTCCATATAGCATGTTTTTTCCCTGATATAGAAGATTTACACAGTTCCAGAACTCACATTAGCATTAATGAGGATTTCACATGTAAATTTCCAGTAAATCCAAAGGAGTATTAATTCTTTACACCTGGATGGTGCGCTGAGACATCCTTTTCTCCCCCTTAGATTTTCATAACGCGTGGATAATAAAAAGCACAAATTTGGAAATTACCCATCCAAATGACATAAGTTAAAACAAAGACAAGGTGTTTGCAAGAAGATCCTTGCTTCTAAGACAGAAGAGGCACCGACACCAGCCCTGTTATTAGCTGCCGTTCAGAGAAAAGGTGTTATGTAAACCTAAGGCACAGTCTTGTCATTTCCTATTATTATCACTGTATGTTGTTGAATTTGTTAAATTATGCTGATTATTGGTCTGATGTCTCTACAGGAAATGATAGCAGTTATCTGCCTTTAAGGATGAAAGAGAGAGGTATCAGCTACCTGTTTTATTTCCTAGTCCATGTGGAGAAAGAATGATTTATTTTAGTATACTAAAAGTCCACCAAAAATGCTTTCTTACTTCCTTGGAAATGAGGAGTAGGGAAAAATATAAACCAAAGGTGAAAATTAGAAGGAGGCAGATTTCAGATCAATGTAAGGAAAAGTTTTTAAAGTGTTAGATCTGCTTCTAAATAGATAGGGCCCCTTTGGTAGGGAGTCAGTTACCTGTCAATGGAAGTATTCAAATTGAATTATAATATGTTAGGGAAATTGTGCAAGGGACTTCTGTATAAGCTAATCTGGATAACTTCCAAGGTCCCCCTCAACTTGGATTTTTTTTTTTGATGAGGAAGATTGGCCCTGAGCTAACATCCATTGCCATCCTCCTCTTTTTTGTGCTTCCTCTGCTTTTTATACGTAGGTCACCACCACAGCATGGCTGACAAATGGAGGAGGTCTGCGCCTGGGATCCGAACCCACGAACCGTGGCCACCGAAGTGGAATGCGCGGAACTTGAACCACTTGGCCACGGGGCTGTCCCCTCAATTCAGATTTTTTTTAACAAGATTTCCATGTTTGGAGGGAAGGAATCAAATTTGTACAAAGTTTTAATAGGTGAAGAATATGAAATGTTCGAGAACGTCAGAACCATGACACATTTATCTCTTTTTAAAAACGTTTTTTATTTTGAAATAATCACAGATTCATATAATATTGCAAAACTAGTACAGAGAAGTCCCACGTACCCTTCACCCAGTTTCCCCCAATGGTTACATTCTTCCATAACTGTAGTACAATACACAACTAGGAAATTGACACGGCACTTTTATTTTAAAAGTTTACTTCCCTTGAAGAGTCTGAGGTCCCTAATGAATGTTTTCTTCCTGTACATACAATTAAATCATATTTGCATGAATGGAAACTGTGTAAGGGATGGTAGAAGAAACATACCTGCCATCTAAAATGCTTTACATTTTCCCACCAATGTCTTTTTATTTCAGCCTCATGACAACCCAGGTATAATGAGGTTCAATGACTTGCTTATTATCACAAAGCTAGTAAGTGAGGTTGCAGAACAAGAGTTCAAAACTAGACCTGGCTGACTGCACATCTCAGATTTTGTGGAGGCACTTCTGTATCTGCTGATTTGTGAATGGCTTGATGGTCAACAGGCTTCTTTAGACAGATCTTGAGTGTTAAGTTGGAAGTGGGAAACCAGCCCTCTCCCCCGCCAAATTAATTATCAATAGTGGTAAAAGTGTAAATCCAGGATCCCAAGAAAGCATTTAAAGAATTGTCCTTTGTTTATTGTAAAATATAAGGACTGCTGGGTGCAGAAAGGGCCTGACTGTATATAGTGGCAGCTTATTTTGGGTTATGCCTATTTTAGAAGAAAGACATTAATAGTCCCTTTTAAACTTTTATTTTGAGATAACTACAGATTCGTATGCAGTTGTAAGAACTAAGATAGTGAGAGCCTGTGTACCCTTTACCCAATTTCCCCAAAGATATCTTGCAAAGCTATAGTACAATAATACGGTATATATAGTACTATAATACAATATATAGCACAACCAGGAAAATGACATTGATATAATCCATCTATCTTATTCAGATTTTATTAGTTTTACATGTACTCATTTGTATGTGCTTGAATGTATTTAGTTCTATGTAATTTTATCACATATATAGGTTCTTGTGACCACCATCCAAATCAAGTTACAGAACAGTCCCATCATCACAAGGATCTCTTGTGTGACCATTTTATAGTCACAGCCACTTCTTCTGCTCCCCCTCCCTAACTCCTGGCAGCCATTCCTCTGTTCTCCACCTCCATAACTTTGTCATTTCAAGAATGTTATATAAATTGAATCATACAGTATGTAACCTTTTGAAATTGGCTTTTTCACTCAGCGTAATTGCCTGGAGAGTCATCCAAGTTGTTTTGTGTATCAATAGTTCCCTTTTCTTCTTTTGCTGTGTAGCATTCTGTGGTATACATTACCAGTTTGCTTAACGATTCATCTATTTAAGGAAATCTGGATTGTTTCCAATTTTTGGCTATTACAATTAAAGCTGCTATAAACATTCACGTACAGGTTTGTATGTGAACCTAAGTCTTTATTTCTCTTTGATAAATGCCCAGGAGAGAAAATTCTTGGTCATATGCCAGTTGCATGTTTAATTTTGTAAGACCCTGTCATAGTCTTTTAAAGACTGGCTATACCATTTACATTAACAGTCTTATATTGAGTGGTCATTTATTTTACACTAACTATGTTCCAGGTCCTGTGCTAAGTGCTTAATGTGCATCATTTTCATTTAATCCTCAAAAAGACCTCCATTTTAACATACTAGGAAGTTGAGGTCAAGAGAGGTTAAGTAACGTTTTTAAGGTCACACAGCTGGGAAGTGGTAGAACTGGACTTAAACCAAGGCCAATCTGATTCCAGAGCCTGTATATTCTCTTAACGATGAGACTATCCTACCTACTCCTTCGGAAAAGGGCTCCAAGTAAAGCAGATGGCAAGTTCTTCAATTTATCATACAGCAAATAAATAATATAGCATACTTCTTAGAAGGTATTGGTTCAACATTCAGGCTTAAAAACTCTACTTTTGATGACTCAGAGAAAAGCTGGAGTACCAGTTTCTAAGTTTGTAGGAATATGATGATTCTGCTTTGGTTGCATTGGAATTGATATTCCTAGTGGTTTGGCTGTGGGAGGGTGGGAACTACAGTAGACATGTAACCAGAACACCTGAGCTCATGTTCTGGACTTCTTACTTACTAGATGTGTGAACTTGAGCAAGTCACTTAACCTCACTGAGACTCAGCTACGCACTCGTCTATAAAATGGGGCTAAAATCCCTTTCTCACTGAGATTTTTATGAAGATTAGATGAGCCAATGGACGTGAATGCATTTTATAAGCTCTAAAGCACTATATAATTGTAAAGGGTTATTATTGTCATTATCTGAAAAGATTGTAGCAGGATTGCAGATATAACACATAGGACAACTTGGTTGTGCAGAGAAAATCAACTTGCACAATTGTGCCTACATCTAATCAGGCCTTTCTCTTGAGCCCACTCACCCACTTGGGAAGGATGGATATCAAAACCATAAATATCCAATTCGGTTTAAAACTGAGTCTGATTTGGTAATTTAAACCAGGGATTGACAAACTTTTCTGTAAAGAACTAGATAATAAGTATTTTAGGCTTTGTGAGCCTTGCGGTTCTTTTGCAAGTCTCAACTCTGAGAGTGAAAGCAGCTATAGACAGTACGTAAATGAACAGGAGTGGTTAAGTTTCAATAAAACTTCACTTATAAAAACAGGTGGCAGACTTAGTGTACGGGCCATAGTTTGCCAACTTCCAATTTAAATAATCCCCTTAGGGCCGGCCCCGTGGCTTGGTGGTTAAGTGCGCGCGCTCTGATGCTGGTGGCCCGGGTTCGGATCCCGGGCGCGCACCGAGGCACCACTTCTCCGTCCATCCTGAGGCCGAGTCCCACATACAGCAACTGGAAGGATGTGCATCTATGACATACAACTATCTACTGGGGCTTTGGGGGAAAAAATAAATAAAAAAAAAAAAAAAAAAAAAAATCTTAAATAATCCCCTTAGTGTTCAGTTTCTCTTGGATAAAAAGGCTGTGCCAGATAACCTTTCCCTACTTCTTTCCATAAGATGGTGTCTAAGTATATGAGGAGAGAGTTTGTGGAACCTCTTGGTGTAAAGGAGAAAATGGCGGTTCTTGGATCCATGTAGCCTTTGTACTGTGCTCTGGTTCTGGTGGCTCTGGTCTCCTGTTTTACTGCTTGCTCTGCCGGCGTTTACAGCTGAAGGTTACAGTTTTACCAAATGTAATTTGGCTTCCTTTTCTTCATTTGGTCAGAGCCTGGAAAGGTGTCCTGGTTGCCTCTGCTTCCTCTCAGCCCTCATTGTTTACAGACTCCGAGTCTCTGCCAGGTCTTCCATCTAGCCCACTGGCCAGTCTCTGGTGTGGGCTCATTTCTTTGTCACAATGGTTCTCACGACAGACTCAATGTCTCTCACCTCAGTGTCCATTCCTCATGGAAACTGAAAGCAGTTGGGGAAAACTGCCTGACTGGGGAAAACTGCCTGACAAAAGAGACTTTGGTGTAGCTGGCCTAGACTGGAAGCTATAGGGAAGTCTGTGAGGTAGCGTCCTCTCATAGCTTCACTTGGGGAGTGGTGTTACCCTTACTTATCTTACTGTGATTCTCCCTATAGACTAATCTTTCTTTCCTGCCTTTCTCTGTACCTTTTTCCTCTCCCAATTCTCCAGGGCTGGAAAGGTAGAAATGTTCTTTTACCTCCACTAGATTATACTCTGCTTCTACCATAGAGTTGGCCTGGCTGTCACAGTGAAATGGGTTATTTTTCTGGGACACTCAATGATCTGGATCCTTAAAACTTAACCCTTGATTTGCTAGAGGAAGACATAAAGGAATTTGGATATATATGTATTTTTTCCATAGAACTACATATAATTTATGTGTGTGTGTGTGTGTGTGTGCGCGCGTGTATAAAATTCCTAGCAAGAAATGGAAAAGAGTAGAGACATGTAGGCAGTAGTAAAAATCTTATCAATTACACTATTGTTATTGTCGTAAGACAAATAGGCTTGTAAGGCTGTTGCCCTACTGCACGGCCCTATTTTGTATGTCAGAAGCGAATATTGCCCTTTCTTTCTCTTTTCTTTTCCTTGTGTCATAAATGCTAATGTCTCTGCCATCCACTCCCACCCCCTCCCCAAATGATTGCCTCAGGAAGACTAGGGTATAAGTTAAGTACTCAAAAAGGCAAAAGAGAAAAGCAAAATAATAATTTTCAAACTACTTCCTCTTTTAAATGATTTTTTACCTCTTGGCAGAGTTGATCTGACTATGAGTGGCAGTAAAATATAGTGATCAAAAGCATAGGCTTTGGAGTCATATATATCTGATTTTAAGTCTCAATTCCATTGCTAGAAGTTAAACAACTTCTCAATGCCTTGGTTTCCAAAACTGTAAAATGCAGACAATAATGGTAATTAGTGAAGACGAAATGAGATGGAACATGTAAAGTGCTTTGCAACAGTAAGTAATCAATAAATGGTAGCTATTTACTTTTTTGTTTGCAACAACGGTGCAACCATTGAACATATGAGCTAGATTCTGCCTCCAGCTCATTATCTCAAGATCTGATCTTGGCATGTCAACCCAAATTCATTTCTTCTGGGAGAAATCTAGGAGAAGTTGTGTAAGTCCCAATTTGCATGTAAGAATTGAGGTAGTAGGGAGAAAACAGTAAAAAGGGTTTTCTCATTTTTTTCTTCTTGCAAAAATTCACACTATCTGCCAGGAGGGTAGAAAGTGCAAACTGGAAGTAGAAAAGAAAGGAAGAGGAGGTGATACCGAGCGGCTTTCCCTTGGAAATCAATATTTCTCCCACAACACCCTCCCTGCATCCTGGTACCACAACAATTAAAGAAGACCAATGCGATTTTTGCTCAAAATCAAAGCAAACTGGAGGCTGTAGACCACATGAAGTCTAGGCAGGATAGTTGTGCATGGCTATTCCAAGGAAATACATGGTGGGGGGAAGTGTGCTCACAAGTGAGGGGAATGTTTGATGTTGGTTTGCAAAGAACTGTTTGCCTCAGGAGGTATGTCAGGAAAGGAGAAAGTCATATTGATTTGATCTGTTGCATTACTTGTGTATCTTGAAAGGTGAAGAAATAATTGTCTTTAGAAGATTGGGCTCTGATGAAAGTTTTTACTTACATACCGCTTCACTTCTGTCTTTGATACTGAGCACTATTTTACAATAGGCAAAAAATAGTCTGCATTTTTTTTCTTGCATCCAACACCTTATTTTCATTAAAATTGTTTCTGTATTCTGTGAAGTGAGGCTCATCTCTCCTGTTCCCTGCAGTAGAGGGAAGAAAAAGATAAGAGCTGAAAGAAATAGAAGGTGAAATGTCAAGAACCTAAGCTATTCCAGTCTAACCTTGGGCAGAGGCCAGCTACTGAACATGGAAGGTAATAAGGCACACTCCAGAGTGTGTTTTTCTAATGGGATGGCTTACAAGCCATGTTGACAGCGGGCTGTGCTCTCACAGCTCTATTTATTTATAGCTCCCCCCCCACCCAAATGCTACAGAACAACAAGTATTCTGACAAGTTGGAATGCTAATAGATTACACAAAAAACAAATCAATAAAAACCCATTCCAAAATGTCTATCTTCCCCCAATAATTAGGTAGGAAATGGTAGAATGGGGGTTCTTTTTCACATCTAATGAGATTTCGGGATCAGGAGGGCAGGTAGGGATGAAGTATATGCCTTTTGACCTGATCAGTAGGTCAAGAGGGATGGATTCAGTTAGATTTAGAGGCTCTAGCCAACATTTGATATTTACATAAGTCTATTTTTCTGGTCAGTGCCTTTGTGCCCTCTAATGCCTGTGGTTGGGTGGTCTTCAAAACCAGCTCTCTGTATCATGGTCTTTAAATTTAGAGGGTACTGCATGTTCCAACCAACAATAGAGCAACTGTGTCCTGGCTCTTTAAACATGGCCCTGTTTGGTCTTTCTTTCCTCAATGATTTTTTCATTTGGCAAAAGCTATTCACTGTATAGACAGATGGGGCCATACTGGATACATGAGGGTGTCTAATAATTAAGGACAGCTGCTTCAGGTAAATGCAGTTTGCAGATGGCAAAGGAACACCAGATTATGCTAATTTTCCCAAAATAACTTTTTTTAAAAGCTTGTAGCAAAGCAGAATCTTCCGTTGTGCTCCTGAAACAATGATAATGCTAAGAGTAATGAGAGTAATGAGTCTGGATTGGGTCTCTCCCCTCCTCACTGCCCCCCCCTCCTATGACTGCAGTCTTGGAAGATTTTGAAGGATAGCCCAGAAGGCAAAACACACCTAAGTGGAGGAGGCAATCTGCTTGTTTATTCTGGTTCCTGTTAACTGGCACCATGTTTTACGAGCTGCCAGCACAAAAATATGGTGTAGCACCCGAAATGATAGACTATGAAGTGTATTTTTTAGTTATCTCTTTTTGTGACTTCAGCCTGGCACAGCTGAGAGGGTCTCTAGACAGACCTGAGGCCCGAGTCCTAATCTTGGCTCAGTCACTTCACTTGTTGTGTGACCAGGGGCAAAGCAATCACTAGGATTCTATTTATTCATCTTTCAAATGGGGCAAGGTGAGTTCATAGAGGTACTATTGAGGATGCGGTTAGTTAATACAAGTGCTTTGAAGAAAATGTGTAAATCTTTATACAAAAGCTTTGCATAACTCAGTCAATTTTCAGTGCCTCATTCATTGTTGGAGATAGTTTCTCTACTAAACAAATCTCTGTTTATATTTCCAAAAATCCTAACTGCCATTGGCAGGAACAAATTTTACTCTGATCACTCCATCCGTTTGCTAGCCCTGAGTTTGTTGCCTGCACTATATGAAGTGACACTTGCCTCTAGATTTTCTTACACACATTGCTCTGGTCTCTTTCCTGTGTGTTCTGCCTTTTTGCCATTAGCATAATACTTCTCCAAGTGTGGTCCTTATGCTACCTGCACCAGAATCACTTGTTAAAGTGTGAGTTCCTGAGCCAGTGCTGCAAGATTCACATCAAGAACGTCTGATGAGGACCCTTGCAATCTAAATTTTCACACTCAAGTTTGAGACCTACAGCGTTAAGCTTGCCCAGGGCAGAGGTGAACTTGTAGGCTCATCATTTTTTCCCTTTCTCTGTCATAGTCTATAGATAAGTGTTCAACAAACATGGGCAGGCTAACTAGTATATGTTATTCCATATTTCTCCCCCTTATTTCTCACAACAGATGTGGATTACCCCATTTTGTGCAAACTCACATAGTTGTAGGAGAGGGGTGGGACTAAACTGTACAGTCTTTTTCCTCAGATTGGCATATACAAACAGAAGTCTTATTTTTCTCTCTTGCTCTATGCCCTGGGAGCCATTTTTGATTTGTGGCATCAGAGTCAGAGGGAGGCAGGCTTGCATTATCAAGCTTCCAAGCCTCTTCACCACAGCTCCCAAAGCAGTGGTTCTCAAAGTGTGGTCCCAGGACCAGTAGCGTCATTATCACCTGGGAATTTGTTAGAAATGCAAACTGTCAGCACCCCCCTCCCCACTAGAACTACTGAATCAAACTGGAGTGTGCTTAGCAATCTGTGTTTTAACAAGGTCTCCAGGGGATTCTGAGGTATGCTGAAGTTTGAGAACCACTGCCCTAAAGCATTTACTATCTCCAAAACTGCATGCTCTCTAAACCTTGAGGCAGCTGGAACAGAAAGGGGGAGTTGATTTGAGCAGGAAAATATGGAGATGGCAGTGTGGAGCGAATTACTTAATTGTAAAGGTCTTGTTTAGGATATTTGTGCTTGAGGGCGATCAGATCTTTAAATAGCAACTCTCCTGTATGTGGCTATAAATACTATACACACACACACAATTACAACACGACCACATGTGTATATACATATGTGTATTCACATATATGTATAAGTATGTATGTATATATGTGCACACATATTTATAGTTATATATATGTGATTAAAATGGTCCTTAGAAAAGGACAGAAAAAGAGTAGAGACATTTAGGCAGTAATAAAAATCCGAACAATAGCAATTGATAAAAAATGCAGGCAAATGAAGAAACTTAACATATATCCAATCAGCAGGTCCAGATGATATGCATCCTGGGGTCTTGAGGGAATTCGCTAATGATTTCACTAAGGCACCGACAACTGGAAAACCTGACAAAACCTTTTGGGTATGTACCACGTTTTGCCTTGTCAGCACTTTGCATAATGGCTGTATTCTAGCAGGTGCACTCACTAGCCCCTGTCTTCCCTCCACCCCCCTCCCACCAAGGAAAGAAAAGATTCCATTTCTAGGTGTAGGTGATATCGGAGTTAACAGAATATACTTTTTTAAAACAGTCCTTTTTATAAATGGATCCTCCTCAGCACTGCATGCCGTAAATCAAGCCCCTGGTGTGTAACACATGACAAATGTTGCTCCCAAGGCCTACACAGGGAAGCTGGGCCTATGTGGCCTTCAGCTGCTTGTGCTGAGATTTACTAGTTTACAATCTGGCGGTAGGACTGGAGAGAGCAAGCTAGGAGCTTTTCCACAAAAAGGAGTTTGAGATCGAGGCAAATTCCATTCTGATGATGCTTTCCCCTCTCCTATGGTCCTGAGACTAAAGATGCAGAGGGTGAAGCGGCTGAACAGATATTTGGCTGGAGGTGCAAGCTCCTCAGGGATCAATGAAAGCCTCTGGTTCCTACTGCTTCTGGAGATCAAACGGTCAGGCTGGGTTGGTCACTTGGTCAGACCTAAGGCTTAGGAAGCCAGAACAAAAGTTGGGACCATCCCTTCTACAAACCAACTAGTGTCCCCACGATACATTAACGGGCCGCACTCCTGACCCTAGCCTTATGCTGTATCCTAATTGCCAGCCAGTCACTTCAGAAGTTACTGGGAACAAGGCTAAATGCTTCTGCGCTATCCCATCCTGGGGAAAAAGAACTCCACATGCATTTTCTTCACGGACAGCACAGATGTTTTGTGGTGATGAATGATTTTAGGGTATTTTGGATAGGGATTTTGTGTGTTAATGTTCTTTTCCTCGATAGATTTACATACTCTTAACTAGCTTTTCTCATATTTCAATGAAATCTAGGCCTTTTCCTCAGTTCATTTTGTTGTGCTGTTTCAACCTCTTAAATAACTCCACAGACCCATACTAAAGAAAGGGGAAACAAAGATTGTCATATTTCAGAGGTCATGGACATTAGTGGAGAGAGTACTGCTCTGGGAGGTAGGGGCCTTATTTATCATCCCAGGACTATCATTATCTAGTTTGATCATCTTGTGGTCATTGTTTTTCCCTTCTTTGGCCTCAGTTTCCTCGTGTGTAAAACGTAGGCTTTGGATGATATGACCGCTTATATCCACTTCCATCCCCAACATTCTGTGACTTGTGCATAGTAGATCCTTACCATGTGATTTTATCATTTGTTGTCCTGACTCTTTAAGAATAACACTGCAGGTCCATGGTGGATAAGTTTGTCATTTTGCTAAGAAATGAAACCGAATTTCCTATTTGAGGCTGGAGTGTGAGAAAGAGTTTGCCTAGCTAGTGAGTGAGCCTCACCAACCACCTGGCATCTTCATCTCAACAGGGTTCTATTTTTTTCTACTTATTAGATATGGTTTTATGAGATAAAATACAAGCAATCGTGAATTTGGAGATTTGGAGATGTAATCCTTGTTTATGTCAAGGGCTTTTTATACAGTATACATGAGATTGAGCGTCACTGCATATGAAAGCCAATTTGATCTTACATTTTTTATACCTCAATTTCCTCTGTTAAATAGGGATGCACTGATGAGAGGCTTATTTCTTTCTCATGAAAGGCTGATGTAGAAAAGAAAGACACAGAGACAGCACACCAGCTCTTACCTTCTTCAGCCTCTAAATGACACATCACTTCTGCTCATAGTTCATTGGCCAGAACCAGTCACAAGCACTAATAGTCTCTGCCACAAGGGATAACTCTTTTCCTCTAATAGCGGATAGGGATGTTAACAACAACTACTACTGCTATTATTTATTTTGAGCCAGATACTTTGCTAAGTGTTGTACATATATTATCTCATGTAGTCCTCACAACCCTATAAGGTAGGAACCGTTATAATCACACTTTACAAATGAGAAACTGAGCAGAGAGATTAAGAGACGATCCCCAAATCAAGAAAATTGGTTTTCAGTTCTCACTCTTCCATTTGATCTCATCTGCTGCTTGGCTCTTATTAACCCTCGTTAACAGTGGTCATTTCTGGGTTGGTATTATATGTGTTCCAGATTTTCTACAATGAACAAACATTACTTTTATAATCAGGAACTAAAAAAAAAGAAAGACTTAAAATAAGGCAAAACAAATAAGATAAAAACAAATAATTTCCCCAAGTCTTATTTGTAAGGCTTTGTCAGTGACAAATATTTTGGATATTCTATTTCATATGAGGTATTAAGGGCCAATAATAACTTAATGTAGGATATTCAATTCTCCCCGCACATAAACATTCCAAAACATTTGTGAGTGGACAATGTCTTCGAGATTTAAGTACCTACTTTGAGAATTTTAGACACTGTAGGGAGATATTCTAAGGTAGGTGATATTTTGGAAGCTGTATTAGTTATGTACTGCTGCACAACAAATTTCTCCAAAATTTAGCAGCTTAAAACAATAAACTTTTATTCTCTCACAATACCTGAGGATCAGGAATTTGAGAGTGGTTTAGTTGGGTTGCTCTGGCTCTGGATCCCTCATGAGGTTTCTGTCAAGCTGTCATCCAGGGCTGCAGTCATCTGAAAGCTTGACTGTGGCTAAAGGCTATACTTCCAAGCTCCCTCATGTATCTGGAGGAGGAGGGAGCAGGAGCCGTCAGTTCCTCACCATGTGGGTGTTTCCATAGTGCTGCTCACGACATGGCAGCTGCTCTGAGAGAGAGAGAGAGAGTCAGCTTAGCTCAAATAGGGAGCAGGGTTCAGATCAAGTGAAATAGAGGATGGATAACGTGATGTGGTTTGGGAGTCAGGGAGGAAACAGTTCAGTACCTAGGTGCTCCCTGGAGGGGACTCACCTTAGCAAGAAGCATGAGAGAAACGGAGGAGGCAAAGCAGCAGGTGCTGGAGGGGGCCAAATGGAAAGAAGGTTGTGAGTACAGAAAGGTTAGGTGAGAGCCAAAGACAACCTAATCCATTTACAATTTTCAAAAATTTTACAATTTTACATGTGCTGAGGATCTGGTGAGCACGTGTGTGTGTGTGTGTGTGTGTGTGTGTGTGTGTGTGTGTTCAGGTGCTCATTGAAAAAGAGAGCCCCTTAGTCTTCATTGTTACAGAATGCATTGCAAGAGTGCCTAATTTAGACAATAATATTGGAAAAGATTTTTCCCTTCAACCTCAAAGCATGGACGTTTCACACAGCTAAATGCTGGGAGCTTCCTGCTTGTGTTTTCCACAGCTATTCCTCCCTCTAGTTGGTAGTGGGTACCAAGTGGGCATTTCTCAAAATGCCCAGCTATCTTACCATCAACAAGAGCAGTTGGAGGTACCCCAAAAAAGCATTTTCACTGAGAGCCAAGAGTGAGGTGGGATGGAAATTATTCCTTTTCTTAATAAGAAGGAGGGGTTTTCATATCATTCTAACAAATCTGCATTGCTTCCTGTAGACTCTGTTTAGTGCAACCTTGGCTTTCAGGGACAGAGGCATCTGGTGCTGAGGAAATCCCCATCTCCCTTCTAGCACAGGAAAGCAGCCCCTATCAGCTATGAGCACACATCCCATGGGCACTCAGACTCGAGGATCAGACCCTCAATGTGATGTGAAAAAAAAAATTATGATAAATGTAGGATTTTCATGTAGATCTGAATTTGCCTCTCACTTCCCAATCCACTCTGTACCATTGCTTTAAAGCAATTTCTGAGAGGAGGCCAGTCTAGAAAAACAATACCAAGTGCATAAACAAACCCCTAATCCCTCATTAAGCTATTAGCACTGTAATAGAGCTCATTATTTTTCACCTTCCAATTATTGACTTTTTTAATTAGAGAACATGCTCAAAGTTGAACTGCACCCTGTACTTTCTGCAGAACTTCAAGCCAATTTTGCTATATTAAAATTTTACCTTGTGCCAGAAAGCTTGGAAAATCCAAAGTGGCTTTGAAGGAATTTTCACTCCCTCATTGTGTGTTCTTTTCTAGGTTCACATAAGAAACATTCACATTTTATGTGATAAGATTTGCTTGCATGTTGATGGCTAAAAAACTATAAGAGCTCAAAACTCTCTCTCCTTAATCTAGGGATCTCAGATTATATTTTACTCATTTGCCACCCTAAAATTGGATAGCAGTGGGCAGTGCAAGATGTTCCAAGAATAATGGCAAATGAGTGTGATGTGTTTTAACCAGCAATCCAGGTAATTCTGATGTACTCTAAGTTTGAGAACCCTTGATTGTGGCAGATGTTTTCAAAATCTTGGAAAAGTCACTTCAGTGAATTTATTTCGTGGAATGATGAAAATAGTAAACACTGATGGGAATGAATGCAATTTACCAAATGGAAACAATATATATTTAAACCTTAAAGCATCTGTGAAAAAATGTTTTATCTGCATATTAAATGAATCACAGGACCATGAAGAGGTTATTAAGCTCAGATTCTTGACTCTAGCAGGTGGATGTTTAAATCATCAAAAGGCACATGATAATGATGATAATAATAACAAAAGTACATGACAACAATAGTTAACACATGACGTCTACCCTTATGGAACTTACAGCAAAGCAAGGAAGGCAGACATTAAGTGAATTGTATGTGAGGTAAGAGTTATAAAAGGAAAGTACAGGGTGCTATGGGAAGTCTAGCATGAGATCCTAATCTCATTCGAGAGATATTGGGGAAGGCCTGCCTGGGGAAGGCATCTTTAACCTGAACCCTGAAGCCTAAGAGAGGATGACCAAAGGGAATGGGAGAAGAGAGTTGCAGGCAGAGGAAATGACATGTTCAAGGTACACAGTAGAAGTGGAAGGTGCGGTGTGGCTAGAGTGGAGCAAGGTAAAGAGTAGACAGAGAGAGGTCTGCTAATATGTTCCCTGAGGGTAATAGGTATCTTTCCAACTCAGTGTGCATCGCTCCTTGGAATGCTCTTCCACCAGAACGTGGCTGCCTCCTTTTCATCACTCAGAACCCACCTCCAGTATCACCTTCACAGCAAGGCCTTTCTTGACCACTTCGGCCATGTCTTTCTACCACTTTATCATGTTCTTCACTATACTCATCAGTATCTGAAACTATGTTTTTATTTATACGTTTCCTTGTTTATTACCTGTCTTCCTTCACTAGAAAACAAGCTCAGTGAAGGCAGAGACCTTGTCTACTCATTCACCACTACATCTCCACTTCCTAGAATAGTGCTTGGCAGAGAAGAAGTATAATTGATATTTGTTAATTGATATTTGATTGGTGCTTGGCCACTTCTCGTTGTATTGGTCAGGTGGAGGTGCTCAGACCACTGCCCCATGGCTTTGTATAGCTTCTCAAAGCTTCAGATATGACCAAAAAGCCAATGTAAAGAGAAAAAATACCACCTGGAATTGAATGATTTTGTGATTAGAATTGTAACTATGTGCTTTTCAATATGTCAAATTATACAGCAAAATAGAGACATATGATAAGCTTTTTTTTTTTTTTTTGGTGAGGAAGATTGGCCCTGAACTAACATCTGTGCCCATCTTCCTTTATTTTATGCGGGACACCTGCCATAGCATGGCTTGATAAGCGGCATGTAGATGAAGTGGTGTGTAAGTCCATGCCCAGGATCCAAACCTGCAAACTCCGGGCCACTGAAGCAGAGTGCACGAACTTAACCACTATGCCACTAGGTTGGCCCCATATGACAAGCTTTTTTTGGGATGGTGAACATGATGTAATCTATGCAGAAATAGAAATATAATGATGTACACCTGAAATTTATACAATGTTATAATCCATTGTTGCCACAATTAAAAAAATAAACTGCCAGTTAGAACGATATTTTCATGACAATAGTGAAATATTTAAATTGACCTTTGTTTATAAGATTTTGATTCATCCATGGCCCTTCATCAATGATACTGGTGAGTTCTTATTCTTACTCTTGCTTAAACTATTATCCTTGGTCTAAGTCCACTCTCCCTGTCTCTTTAGGGAAAGTGCCAAATGTTACAATATAAAACTCCTTAATTACATCCAGTGACATTTCACCTACTATTTCCCCATATTTTTGCAGAGGTTGATTCATAGGGGGACCATTATAATTTGTTACAAGTTGCTCTGCACAGAGGCATGTTGGTTGCTACCTAGAATCTGAAGCGCTTCTAAGTGATGACATCAGCAAGTATTTACTAAGCATCTACCGTGAATCTCACTTTGTTCCAGGTGCTTGGGGAAGGACATGAAAGAACTTGAAAGAAAGAGGAGTTCACCTTTCAGGTTGCAATGAGTTAATGAGCCACAGGTAAAGTAAACTAACCTTTTGTAAACTTGGTGGTCTACACTGTGTATTCTAGGCTTGGGCACCTCTAAAGGAGATCTCTAAGGCTTCTCATCTGCCAATTTTCTAAAATGGCCCGTTCAGCATTTTAATGCTCTTTTCAGCTGGTCTCTTTCTTCCTATGGTTTGACATACCATCCTCCCTTCATGAGTGACTTTTATCCTGGGTAACTGATCACACCTGGACATTTTCAGAAAGTCCAGGAAAACGGCTTTGCTCAGTGACCTGCTGTCAGCTTTCTCTGCTCATTTATCTGAGGGCCATCATGTTCTTTGGTCCTTCCTTCTTTGTGTGATCTGTGAATGTTTTCCTGTTACCTTTTACGTCTCGTATTGCTTCTTTTTACTCCTCCTTAGGGATCTAGCCTAGTTTTCCCCCTTTATTTGTGGATTTTCTTTTTCCCTTGCAGGTCACTGCATTGATCTGGGTTTTAGCCAACTTGGCATCTGGTTACCTTTTAAAACAGCCCTGAAATTTGATATCAGAGTGAAATTACTTTGCTGTGTTGTAACTCTTTTATGTCCCATTAAAACTAATTTCTAAATAACTTCTCCTATAGCCACCTCAGAGCAGGTTAGTACATGGAAATATCCTTTCTGTTTTCCTTATGAGCATTTTATCTAGAGCCAGTGTTTTAAGAGGGTAGAGGAATGAGGCATGCTTATATAGTCCTGTCTTAATCAGCTGGGGCTGCCATAACAAATACCATAGACTGGGGGGCTTAAACAACAGACATTTGTTTTTCATAGTTCTGGAGGCTGGAAATCCAAGGTTAGGGTGCCAGCATGGTCAGGTTTTGGTGAGAGCTCTCTTTCTGGCCTGCGAATGGCTGCCTTCTCACTGTCTCCTCACATGGTATAGTCATTAAGAATAAAGACTGTGGAGCCAAATTACCTTGGTTTGTCTCTCAGCTAGCACTTACTAGTTGTGAATCTTTGGACAAACCACTCAATGTATTTGTGCCTTAGTTTCTTCATGTGTAAAATGGGTATAATAATAACACTTATCTCATAGATTGTTGTTGGTTTTAAATGAGATAAACATATGAATTTCTTAGAACAATGTCTGGCACATAGTAATTACTCAATAATTGTTGTCATTCCTAATGTAACCACTGCAATTGTTAATGTATTCTCTGTTCTAATGTCACGTTGATTCTGGTTCTGTTCTTGACTCAGAAGTTGCAAATGTGAGGTCATCCCTCTTCTCCCACCCCCAAAATCTTAACCAAGCAGCTAAAATTGGAATGGAATTTGTCTCATCTCTTCCTTGCAGGGAGGCCTCTACGGGCTGGGGTTCTGGTTAAGTAAGCAAAGGCCTTGAAGGGGGTGCAGAGTCTGGAATTGGACTCAGTGTGGAGGGTTGGGGGTTACCTAGTGCTATGGTCTGAATGTTTGTGTCCCCTGAAAATTCATATGTTGAAATATTAATGCCCAATGTGATGGTATTAGCAGGTGGGGCCTTTGGGAGGTGATTAGGTCATGAGGGCAAAGCCATCACAAATGGGATTAGTGCCCTTATAAAAGAGGCCTGAGAGCTAGCTCGTCCCTTCTGCCATGTGAGGATACAACAAGTTTGCTACCCAAAAGAGGGCCCCCTCTCAACCATTTTGGCCCCCTGATCTCGAACTTCTAGCCTCCAGAACTGTGAGTAATAAATTTCTGTTGTTTATAAGTGAACCAGTCTGTGGTATTCTGTTATAGCAGCCTTAATGGACTAAGACACCTAGGAAGGTCAGAAGGAGAAATAGCCAGATATGAATGTCTTAAGTCAAAGCTCAGGAAGCACGATTCTATCTTCTGAGGGGCAAGTGGAGGTCCTTAAATGAAAAACGAAGCCAAAGGATTAGAATCTGGTTAACACTGGACAACAGCTAAGAGCAAGAGCCCAAGATGGGACATGAAGCCAGAGAGGGTTCCAGAATCATTTCTGTGAGTGGGACTTAAGCTAGTTTTTATTGATACTGGCTTCCTGAGTGAGCTGGTCTGGTTCCAAGGCCCAGGATCAAGGTGAACAGAAGCGCATGTTGAGTTCCTTCAAGGATGGGGCCAGTTGCAGCAGTGGCCATCCTCACTTATATTCTGGTACTGCTTATTGTCAGAATCAAAGGCATTAAATCCAAACCCAAGTTTCCTTCAATAAACAGGTATTGGTCATTTGAAAGTAGCCCTTCCTAAGAAATTGAGGATTACACATTTCTTGAGATCTACTTACATCAAAATATATGTGGCTTGAGACTATTATTTTCTAGGGAAAGACATCTATGTTACCATTTTCAAATCAATGCTTCATTCAGCTTGTTGGGAAGTAAACTTTCATTTTATAGATTTATAAATCAAAACATGCAGGTCCCCTTTCTCCTATTCAATTAGGAGAACAGTAATAAATCTTCCATTAGAACCCATCTCTTGACTGGAAGTACAAGTTTACCTTTAAGAAAACTGTTTAAAGACATTTGACATACAGAAAAAAAAAACCTTTGTAAAATAAAGCAGTTATATCGAGAGGAGGGTGGCAAGCCAAACAGAAGACAACTTCAAAAAGAAATTTAGCATATTGGCAACACTAATAAACTGCTTCTATCAAGGAAAGAACCTAGGGAAGGGAGTGGGTTTCCACAGAGGCTGCTCTTCAAATTGTGAACTTCCCATGTTACTTTTCCCAGGAACCAATGTCTTTCAACAGTGCTCCTCAGCAAGCCTGTGATGACTAAGTCAATCAAAGCACAATATTGCTTTACTGCAGCTTATAGAGGTTTCAAAGCACACTCTACATACAAGTTGGTCAGTTACAGGGCATGGATCTCATTACTTAATTCTGATGTCACTCGATCTCACTAGTAAGCGTAGTTAAGTTGGCTGACTCACCCCTACAGGTCTCCCAGTCCTCCCTTGATAACTTCTCTCTTACTCTTATCCCAGGCCAAGCGTACACTATTTCCCTTTCAGCTACCATTGACTCTGATGAAGCCAGCTCGGATTTTGCTCCACCCCTTGGCACAAGATCAAACCTGCTCTGTATAGCCATCCAAACTCCAGCTGAGTAAAGCTTCCTCGATGCCTTAGTCCCTGGAACCTTCCCTAACAGGCCCTTATTCCTGCACACGTATTGCCCAGTGCCTAGTTAGCTGTTCTATTTCTGCCCTTAGACTTTCACACCAGTCTCAAAGGTAGTTTCCTGTAACCATTTGTAATATCTGTTCACTTACTGTCTTATCCTTTCTCTCCTTTACAATCTTACAGCTTCATATGGCTTTCTGGCTGCAACGTCCTCTTCAGAGTGACACATGTCCAGGCAGAGGGTCACATCTGGGTAAATAATATGGGTAGTGGTATGAGATCAGACTGTCAAGTTAAATCACTCATTCATTGATTCACTCAGTAAATACCTTTTTATAGAGAACTATAATTTTCATATTTCTCTTTATGACAGTTTATTTAACAATTAGTTAATTAGATAATTTTTATTGTTTTTATTTTGAGTTAATTGTAGATTCAGGTGTAGTTGTAAGAAATAATACATGGAGCTCCCATGTGCCCTTCTTCCCGTTTCCCCCAGTGGTAATAGCCTGAGAAATTATAGTACAACCTGACAATCAGGATATCGACATTGATTCCATCAACATAAAGCACGGTTTCACGACCACAAGGATCCCTCATGTTGCCCTTATTATAGTCAAATTCATCTCTCTGTGGAGATGTGTGGCCCTTTTATAGCCATACAGCCCCGTCCCTGACCTCTAGCAACCGAGAATTTCTTCTTCATTTCGATCATTTTGTCATTTCAAGAATGTTATATAAACGGAATCATACAGTGTGTAACCTTTTGGATTGTTTTTTTCACTAAGCATAATTCCCTAGAAATTCATCCTGGTTGCTGTATGTGTATCAATAGTTTGTTCTCTTTTATTGCAGAGTAGTGGTCCATGGAATGGATGTACCACAGCTTGTTTAACCATTCACCTGTTGAAGGACATCAGGGTTGTTTCCACTTTTTAGTTATTACAAATAAAGCTGCTGTTATGGGCTGGATCATGTTACCCCAAACTTCATGTGTTGAAGTCCCAACCCCCAGTACCTCAGAATGTAAATGTATTTGGAGATAAGGTCTTTAGTGACGTAATTAGGTTAAAATAAGGCTGTCAGGGTAAGCCCCAATCCCGTGTACCTAGTGTCCTCATAAGAAAAGGAAGAGACACCAGGGGCACATGTGCAAAGAGGGAAGAGGAATGACCATGTTCAGAGGCAGCAAGAGGGTGGCCATTGGGAAACCGTGGAGAGAGGCCTCAGAGGAATCCAACCCTGTTGACACCTTGATTTCAGACTTGAAGCCTCCAGAACTGCGAGAAGATAAATTTCTATTGTTTAAGCAACACAGTCTGTGGTATTTTGTTAAGGTAGCCCGAGCAGTCCGATATAAACGCTATGCACATTTTGTGTGAACGTAACTTTCATTCTCCGGGATAAATTTCCCATGACTGCTATTGCTGGGTCATGTGATAGTTGCATGTTTAGTTTTATAAGAAACTGCCAAGCTGTTTTCTAGAGTGGCTTACCATTTTACATGCCCACCAGCAATGTATGGTATGAGTGATGCAGTTTCTCAGTATCCTCATCAGGATTAGATACCGTCACCACTTTTTATTTTCTGATAGGTGTGTAATGATATCTCATTATAGTTTTAATTTGCATTTCCATGATGGCTAATGATGTTGTGCATCTTTTTGTATACATATTTGCCATTTCTTTATTCTCCTTGGTGAAATGTCTGCTCACATCTTTTGTCCATTTTCTAAATGGATGGTTTATTTTTTTATTGTAGAGTTTTGAGAGTTCTTTAAATATGCTAGATACTAGTCTTTTGCTGTATATATGGCTTACAAATATTTTCTACAGTTCTCCAGCTCATTTTCTTCATCCTTGTAACAGAGTCTTGCAGAGAAAAAGTTTTTAATTTTGAGTAGATCCAGTTGAAATTGGATTGTCTATTTCTTCTTGTGTGAGTTTTGGTAGTTTGTGTCTTTCAAAGAATTGGTTCATTTCGTCTATGTTGTCAAATTTTCAAGCATAGAGTTGTTCATAGAATTCCCTTATTATGCTTTTAATGGGTGCCACTTTATTATTTGTTGTCTGATTCTTGTTCCTCTGTTTATCTTTTCTTACCTTCCAGTGGGTTACTTGAACATTTTTTTACGAATCCATCTTGATTTATTTATAGTTTTTTAAGCACATTGCTTTGTATAATTTTCTTAGTGGTTGCTTCTAGATATTACAATATACATAACATATCACAGTTTACTAGTGTTGACATATTACCACTTTGAGTGAAGTATAGAAAACTTACTTCTATTTAGGTTTCTTCATCTTCCTCCCTTTTAAAATGTAATTGTTTTTTCACGATTATACATTGAGCACCACATCAGATGGTATTATAATTTTTGCTTCAACCATCAAATATGATTTAATAAATTTACGAGAAGTAGGATAATCTATTATATTTATCCTTATTTTTACTCATTCCAGTGTTCTTTCATCCTTTCTGAAGTTCCAAGTCTTCTATTATCATTTCCTTTCTGTTCAAAGAATTTCATTTAGCCATTCTTTAAGAGTATATTTGCTAATGACACATTCTCTTAGTTTTCCTTTGAGAATGTATTTTTCCTTCATTCTCAGAACATATTTTTGCTGTATATAGAATTTGCAGTTAACAGTTCTTTTCTTTCAGTATTTAAAATATGCTGCACCATTTCCTTCTGGCCTCCTTGGTTTCTGATGAGAAGTCTACTGTCATTCGAATTGTTCTGTCCCTGTAGGAATGTGTCATTTCCTTCTGGCTGCTTTCAAGGTTCTTTCTTTGTCTTTTGCTGACAGAAGTTTAGTTATGATGTGTCTTAGCATGATTTTTTTTGATTAATCTTGTTTGGAATTTGCTCAGCTTCTTGAATTTGTAGGTTAATGGGGTTTTTTTGGCCAAATTTGGGAAGTTTTCAAGCTTTTTTTCCTTAATATGTTTTCAATTCCACTCTCTCGCTCCTCTGCTTCTGGGACTGCAATAATATGGACATTAGCTCTTTTGTTTTCGTCCAGAAGACCCCAAAACTGTTCATTTTTTTCATTCTATTTTTCCTTTGTTGCCTGGATTTGGAAAATTTTATTGGTCGGTCCTAAAGTTCACTGATTTTATCCTCTGTCATCTCCACTCTACTTTTGAGCCCATCAGTGAGTTTTTAATTTCAGTCATTTTATTTTTCATCTCTGTAATTTCCATTTGGTTCTTTTCTATAACTTTTATTTCTTTGCTGAGATGTTTTATTTTTTCATGTGTTTCAAATAATTTGTAATTGCTTGTTCAATCATTTTTATGATGATTGCTTTAAAATCCTTTTTGGGTATTTCTAATATCTGATTTATCTCAATGTTGGCACTTGTTGATTATATTTTCTCAGTCATGTTATGATTTTCCTGGTGCTTTGTATAACAAGTGATTTTCTATTCTATCCTGGACATTTTGGATATTATGAGACTCAATTCTATTTAATTTTTTTTTAGCAGGTATTCCCCTGTTTAGGTGTAGCATGAGTGCTGTGGGGGGGGTGTATGTTCAGTTTCTCACTTGGCCCTGCTGATACTACCCGGGAAACGTGGATTGCTGACTCATACTGCCTCATTGCAGATGGCTGGGGTAGAAGATCAGCTCCCTGCTTGGACCTGCTGACACTTTCCAGTGAAAGTGGGACCCTGAATCACCACCTCATTGCCTTCAGGTAGGGGTATAAGATCAGCTCCCTGCTGGGCCCTACTGCCCCCCATTCCTGGGGGAAATAGGCTGACTTACATTACTTTGTTGCTGCAGGGTGGAGGCCAGAATATCAGCTCTCACCAGGCCCTACTGACACGGGTGGGGGAAGAGGAAGTGAAATGCCTGCTAACTCTGCTTACCTCTGCCTTGTTCCATCTCATTAATGCTGGGTAGGGGTTGAGGCTCAGGTCTGCTGACAGCAGGGGAAGTGGGAGGTGGAATGCTAACTAGCCCTGTTTCACACCACCTCATTTAGTCTTATTGCTGCCAGGTGTGTGTGGAGGTTCAGATCCCCACTGGGTGTCGCTGGCACCAGGGATAGGGAAGAGAAGAGTGCTTACTAGCCACAAATTGCAGCACCTCCTTCAGTCTCATTGATGTCGGCTATGGGTAAGGCTTAGCTCTCCACTTGACCCCAATTACACCACCCTGGCAGGAGAATCAGAGCACCACCTTCTTCCCTTGGGCAGGGTATGGAGGAACAGCTCCTCACTTGGCTCGCCAACATCACTAGGAAGGGGGAAATCATAGATCTGCCTGCCTCCCCCAGGCAAGAGATGGAAGATTAGCTCCCCAGTCTGCTCTCACCAACACCACTGGGTGAGGGAATAAGAGTCCTCCATTTTTACCATCATGAAGCTTATAGTCTAATGGGAGAGACAGACAATAAAGAAGTAAATTCAAACAAATATAGCAATGCAACTGTGATAGGGGTTATGAAGGAAGAGCACAGAGTCATATGAGAAAAAATAGGTTTTTTGAGGAAGTGACATTTAAGTCCTTGATGGATGAGAAGAATCCAGCAACATAAAGGTGGAAGGGAAAGTGTTCCAAGGAGAGGAAGCAGTAGGTGAGATGGCACCGTGGCGGGAAAGCATCTAGATAATGTTCAAGAAAGTGAATGCAAGTCCAGTATATGGAGAAATTGAAGTGTCTAAGGAATGAGAGAGTGAGGCTAGAGAGTTAGCAGGTACCTGATCATGAAGGATCATGAGGGCTATGTGAAGGATTTGGGATTTTTGTCCTAAGTGCAGAGAGAAGGAATTAAAGAGTTCTAAGAAAGGCAGGAATATATGAATTATATATATATATATAATATATATATAATTGATGTCTTAATAGTTTATAACATTGTGAAATTTTGATTGCACATTATTGTTTGTCAGTAACCATATAAATGGAATGTATTTTGATCTAACCATTAAGGAAAGATCAGCCTGGCTGCTGTGAAGAGTACATTGGAAGGGAAGAGTGGAACAGGGAGACCAGTTAGGAGGCTGCCGTAGAAATCAAAATGAGAGATGACAAAGGCTTGCAACAGCGTGGTGATGTGGAGATAGAGAGAAGTGGAAAAATTTGAAATAAAAGACATACCTCATCTGTCAGTGGGGAATGTGTTTCTAGAAATCAGATTAACTGCATCTGCATTATATGAACTCATTTAGCACAGTCCCTATGGAGAGGGACTATATTTCCTACTATCAGCATACAAGTAGGGGTTTACTGACTTCTGAATTTACTTTCTCTGTATTGTTTGCGATAATTCTAATGATAATGTAGCTAGGCCTAGAAATGAACCCAAATCCATAAAAGACTGCTCCTCTTCAAGCTGCAAACACAGTTGCGGGTGCTTTAGCCATTAAAATAATCCCATGTTAGTTTGTCTTTGGAAAACAGCAAGACTATTTTCTGGGGATCAAAAGATCTGTAGTAAGAAGGAAAAAAAGAAAGCAGGATGAGGAACACTGCTTAGCTCAGAATAAGCCCTGAATAAATATGATCTGATATTAGACTAAGTTTAATTCAATTTATTTTAGTAAAAATGCCTGTATTTTAAAAGCTTAGTTTAAATGACAGGAGTAATTTGCAAATCCATAAATATTTGGAGTGGGGTTTTCTCTTTGTCATGTGGTTAATTATTTATTTTATGAAAACATGTTTGCATATGTAATTAAAAGCTTGATAGATAAGCTGGGCATTAGAGAAATTCAAATTTAACATTTTATAAGCCAAACATCCCCTGAAATTCAATCAAAATGAAACTATAGTATTTTGTACTATGCTCTTCAGTAAGCAAACAAGGATTCCTTGTAAAAAATATTTCTTAAGAGTGCATCTGTATCAGTCAGGCTTCAGATGTAGGAAACAAAAACCACTCTCCCTTTCTAGGTATTTAATATGTGGAATAGGGGCCTCCCAATATGTGGGCTGGGCTACAGAAATGAGTTCTAAACTGGACCTCCAGAAATGAATCTCAGAATAAACCTGAAGAACTGGTCAGAGGATAGGCTACCTTCTGCTCACATCAGGAAGGCAGGGAATCAGGAACTCCCCACTGGAACTGTTGAGTTCAAGGACACAGCCATGGCTGTGCTTGAGGGATCCAGAAGCCACTACTACTGCAGCTACCTCTTCACCACGTGAAGCTGTTGCCAGAACATCCAAGTCTGAGTCCACCCTTCACCTCAATACAACTGCCTCTCAGCACGCTAAGCTATGGATGCTAGAATGCGTCTGCAGAAAAATCCAAGGTCTTCAAGACTTTGCTCACCAGCAACAACCATCAAAGCAGCAAGAAAATGATCCTCAAATCACTTCTGCCTTCTAAGTCTCATGAAAGTACATCTAATT
This sequence comes from Ceratotherium simum simum, assembly GCF_057802395.1. Taxonomy (NCBI): domain Eukaryota; kingdom Metazoa; phylum Chordata; class Mammalia; order Perissodactyla; family Rhinocerotidae; genus Ceratotherium; species Ceratotherium simum. The sequence continues at coordinate 42,747,146 of NC_141940.1, read as the reverse complement.
GGTGAAACCTAATTTGCATCCAGAAACATAGCTGTATGGGAGTCTCAGAAATGTAGATTTTATTTTTCCAGGCTAAGCAGTACAGGAAGGCATGCTAGAAGGAGGTGAGAATGGATGCTAAATGCAATTCGCCATATTCACCACCTCTTTTGCTACTAAATATTGTACATATTTGTCTTTCCATACTTACACTTGGAAACAAAAATAGCAATGACAATATGGTAATGCCTAACATAATGCAACTCTTTCTGGTAAAAACAAAACTATATCTATCTTCTTCCAAAAAGAGGGAGATCCGGAGTCTCATCGGTAACTGAATCTATCTCTGCATGATGTTCATTCATCATATGGTTTTGTCACAATCCCACCTGGAGATACTGTAACTTAAAGACTAAAATAAACTTAATTACTACCAACACATTTTTACATAAAATAGTTGAGGGAAGGAAAAGGAAAACATATGTGTATATTTGTGCATGTGTAAGCAAGGAAGAAAATAGGATGACTACTGCAATTCTCATTTTGAAACTGGTTACAAGACCACGGTCTCATAAATGTTTATAAATTGCTTCTTCCTCTATCCTTTCTGTGTTCTTTTGCTTTCAGCCAGCACCTCTGCAGGTCAGGGCTCTTCACTTTGTGAGGTGACCTAAAACTATTCCTGAAGGGCTTGAGTCCTTCATGGTTCTGCTGGTATTGGGTTACTGCAGTCTTCCATTAATTATATTTTTTTTCTGGACTTTGGGAGTATACTCTCATCACTGGTTCATATATAGCCTGCCTTTATTTATTTATTGGTTATTTATTAACTGTAGCTGTTTTTAATAAGGTAATAAGCATTCTCAACTCAACCACTCAGAACAAAATCTAGGACCTTGACAATAACCTTTCCCAGCACAACATTTCCCTCCATCTGAAGTAGCACCAAACTGTTTCTCCTTTTCATGATTCCCTTGTTCTACTTTAACATAGTTGTATTGCATGAAAATATATTCCTAAAGAGTATATTTTAAATTTTTAGTTGTGGTTTACTTTATGGAATGGATATCATGCTGCATGTAATGTTTAAGATTTATTTTGATTTTTTTACTTAACATTATTTTTCTAAAAATCATACCTATTGTTGTGTGTTGCTGTAGTTCAATCATTCTGACTGGTGGTATACTAATCCATTATGTATCTATACGACAGTTTATTCATCCTCTCTCTCCCTGATGTGTGTGTGTGTAAGCATGTGTGTCTAAGAATGTTATACCCTTGTCTTGGACTAACATCTTCATCCTTATGTAATACTCTTCTTTGTCTTTTGTTACAGTCTTTGTTTTAAAGTCTATTTTGTCTGATATGACTGTTGTTACCCCAGCTTTCTTTTGGTTTCTATTTGCATGGAATATATTTTCCATCCCTTCACTTTCAGTCTGTGTGTGTCTTTAGATCTGAAGTGAGTCTCTTGTAGGCAATGTATAGATGGGTCTTGTTTTTCATCCATTCATCCACCCTATGCCTTTTGATTGGAGCATTTAGTCCATTTACATTTAAAGTAATTATTGATTGGTATGTACTTATTGCCATTTTGTTAGTTGTTTTCTGATTGTTTTTGTAGTTCTTCTCTGTTTCTTTCTTCTTTTCTTGCTCTCTTCCCTTGTGGTTTGATGGTTCTCTTTAGTGATATGTTTGGGTTCTTTTCTCATTATTTTTTGTGTATCTATTGTAGGTTTTTGGTTTGTGGCTACCAGGAGGTTCATATATATCGACCTACATATACAGTGGTCTATTTTAAGGTGATAGTTGCTTAAGTTCAAATGCATTCTAAAAGCACTACTTTTACTCCCTCCCACGTGTTATGTTTTTGACATCATATTTTACATTTTTAAATTTTATGTATCCCTTAACTACATTGTAGTTATAGTTGATTTTATACTTTTGTCTTTTAACCTTCATGTTAGCTTTTTAAGTGGCTGATCCACTGCTTTTACTAAATATTTGCCTTCACCAGTGAGATTTTTTCTTTCATATATTTTCTTATTTTTCATTATGACCTTTTCTTTTACACTTGAAGAAGACCCTTTAACATTTCTCGTAAGGCCCGGGATCCGAACCCGGGCCGCCAGCAGCGGAGCGCGTGCACCCAACCGCTAAGCCATGGGGCCGGCCCTAGGTAAAGTATTCTTGCTTGTAAGTTTTTCATTCCAGCACTTTAAATATATCCTGCCACTCCCTTCTGGCCTGCAAAGTTTCTGCTAACACATCAGCTCATAGTCTTATGGGAGTTCCCTTGTATGTGACTTGCTATTTTTTTTCCTGCTGCCTTTAAGATTCTCCCTTTATCTGTAACTTTTGCCATTTTAATTATTATATGTCTTGGCATGGATCTAGTTGGGTTCATCTTTTTTGGTACTCTGTGCTTCCTGGGCCTGGACGTCTGTTTCCTTCCCGAGGTTAGAAGAATTTTCAGCCATTATTTCTTCAAATAAGTTTTCTGCCCCTTTCTCTCTCTCTTCTCCTTCTGGGACACCTATAATGTGAATGTTAGTATGCCTGATGTTGTCCCAGGGGTCCCTTAAACTGTTCTTATTTTTTAAAATTCTTTTCTTTGTTGTTGTTCTGATTGGATGATTTCCACTATTTTGTCTTCCAGATCGTTGATCCTTTCTTCTGTATCATCTAATCTGCTGTTAATTCCCTCTAGTGTATTTTTCATTTCAGTTATTGTATTCTTAAGCTCTGATTGGCTCTTTCTTATATTTTCTAACTCTTTGTTGAAGTTCTCACTGTGTTCATCCATTCTTCTCCTGAGTTTGGTGATCATCTTTATGATCATTATTTTGAACTCTTTATCAGGTGAATTACTTATCTCTGTTTCATTACAGTTTTTTCCCTGGAGTTTTATCTTGTTTTTTTGTTTGAAACATATTTCTTTGTCTCTTCCTTTTGTTTGACTTTCTGTGTTTTTTTTCTATGAATTAGGCAAAACAGCTACCTCTCTCAGTCTTGAAAGAGTGGCCTTGTGTAGGAGTATCCCTGTATAGACTGTGTGTGTCAGGTGGCTTTGGTAGGCTGGCTGGATCAGGCCGGGGGAGTCTCAAGGCGCACTGCATCTAGGCCATGTTGGCAGGATGGCTGGGGCAGAAGTGAGCATGGACTGGGGTGTCCCAGAGTGCTCTGCCCTGAGGCTGCCCTGGTGGGATGGCCAAGCAGGGCTGGGGCAAGTGTAGGTGGGGGAGACCGGGGTACACCATGCTTGCATCCCCTTGAGGGGACACCTGGGCCAGGTGCCTGTGGTGTGCTGGGGCAGCATTAGCAGGCTGGTTAGAGTGTCTGTACTGTGCTTCTGCTCACACTTTCAAGGTGGGAGGAGACTGCAAACAATGGCTCTTGCTGGCGACTCCGACCCCAGAGAGAGTTCCAGCAGTTTCCTACCCATTTGGCAGATGCTCTAGGGTTAGTAAAGGGATGTCCTTCTCATATAGTCTATGTGCCCTTTAAACCACTGGGGTTTTTTTGTTTGTTTGTTTTTGCTGTGTCCCATTACCTTGTCTTGTTCCGGATTTTAAAGAGAATGCTTCCAATGTTTGCTTGTTTAAGGTAATGGTAACTTTAGGATTATTTTACAGATGTTTTTTTATCAGGTTAAGAAATCTCTTTCATTTCTAATTTAAGAAGACTTTTCTTTTTTATCATAAGTGGGTTTTAAATTTGATGAAAGACTTTTCATATCTATTGAAGTGATCAGGTGGTTTTCCAAATTAATTCATTAATATAGTAAAGTGCATTTACAGATTTTCTAATATTAAACCATCCTTGCATACCCAGGATAAATTCAATTTAGTTATATATTGTCTTTTCTATACACTCTTTGGTTTGATGTGCTAGTATTTTGTTATGAATTTTGCATCCATATTCATGAGTTAAGAGAATCTGTAATCTTCATTTCTCGTATTTTCTTTGTTCTGGTGTCAGGATATATTTGCCTTACAGAATAGGTTTGGTGGTATTCCCTCTTTTTCTATTATCTGAAAGTGTTTGTATAAAACTGGGATTATGTCTTTCTTGAAAGTTCTGTAGAACTTGTCTATAAAAAAGTCTCGGTGTAGTGTTTCCTTTGCAGGAATATTTTAACCACTGCTTTAAAATTTTAAAATAGTTACAGGAAGATTTAAGACTTAAAAATTTTTGAGTAGGTTCCGGTAAGTTATATTTTTCTAGAGATTTGTCCATTTCTTCAAAGTTTTCAAAAGTGTTGGCCTTTGGTATTGATGGCATTGTTTTATTATCTTCTAAAATACTATGTTATTTGTAGTTATGTCCCCCATTTCACTCGTATATCATCATGTCTTCTCTCTTTTTCTCTTGATCAATCTTGCCAGAGGTTTGTTTATTTTGTTACTTTTTCCAAAGAGAAAATCTACTAGTTCTGTATCTTTGTTTTTAATTTCATTAGTTTCCAGTCTTACATTTCTTATATCTTTCCTTGTACTTCTATTGGATTTATTCTCTTGGTTTTTTAATAGTTTTTTAAGATAGACAGTTGTCTCACTAATTTTTTGATTCACTTCCTCTTTATTATAGGTATTTAAGGCTATAAATTTCTCTTAAAATACTGCTTTTACTATACCCTGGAAGTTATATACTGTTTTCATTATATTCAGTTCAAGTACCTTTCGGTTTCCATTGAATATTTGGCCATAAGGCCCAAGTGACCGAGCTGCTTGCTCTGCTTGCTCATACTGGAGAGCCTTCTAATGCTCTAGGCTTCAGTAAAAGTTGAGAGAATTATGAGTTACTTGGTAAATGAGTCAAACCAGCTCCTTCAAGTGTGGTATATGTTGCCACCAAATTGCAAAGAAGCCCCCAAATAATGTGCCTATTTATTTAGTGGTAGGATGCAGAAACTTGTCTTTCTCATTGGAGAGAATACCTCAGTATATACCTGGCCAATGGACCTCCAGAAACTTCACTGAGGTAGCAGGCCTCTGATTTTCATAGATTTTATCTCCTGACCACCAAGGAATCAGGAGTTCCTGCTCCCTATGTCCCTATAAGCATGATATCATCAATAATAGTAGACTAGCATGATGTCCTGTGGAATGATCAAGGTTCTAGTATTCTAAATTATGACAGAAAATTGATATATCTCTGAAATAAAATAATGTTGATCTACGAGCAGTTTCTGTTAGATTAGGGAAAAGTGCTTCTGGTCTTTCCTGCTGAGTGTTACAGGGGTAAAAAAGTATTTGCCAGATTGATAACTGCATTCCAGGTCCTGGGGACTGTGCTGATTTGCTCCAGTCTCTTTAAGAGACTACATCTAAACAGCAGCTGCAAATTGGAGTTTCTCACTGATTAAGCTGAAGATAATTCACTGTCAGTCTCTAAGACCTGACTCTTCAGCAAAGGCAAAATAGGCTGCTTAAATGGGACATAATAGGAATCACAATCCCTGCACACATCTTTGATGGTGTCACTATTCTTTGTGCTTCTCCCAGGAATACAGTATTACTTTTGGTTTACTCTTTTTGTAGAGTGGGAAGTTCCACAGGCTTTCACTTGGGCTTTTTTTCCATCATAGCCCTTGTTTTACAGGTTAGAGAGCCAATGTGGGCATTTGGCATATGCCAAGTAATAACTCCAACTTACACATTTGGGAACCGGAGAAATAATCACACAATTTGTTCACAGACCTACTGAGCCTGCTGTGATGTGGCCAAAATTCCATTTTGTCATCTGACTCCTATAAGCCCCTGCATTTACCAGTAGACCACAGTGACATTCTGGATCCCCAGAGATTAGCATAACTCAAAGCCAGTGTCCAATGATCCCTAAAGGTTTTAGGTATTTCTCTTTTGCCAGTATGCAGTTATTCTGGTCAATGACTTTTTGGTAAATTTAGGAAGTAAGATGTACAGTACATAGTTGTGGTAGTATTACAGGATCCTTTCTAAAGGGGCTTTTGTTCTATGAATTGTCTCAGGTTTGGGAATTAGGTAAGGGACTATGTTATATATATATCCAGTAGGAATTTAGTAGGTTGTTCACCTATTTTAGTGAAATATAATACACACTCAGAAAAGTGCATAAAATGAAAATGTATAGCTTAGTGAGTTATGATAACGTGAACATTTGTAGAACAATCATGCAGATTACAAAATAAAGCAATGCCTGCACCCTAGAAATCCTCTGCATGCTACTTTCCAGTCAAATAACTCTGTCACCAAAGGATAACTATTATCTTCTTTTTATGGTAAGCATAAAATGACATTTCTTTATAATTTTACCATCTTAACATGCGTCCTTAATCAGATAGTAATATTTGAGCTGTTTTTGAACCCTGTTTAAATGGAAGTATATAGTGGGAGTATATACTATTTAATCTGGTTTCTTTTGCTCATCATTATAGTTGTGAGATTTACCCAAGTTGTCACATGTAGCTATGGCTCATTTTGATTGTTGTATAGTATTCATTCTATGAATATACTATAATTTATCCATTCTGTTGAAAAACGTCTGGGTTATTTTCAGTTTGGTGCTGGTACAATAATGCTGTAATGAACATTCTTATATATATATATCTCAATGTACATGTGCATGCTTTTCTGTTGGGTGTATAAAAATTAGAAGCAGAATTGTTGCCCAACCTTCTCTTTTCCTGTACTTTTGCCTCTCCATGCACCTTTCTGGATATTTTCTTTAGAACTATATTTTGGTTCACAAATCTTCTCTTCCTCTGCATCTAATCTCTCTTTAACTCAACCATTAATTCTTATTCTTAATTATTGCATTTTTTATTTCTGGAATTTCTATTTTTAAAAATCTGCTCTGTGTTTCCCTGCCTCTGTTTTCTGTTTAAATTTTCAGTCATTTCCCTTATCTTCTTGAAACTAGTAAACATAGTTATTTTAACATCTACATCTGAAAATTTCAATATCTGGAGTTCTATTGGTCTGTTTTTATGTCCTGTTGTTTCTTCTATTTATTGTTCAAGTTGCCTGATTTGGTTTATATTTCATGTATGCCAGATACTGTATTAAAACATTCGTTTTTTTAGAAATAATGTGAATCTTGAGATAATGTTATCTTCCAGAAACGGAGTATTTTCTGTTGCTTTTGCAAGACACCTGAGAACACTTGCAATCTGGGATCATCTTAATCTAATATTAGGCTTGAGGTTTTCTGGATCACCAAAATGATTCAGAGCTGAGCTGTAATGTATGTGAAACCTGTTTTACTTCCAATTTATCCTGAATCCTGGCGTGCAATTCTCTAGGGTTCTAGCCCAAAGTACAGGGGTTTTACCAGGACTTCTACTCTTGATTGGCCTTGATAAATCACGTGCAGCTGTCTGAGCTAGCACATTGAAATCAGAGATTATTTTAGGTGTACCCATTTCTACAAATCCTATTAAAATGTATATTCTTCCCTTTTCTAGCATTTTTAAATCCATTCCTACACATATTTCTCACCAGTTTATCTGACAAAAATTAACAGAATCTTGGAATACTTTTTGCATGTGATCTTTCTTCCCACAAGTCAGACTTTGAGGGGTGCTAGCACTGTGGGGTATTTCAGCAAGGCACGACCACCTTCATTGACTTATGAGAAGAGGCTTCTTCTGTTGGCAAAGGAAATTCAGTGGACTTAGGAGATTCGAAGTATTCATATTGTTATGAATTGTCCCAATTTCTAGGTGTAATATTTAATAATTTTTCCAATTGGTATGTCAGAGGCATTGAACAATTAGAATGGATATCTGATCAATTAGTATGGGTGCTCATCACTTTCAAGTCTTCCATCAAATGTACCCTCTTAATGAAGAATACTATGGCCACTTCATTTAAAATTTCATCCTGCTCCAAACCCTGGCACTCCCTATCCCTTTGATAGTCCTTCAATAGCATTATCACTTTCTAGCATACTGTATCACTTACTTTTTAAAAATATATTAATTTTTATTTTCTGTATCCTCCTACCAGAATGTAAGCTCTTTGAGGGTAGGGATTTTTACTTGTCATGTTCATTGTAATAATTGCTCGGTAAATATTTGTTGAATGGTACCAAATGCTGTATCAGTTAGCATTTGTTTATATGAAACAGAACCACTCTGGCTATTTTAAACAGAAAATGGTTTAATACAGGGAATCAGGTGCTTACAAAATTCTTGTCTAGAGAAGAGGGCTATAGGCTAGGCTTCTAGGAAGGACTCCCCAATTGACACTGTCAAACTGGTCCATTGGGGGTACTGCTAACTCTGCTACATTCAGGAAGGTGAGGTGTGACAGCAGTGAGGAGGCCACGAGTAGAACTTTAAAGTTGACCTTAAGACCACATTGCCATATCTGCAGTCTAGCCATAAGGAATTCACTGCTGTTACTACAACTACCTCTCAATACTCACAAATCTAATGATTGGACTCTCGAATGTTGCTGTGGCAAGACCCAAGGTTTTCCAGATCTTGCTTTTGGTGATTAGCAATGGCCAAAGCAGCAGGAAGATGTCTCTACATCACTTAAATTTTCCTAATTTGAGTCCAGAACCCTGGAGTTTTTAGTCTAGTCTTTTAGTATCTGTATTACAGGCAGGCTCACTAGAAGAAGATGGAAATGAATGCTGTGTGCCAATTCATCATATCTACTAAATTGTACAAAGCAGGGTGTATGTATATTACATTTAACCATCTATCATGTGCTCTTATTCAAACATCACTATTCTCTTGCAAAAAAAGGGGGGAGCTTATTATGCAAAGCTGGCATAGTTAAAGAATGCCTTCCTTCTCTCCATAAATTGCTTTAACAGCTCTGGATGATTCTTTATGCAAAGGTGTCTTTTTTGTTCTCTCCATTGTGAAATTACAGTTGAAACCAACTGATAGCAATTGCACTTCCCCCACCTGGTTGTGAAAGTGATTATTTGTTAGCAGAGGCATACTAAGAGGAGAGGGCAGTGGGAGCCATCTGCCTTGTGAGGAGATTTTATCACTAACATTGTTTAGAAATGATGGCACATGGTGATAATAAAAAGCACACTGACTTTTAGCCAATTTTATTATTGTTTTAAAATTCTTTACATAAAATATACTCCTTATTGTCTGCACCCAGGGCAGTTGCTCCATTGCCCTATCCTTGTTACATCACTGTCAGTGTTATTAAGGTTATTATTTCTTAGAATAAGAGATTTTCATCTTGCTCCCTAGGTAAACTCTAGAACACAGATTTAAAAACAAAACTGTGAGGTGTAAAGTTAGAGGACTGATATTAAAAGCATAGATGTAGAACAGTGTTTTTCAGCTATGGCTGCGCATTAGAAAAAGCTGGGGAGCTTTTAAAAATTGCTGATCCCTGGGCCCCATCACCATACATCCTGATTAAATTGGTTTGGGATGAGGCCTGAGCCTGGGTATTCTTTAAAAACTTCCCTAGTGATTCTAATGTGAAACCAATGTTAGGAACTACTGTCTTCGTACTAGTAAAGCACTTCTGAGGTGCATTTTAAGCTCTAAGTATGGATGTTTGTAGATGGGGTAGGGAGAGCATTCTGCTGCTGTGCATTAAGTGACCAAAGTTTCCCAGAGGAAGCAGCCTTGATACATGGTATGGGTAGAGCAGCAGGGGAGATTGTTAACATGGCAACTTCAGTCCAGGTTTGGAATTGGACAGCTATGAGAAAGCAAACTTCATTGGAAGGGAAGGAACTGACTGGGGAAAGAGGGTAGCAATTTCAGAGGGATTTGCAAGTCCCCAGTGTGTGACAACATTCTGAGATTATGTATCACATGATCAAGGCAATGGATTCAACTAACTCACTAGTACTCCCAGGAGTGGAACCCATCTGGAGCTCTTTCTAAAGTTGAATGGCAGGGCCAGACTTGTATCTAGGTCAGTGGTTATCAACCTTGGATGTACTTTAGGATTACCTGGGGAGCTGTAAAAAATACTGATACCCAGGCCCCAACCCTCATAGATTCAGACTTAACCAATCTGGAACGGAGCCTGGGGAATTGATATTTCCTGTTTTTATTTTTGCTTTGTTTTATTTTGTTTCATTTAAAAAATTTCTCTAGGAGGTCCAGTGCACAGATAGGATTGAGAACAACTGATCTAGATGGGTCACAAAGCCCTGCAAGGATGTCTTCCCCAAATAGATTTTCTACACGTTTTTCACAATGTTGTTCTCCTTTCCTGCAATGTGTTCTATAAGCATCAGACTTCCCTACCCAGACCCCAACGACCTTTCTCGCTTACGCAAATTGAGTATTCTCCCAAGCATTTATCATCATTTGACATGGGTAAATATATCATAACCAATCTACTTCTCTCCATCTCCACTGCTACTACTCTAGTCTAAGCCACCATCATCTTTTGGTTGGATTTCTGCTTCTGCCCTTTCTCCCCTTACTGTCTGAGCTACTGAGTGACTTTTAAGGTGCATGTCAGATCGTGTCACTGCTCTGCTTGAAAACCCACCAATGGCCTTTCATCTCAATCAAAGTAAGAGCCAAATTCCTTGCTATGACCCCCAAGGTCCTACATGATCTGACTTCACTCCTTACCTCTCCGAGATTCTATTACTGTCCCCCTCATTAACACTGTTCCAGCCACCCTGGCCTCCTTGATGTTTTCTGAACACACCAAGCACACTCCCACCTGACGGCATTTGCACTTGCTGTCTTTTTTGCTTGGAATGATCTTCCCCCAGATACTTACATAGATCTTTCTACCTTGAGCACCCCATGTAAAATTGCAACTCTCCCTGCCTACCCTATACAACCTATGCCCTTCCCTGCTTTATCTCTCTTCATATCACTTACCAACATCTGACATATACATACCTGTTTATTTTTCAGGGTCTATCTCTCTCTGCACTAGAATATAAGCCCCGTGAAGTTATAGAATTTTGTCAGTTTTGTTCTCTGCTAATCCCTGGAACCTAGAAGAGTGCCTGCCACATAGTAGATGGTCCATAAATATTTTATTGTTTGAATTAAAAACCAAAGACATTGGGTTGTAACTTCACTGTTTAAATATACATGTGTTTTCTTTTCTCATTAGGGGGAAAAGAACTAACACTTGTTGAATATTTATCTACCAATATGATGAGTACTTTTCATATGCTATATTATTTAATTCTCAAAACAATCTCTAATGTAGTAGGTATGATGATTATTATACCCATTATACAGATGAGGAACTGAGGCACAGTGAGGCTAGTTACTTTACCCACGGTCATACAGCTCATAAATACTGGTGCTGCTAGAATTTGAATCCAAGTTTATCTGACTTCCAGGCTCATGTTATTTCTGCAAATGACCACCCCCTCAAAATCATTATTAGAAATGAGTTTACCAAATTAGTTCTTACTTTAATGGTTTTTGGGGAGGGCAGAGAGCAGGGAGGGGGGAATCAAAGACAGAAAGAAGAAGTATAACCCTGTTTGGCTGATGAGCTTCAATGGAGCAGTTAGGCACAGCAAGCTCTGGAGAGAACAAACATTTGTAGGGAAGGGCCAGAGTTAGGAGTGTCACCAAAGAATCTTCTCCTTCATAGTTGGACTGATCATTTTGGCTTGGCATTAAGGCATTGATGTATATCCCAGGAGCAAAGTAGAGGCATTCCAGGCCCTCTAATGAGAGTTAAAGGGCCTGAAACCACGGGCTAGAGATACTGTTCCTGTGCCTGCACCGGGTCCCATGTGCTATAGCTTGCATTCTCCTCCTCCCTACATCCTAGCTGTGCTTGACCTTACAAGGGGGAAATGGTTGTGGCAATGGCTGTAACAGTCTACCCTCTCTCATCTGGTGGGGACAAGCCCTTTAGCGGTCCTAAGCACTAAGATTATGTCTCCCTCTATAAAAACTCCAAACTCTAAAATAACTGAAAGTTTTTAAAGTTCTAATTTTCTCCCATATGACTAAATCAATGCTTTTTTCCCCTTTATTTATCAAATACCAACATCTTTCAGAATGTGTTCTTCTCCGTAAGGGAGTGGGTGGGGATAGCCGATTTGTTGGTGCCTTAAGTAGTGCTTTGTGTGCCTTTGAGTAGTCTAGCACTGTGGCGGATGTGATTGAAGGGATCCAATTCCCCACACAAAATAATTTCCATCCTTGCTACAGAGCTGGATATGCCTTAGCTCTTCTTAGGGATAACGAAAGGGCTTCAGTTAGTATTCAATACTATATATACTACAACAACCTATTATCACCTGAGCACCTTCTCAGTTTGCGAGTAGAGACAAAGACTGAAGGGGCTGAAGCAAAAGGAAGGTCAAGTTTGAAGGGTGAGAGGAGAAGGGGAGAAGTTTCAAGTATGGAGTGCTGCTGGGAAAGAGAAGGCCAAGGTGAGGTGACTAAATAGGAACCCTTGGATAGCCAGAGGGCAGCCTGGGCTCCTGGGGGCTAGGAACCAAAAGCAAAGAGGAGCAGAATCAAATTGACTATTTTTGCTAAAGATTTCCCCACCTGAATAGGATGCAAGTGGGAGAGCTTCTGTGGCATGGCAACCCGTACTGCAAAGATGGGTTAAATAGGTCTTTGTTTCATCTCTATTTCTGCGCCAGCTTAGGAGAACACCAGAAAGACAAAACTGTGACCTTGTAAGGGGCTGGATCCATAGCTCCCATCACACCACTGATTCTTCATCCTCACCCTTGCCTGTTCTTCACACCTAACCAGGCATAAAGTGAGAGTTCTGTGCTCACCAAGGCCCTTAGGGAGCAAACAGGGAAGGAGAGGCAGGTCCTTAGTGCAATGTTATCAAATAATGATTTAAATAAGAAAAACCCATAAAATCAATAAACCCCACAAAACAAAATCTGAAATATTTGAATGTCTAAATTCTCTTTTAACCAATGGTAACATTTTTGAGAACTCATTCTTTATTCTGTCATTGCATAAGTGCTCAATTTTCCTGGAAGTATATTCTCATCTGATCTATATTCTACAACAGTGACATTTCTCTTTTCATTCACTCTTAAGCCTATTCTCAGTAAAGACTGACAACTATGTCATATTAGCAGTGGCTGTGAAATGGACTATTTTCCACTAGTGGCTAAGATGAGACCAGAATATGGAAAATAGTTTTAGAAATTCAATTTGCAGTAGATATGTATGAATAATTTATGTGTCCTTACTTTATAACATAATAATTAAGGTACGATTGATTTATTATAAAAAGTTAAAAGTATGTTTAATGATACCACTTTATCTGTACATTTAAAATTAAAATATAAATCAAAGGTATCATTAAAAATAATTTCACCTTACTGTATATTTCAAAGTCCCTGGGTTATTTTATTCCAATGCTCCTAATCTCTTAATTCAACTAAAAAGAGAGATGACTCTAAGAAGTGACATGATAAATAATTTAAAGCATGACACATTTATGCCGTAATCCTGACAAGAAAAGTGAAAGACGATCTAAAGTGTCAGAGGTTCTAAATTGTTGAAAATGTATTAGCATTCTTATATGAAGTTTTGGCATATGAAAGAGAAAGTTCTGTTTATTGACTCATTATAATTGAAAGATTTAAAAAGATTCAAAATTGATAATGGTTTTGTTGATCTGGAGTGAATTTGTCGGATCACTATTGTATCTAGAGCTTGTGACCACAACAAGGAAAAGAGAAATAGATTTGAGCCCCGGTCATTACATAAGGAGATTGACTCGGAGGACCTGAGAATGGATGTCATGATGGAATGGCAATACCAGGAAGAAGAGAAAGAAAAATATCAAGATCCAAATCCATTCTTTCTTCTATGAAACTCTTCTATGTATTTTATGTTAGCCCAGCATTTTCACTAAATGTGTGTGATTATTATTTTTAGCTTATTAATGATACTATAATAGTAGCTCATTGGTATTTATCTCCAAGGCATTCTAAATGCTTTGCAGGCACTTTTTTATTGTTCTGCACCATATCCTTGTCAGGTGACAATATTCACCACCCCCTCCTCCCAAGGTAATTTAGAGAGAGAAAAACAGTGATACCAAATGAGGAACAAATGAATAGCAGAACCAGGATTTTAAAAACAACAACAACAGCAGCAACAGAAGAATTTCTCAGATTTTCTGGTTCCTATCCTAGTATGTTCTGCACTGAGCTTTGCTGCTTTGCTTCAATGTGTATGATCTAAAATAACTAGCATGCAGTGAAAGTCCAAGAAAGTTAATTAGTGATGTTTTTGACAAGTGTGAGTTTTCTTTGGTACCTTCATGGGAAGTAAATAACAGCTACCTAGATCCCTAAGATGTTGTCTTATATTCTAAGAAGTGAAGACTTATATTGGGGGCAGTATGGGGCTGGGTGTTGGGGGCAGTTCTTACTGGAGGCTTTCAGTGGCTCATGACATTTTTATTTTTTATTTATTTATTTTTTTTGTGAGGAAGACTAGCCCTGAGCTAACATCCAATGCCAATCATCCTCTTTTTTTTTTTTTTTTTTTGCTGAAGAAGACTGGCGCTGGGCTAACATCTGTGCCCATCTTCCTCTACTTTATATGGGACGCCGCCACAGCATGGTTTTAACAAGCAGTGCATTGGTGCATGTCTGGGATCTGAACTGGCAAACTCCAGGCCGCCGCAGCGGGGTGCATGCACTTAACCGCTTGCGCCACCGGGCCGGCCCCACTCATGGCATTTTTAAGTTAAGCTGCCTGCCCAAAATGGGCATTTTTAGAGAGTAGGGGTTTGTCATGGACTAAATGCTTGCATCCCCCCCAAATTCATATGTTGAAATCTGAGCCTCCAATGTAATGGTATTAGGATGTGGGGTCTTTGGGAGGTAATTAGGTCATAAGGATAGAGACCTTATTAATGGGATTGATGCCTATAAGAAGAGACACCAGAGAGCTTGCTTCCTCTCTCTCTCTCTCTCTCTCTCTCTCTCTCTCTCCCCCCATGTAAGGATACAATGACACATTAGGAAGAAGGCCATCACTAAGAACCTGACCATGCTGGCACCCTAATCTCAGACCTCCAGCATCCAGAATTGTGAGAGATACATGTTTGTTGTTTAAACCACCCAGTCTATGGTATTTTTGTTACAGCAGCCTGAATTAACTAAGACAGGGTTTTGAAATTTTGTTCAAAGATCTTTCTCTTTAAGTTTTGAGCAGATTACAAGGCCATCTGTCCATGACGTGCAATGATAAAGCTACTCCTGGTGTTGGTTCTTGTTCTGTAACAATGCTTTCTAGTAAAACATGATTCTTCTTGGTTAAAATATTAGCTATTGGGTATGGCTAAGGAAAATGATCTTCTGGTTAATCCAGCATTCTGGTTAATAAAAAGCTATCATGCATATGCTAGTTTTCAAATACTGAGACAGCAGTACCATATACTTGACAGTAAATTAATGTTGAGGATACTTAAAATTTTCTCTGATGATCTAGAATAAACTACAGAATCACACATTGTTGCCAGGGCATCCTAACAAAAAGAGTAGTTTTCCTTGTGCCACAAATGAGCTGAAGTGATAGCTGCGAGTTTCAACTGCTAGAACGCTGTATAAGAGTGTTCATCCAGAAACACACAGCAATAATTAATCCTTTTCGTTAAGATTGGCCCCAACTTCTCAATGCTTTAAAAGTACTCATGTCAAAACCAGAAACCTTAACCTACAGCATTGCTATTTGAATTACAGGTCCAATTTAAAGCATCATTATAGAGACAGTATTGGCTCCTGATGTAGCAAAACCATTTCCCTAGGTGTCAGAGGTGCTTATTTAAGCTCTGGATTGCTGCTGTTTTTGTTCTATGATTGGGATTTTCTTTTATTATAATGCAGAGCATTTTCTTCTTTTAGTGATAAAAGCCCAAACTCCAATCAATTGATTTTAGAAGGCCGTTTATAACTGACTTTACCCTTTCTGGCAAATGTGCTGATGCTTAGTGATATCTGACTTTTCTTTGACAAGGGGTTTCTTGGTGATTATAAAAATAAATAAATATTGACTTCCTTTCTTTGAGGGCGACAGAGGTTTTTCAGTCTGAGGCTTATTTTTTTTCCTGCTCTCTTTAGAAACCCAAGCTGATGGAAGAGTTGCTTGCTTCTCTAAGGAATAAACCAAAGGTAAAGGGATTTAGGTGAGATGTAAGGAGAAATTTCCTGACAATATAGTAAAACATGGGAACTCGTTTTGTCAAAGAAAGCTGTTGAGTATTAGTCAGGGATCTCCTTCCCACCAAGAAGTCAATCAAGGCTTGAGATGGAAGAGGGGAGAGCCAACACAGTGGTTACCCCTGGACTGTACCCACCTTCTGATGCTTGACCTTGCTGCTTGCCCACTTCAGGCCTCGGGACGGTGATGGGGATAAAACAAGGAGGAGGATGAGGAGAGAGAAGGTGACATGTACTACCTCCTTATGAGTCTGGGTTTTGAAGGCTAATACCTATGAAGCTCTGCCTTTCCCACTGAATTAAATGCATGCTCCTCAGCCTGACATTTGAGGCCCTCCACAATTTGGCTCCAATCCATTGTTCCAGGTCTCTCTCTCACTCATCCTTTCTAGGGACACTAGGCCACAAACCACATTGGATGGTCCTCTTTTCTTATAAAATGCACCACAAAGTTCTGCCATATACACTTGCTCATGCTTAGACTCTCTGGCCCTTCTACTATTTCACTGAACTTGAATCCCACCACGTTCTCCCTCCCTCACTTGGTCCTGGCCACACTGGTCTCTTTGCTGTTCTTTCTTGGGCATGCTCCTGCCTCAAGGCCTTTGCACTTCCTATTCCTTCTGTCTGGAATACTCTGTCCCAGTTATAGGGTGGGCTTGTTCCTTTACTTCCTTTAAGACACTCCTTAAATCCTGATTTTCCCATGAGGCCTTCCTTGACCACCCACCCTATTTCAAATTACAGTCTTCCTGGCCCTCTCCATATCACCTACCCTGCTTTTCTTGTTTCATAGCACCATTCTCTGCTGTATTATACCACTCACTTATATAGTATATTTCTTTTCTGTTTCCCATCACCACCAGAATTTGTTTCTTTCAGGCAGAGATTTTTATCTGTGTTGTTCACTGCTATATGCCCAGCACCTAGAATTGGTGTCTGGCATATAGTGGGCTCTCAATAAATATTCACTAAAAAATGAGTGAATTGATGCTATGCTCTTTGCCTGAAATTTCCCCTCTTCATATCCACCTATCTTTTAAACCACTTTCAGATGCCACCTCTTCATGAAGCCTTCCCTGATTCCTCCCAACATTATTTTTCCCTCCTCTGACTCCCTACAATATCTCCCGTTTGAAGTGAACTCACTGTATTCTCACCTGTATGATTGTGACCTATGAGTTTTCTTCTTCCTTCTGGTAAATATTTGCTTCCTGAGGGCAGAGCTTGTGTTGTTATCCATACCCCTTCCATAAAGTTCTTAACTTTAAAAACTCATTTAAGAGTTCTACTTCTGGGATGGCAGCATGAGGAGTGCCACAGATCCACTCCCTGGTGAAACAAGCAGAACTGATGAAAACTAAAAATAAATAAATCTGGAAATTGTCCTAAAGGCATACAGCAAATAAAGAAATAATTATTCAAGAAAGTCTACTAAAACTTGGTAAGAACGGTTAGAATTTGTGGCACTTTATCCACGACCTGCTCACTCCCTCCCCCACTACACAGCTCAGCCTGATGGATGCTCCACTTCATATGCGTGTCACCGAGAAGATAGGGCTCCCTCTTGCCTCAGCTTGCAATCAAAAGATATGGCATCTTACTGGGATGGAAAGGCTTCCAGCATTTTTTATCTGTTCTAACTTGAATTTGAAGATGCTAAATTCCTAGTGAGTGTGCCCACTCACACAGTGGAGGCTCTACCCAAGGCATAACAGGATGATAATACTGAGGCCCTGACCATACTTATACTAGCTCACTTGTAGGGCAGAGGTTCATGCCAGGAGAGACAAGCCAAGAATATCAGAGGCTACTGCCCCTGCCTGGAGTAGTGGCACAGAGATTTTGCCCAGGTGGATAGACAGTTCATAAGAACTGAAAGTTCTGAAGCTTTCCTTAAATGAACTGACTTATTGGAAAGAGAATGTGAGGGAAGTTCAAACCTAAGAGTCTCTTGAAAACAATGGAGATTTTTGTGGTGAGCAAATGAGAGGAGGGTAGTAGCTCCTCTTAAATAAGAACAAGCTAAACTGTAGAATAGCTAGTTCACTAGAGAGAACCAGAGAAAGAGACAGCTAAGAAGAGCCCTCCTAGGGTCAGAGCAAACCTCAAACACTGGCCCCCAAACTAGTCCTGCCCAAATTTAAATAGATCTGACTGTGGAGGAATTTATAGTCAGGGCATTGTTGAAAACATAGATAAATCAACCTAATTAGTAGAGTATAATAGCTGAGTGTGATACCAAATGAGGTACGCAGCCTAACACAGAGCTCATGGAAAGAGATAGTTAAAGAGACCCCTGCTAAAACCACAGTCATCCCAGGATGATTGTGTGCATGGCCAAGGCTTTGTCCTCTGAGGAATGATACCAAAGGCTTCACATGTGGGAAAAATAGACTTCACTAAAATAGCCTAGCCAAGTTTCTAAACAAATAAACAAGCAAGCAAAAACAAAAACAAGCCCCAGAGAGTGGGATGGGGAATCAGTGTCCAGAGTTGCTGCAATATATTACCTAAAATCTCCAGTTTTCAACCCCAAATTGCAAAATATGCAAAAACAAAAGAAAACAAAACAAAAACGGAAAAGCATGACCCATATACAGGAAGGAGAAAACAACAACAACCAGGCAACAGAAACTGCCTGTGAGAGGGCCAAGATGTCAGATTTAATAAATAAAGACTTCAAAGAAGTCATTATAAATATGTTTTTAACTAAAGTAAACTATGCTTAAAGAAGTAAAATAAGCTGTGATGAAAATGTAATGAAATAGAGAATATCAATAAAGAGAAATTATTTTTAAAAAAAAAAACAACCAAATGGAAATTCTGGAGTTGAAAAGTACAATAACCAAAATGAAAAAATTGTGAGAGGAGAACAACAGTGGATTTGAACTGGCAGAAGTAAGACTTGATTAACTTGAAGATAGATTGTTAGATATTGTGCAATCTGAAGAACACGGGTTAAAAAATAATTTTAAAAAAGGTTAGGGCTTTGGAAAAATGTGGGATGCCATTAAAGCACACTAAATTATGCACAATGGGAGTACCTGACGGAGAGGAGAAAAAGGAGCAAAAAAACAATTTGTGGAAATAATGACTGAAAACTTCTCTCATTTGATTAAAAACATTAATCTACATATTAAAGAAAGTCAATGAACCATAAAAAGGATAAACACCAAGAGATCCATATACAGACACATCATAGTAAAAATGCTGAAAGACAGAGAAAGAGAAAAATCTTAATAGCAGCAAGAGAGAAATGACTCAACCCATACAAAGGAACCCCAATAAGATAAACAGATGATTTCTCTAAGAAACAATGGAGGCCAGGCAGTAGTGGGAGGACATATTCAAAGTGCTGAAAGAAAAAAAAACTTTCAATGAAGACTCCACATCCAGCAAAACTAACTTTCAAAAATTAAGGCAAAATAAAAAAATTTTCAGATGAACTAATAATGATAAAATTTTTTGGAATAAGATCCATTTTATAAGAAATACTAATTGAGGTTCTTCAGTATGAAAGCATGTGACCCCCCAAAGTAATTTCTATCCACATGAAAAAACAAATAGAACCAAAAGGTAATTATATAATTATAAAAGACAATATAAATAAATATTTCTTTTCCTTTACTCTCTTCACTGATTTAAAAAGCAATTGTATAAAACAATATATGTACATATATAGTTACAATTATATATGCATATAATAATATATAAATATAACTGTAAGTAATATATACATATAATTGTGCTACTGGGCTTATAACATATAAAAATGTAATATATTTGACAATAACAGCACAAATGAGGTGAGTGGGAGCAATATTATATTAGTGTAAGAAAATGGCACCAGATAGTAATTCAAATCCACAGGAAAACATGAAGAGAGCCAGAAATGGTAAATAAAGTTAATACAAACTACTTAAATATATATTTGCTTTCTTTTCTTCTCTCAGCCTCTTTTAAAACATAAAATTATATAAAGTAATAATTATAACAATACATTCTTGGGCTTGTAACATATATAAATGTAATATGTATAATAATAATGATACAAAAATGGAAAAGAGGGAACACAGCTATATAGGAGTAACATTTCTATTTATCACTAAGATTAAGTTAATATAAATCTGAAGTACAATGTACGTATATTCCATAGTTTATTCAATCGACGTCCTAATGATAGATAATTAGGGTGTTTATGATCAAAACAAATACTTGTTAGGTGGGAAATAATAGATGCACATATTGAATATTTCTAAGTATAAAGGGAATTGCATTAGTCAGTTATTGCTACACTAATGCATTGTGACAAAAACCCCACAAGGTATCAGTGTCATACAACAAGAAACATAAATGTTTATAAGTCCACTTGGGTTGAACTGATCTCATTTGGGCTTGTGTGGGCTTGGCCTCACGCTGTGGGCTGGTTTCACGTTTGCTCCATGTATCGCATCATTCTCCTTGGACCAGGAACTACCCGACTACTGGTGGGTGGCAGAAGCATGAGAGGCCAAGCCATTAGCATCAAATCTGCTAATATTCATTTGGTCAAAGCAAGTCACATGGCCAACCCCAGTGGAGTGGGGAAATATGCTCCTCTTACTCTAGTGGGAGGTACTCAAAGTCACAAGGTAAAGGGTGTAAATGGACAATTCTTTAACAGTGAGGGTGTGACAAATTCCAACACACCACATAATACATAACAAAACATAAATTTGTCTTTCACCTCACATTGCCAATCACCCCCTCTTCCAAAACACAACTATTGTTGCCAATTTCTTGAGCATTCACTCAGAAATATCTTTTTATATATGAGTATGTATTTAGTAAATTGGTTCATATCAGTAGTTTTTTTTTTTTTTTTAAAGATTTTATTTATTTATTTTTTCCCCCCAAAGCCCCAGTAGATAGTTGTGTGTCACAGCTGCACATCCTTCTAGTTGCTGTATGTGGGACGCGGCCTCAGCATGGCCGGAGAAGCAGCGCGTTGGTGCGAGCCCGGGATCCGAATCCGGGTCGCCAGCAGTGGAGCGCGCTCACTTAACCACCAAGCCACGGGGCCGGCCCTATATCAGTAGTTTTGACAGACATTGCCTTATTGTTCTCCAAAGTGGTCACCCTAGTTTACGTTCCAGTTAACTATGAAGGAGGGTCTGTTTCTTCACATGCTTCCTTAAGACTGTGTACTATGGAACATTTATTCTTTGACATTATGTTTTAGTTTGCAGTTATTTCCCCATGTATATATGTCCATTTGCATTTTTTAACTGTGTAGTATCTATTCATGTCCTTTGCCTATTTTTCTATTGGGTCAATTTTTTTTTCTAATTGATTTGTCAGAGCCCTTTATATATTAATAAAATTCTCCCTTTGAGTTATTGCAATTTTTCTCCCAGTTTATAGTTTGTCTTTTGACTTTGCTTATGGTGTTTTTTTTTTTTTTTTTTTTTTTTGCTTTGTAGAAATGTTTAATTTGTATGTAGTAAAATTTATCAATCTCTTTCCTTATGGTTCATGGGTTTTGAGTTTTGCTTAGAAAGGTGCTCCCAACCTGAGGAGGTCCACTCTTTGAGATTCTGATTTAATAGATCTGGGGCATGGTCCCCGGAATCTTTAACAAGATGCTAAACCAGCAATTTTGGCCATCAATCAGGTCTAGGAACATGGATGAAATAAGATCAAGTATGTAAGGCACCTGGTATGTAGTAGACACTCAATAACTGTTTGTTCTCTAGTCTCACCTTACTATCCTACCAGGCAACTTTGAAATTTGCCTTGGGCAGAGAGAATAAAGTATAGCATACTTTTTGGTTATTTTTTGCAAAGCTACTTATCCTGATTGTTAACCTCTTAAAGACTTTTGGCTTCACTAAATGGTTATCAGCTCTTCTCACCACTAATCAGTGAGCATATATTGAGTGCCCATAATTTGCAAAACTCTGTAAAGTCCTGTTCATAATATTATTAGGAAGATGATGACACTGACCCTACTCTTGTGGAACATGGGTATTGATTTGTCTCTTCAGCAGTAGTTATTGAATTGTATTAAGTCATGCCCACACTCTCACCTATTTCTTCATGTAACCAAGGGCAGTTTTGCAAAAAGGCCATCTATGTGTAGGGATACTAACCATAATTTGATGTATAGTCCATAGTCATGAAATAGATTGGGCCTAATTGGCCTAAACAGATATGACTCTGGCCTTATTCTTCGGTGCTTATCCTATGACAATGGTGATGCCAGATCTCATTATTAGCTTCTTGGGTGATTACACTCACTGCCCTTTTTCCTTTCCTGGGCTTGGCAGAATTGAAAGATTTTCTTGAAAATGCTTCCCAATTGTTAAGATGTATATGAAATCACCTGAAGATCTTGTTAAAGTGAAGATTCTGATTCAGCAGTTCTGGGAGTGGGCCCAAGATTCTGCATTTCTAAGAAGCTCCCAGGTGATGCCCCAGTGCTGCTGGTCCATGGATAACACTTCAAGGAGGAGGGCCCCACACCATAAAGTCTCACCAAATTGTTTCTGAGAGGTCATCGGTTCCTTCCCTATTTTCTTGGCATCTTCTTCCTTTCTGGACTCTTAATTCTTACATTCCTCAACTCCTTTGAGATTGCTTCATTTAACCATAAACCAGACCAGTAGGATTGGCCAAACAAGCAGCCCTCTTTGATGGGTACCAAGAGCCCTTTCCCCATACAGAGAAAATCCACTTATCTGCCATGGTGCCTTAAATTCCCAATTCTGGAAAGTCTTCTTAAAGTCTCGGGTGAAGAGTGATGTTACCCAGGAGAGTAAGGTTAGCCGGATTAGTTAGGCATTAATCAGACTGGAACACCAACCGTTGTCATCAGCAGAGAGAGTACTGAAAGAATGGTAGGTACACAGAAGAGTAAGTTTTGGTAGCGTGGGAGGTGCTAACTTGGATATATAAAGAACTTGGATATATAAAGGCACTGGGTGTTAGAGTGAAGTTGGGTAAAATTGGGTATAGAAAAATGATGAAAGGTGGAATCAACAGGACAGGAAGAGGGTTTTTGTTTTTCGTTTTGTTATGTTTTGTTTTTGATGTGTCTACCTGACAATTTGCCTAGGAATATTATTGGCTGCTATCCTCAATGAGCTCCCTTCACCCTGACTGCTGGTTCCTAAACACCCTAATGTAAGTGAGGGGCCTAGTGGCTTGGCTTCACTCATGACAGCCCAGCTGCTCTAATTGGGCCCAGGGCCTGAGGTCTTGGTGCTGTGCTAAAGGGTAGACTGGAGGGGCCAGGGACCCAACCTGGAAGGTGAGACTGAGGAGATCCTGTTCTTCCACCCTGCAGTCCCTGGCTGGTTGGAAGCACATGGCATTCGAGTAACATTAACGTTAAGTGGGGCTGGTCAGCTGGAAGTGATGATGAGGGCTGAGCAGGGCAAGGACGCAGGCAGAAGGAAGTTAACTTGAGCTCTATACCAAAAAGGAAGTGAGGATTGGCTGTCTAGGTCCCATGGGAAGAATGGGCTTTTAGCTGGGGGGGGGGGGGGAGCTGTTATAAAACAGAAGCAGAAACTGCAGGACATTTTCTCTGTTTCAAAAATACAGCCCCTCCTCCCTCCCACCCCGCACGGTGCATAGAAACAACAAAAACCCGGGAGGGTAACTTGGTATTGGTTCCTGCCAAAAGGACCTTTCCTTCCACGCCTGACCTATCTCGATTCCCCGACTTAACCTTAATTGCAGAAGGAATTTTCCCGGGTGGGGTTTCGCGAGATTTGATGGGTGAGACGGTCCACGGGGAAAAAAGAATGCATAAACTTGGCATGAGAGGTGAGAGAAGAATAGTAACCTTAATTGTGCACAGGCTCGGGTCCTAAAAGTTGAGTGGATGGTGGACGGAGGCCAAGCGGCCAAGGAAGCTGACTGAGAAGGCGCGGGTCCGCGCTGTGCGCCACGCACGGAGCGCTCAGTAGCTCCGTCTCGGTCCCTGTCTGCCTCTCGCTCGCTCCTTCGCTCTCTGTAGCTAATGCAGAGCGATGGAGCAGCCTAGGGAGAACAGCTGGAGAAAGCTCAGAGAAAGACAAATTAATAGGAGCCCAGCGCAGCAGCAAATGGAGCACAGCGCTCAGCTGACCCGTTAAATGAGCAATCCTGTTAAGTGTGTTAATCAGCAAGGCGCCCGTGAGCTGAGGGAACGCTCTGGGAGATACCTGGCGTGGAAATGATACTCTTCATCCGCTGCAATCGAGACCCTGTCAGTTCCTGAGTAGTAGTCCCTCTCCCCTGTCACTCTTAAAGAGCGGAGCTCCTGGGCTGCGTGACCTTGGAGAGCAGGTGGTCAGGAGCATCGCTCCCCAGCCTCAGGCACACTGCAAGAACAATCATGGTCCAGGTTCTATCTCCGAGTCCATCCTGTGGTTCCAGGACCCTCCTTGCCCACTGTATGATTGACGGGGCTGCAGAACCCTGAGACTTAAGGATCTTTAATATTGGAAGTCGGTGGAAAAGAAGAGTTCCCTCTGGTCCTAGGAAGCTCGTATTATGAATACAATTAGGTGGCCTGCGTCTTTAATAACATTAAGTTCTGGCCTGAGGGGAACCAAGCAGGTGAACTCCTGGCTGAACTAGAAACCTATTCAGTGGGTGGAACTGGGGACCAGGTTAGCTGAAAAACTTTGCTTAGTGGCTTTCCACGTTTGCACTCAGCTCAGCGCTCGCCCAACCCTGTATGCCGGCCTACTCTGGTACGGACGCTAGACGGCGCTGCCGGGACGTGCTTTCCTTCTCCCGGGAAATGTAAGAGGGAAGTGCTTTTTCTTTTTCTTTTTTTTAAACCAGGGGATGGGGGACTCGGGGTTGGCAGCCTTTTCCACTCTCCCTCCCCTCACCGCGCTCCCAAATCCAAAGGGGTGTGGAAGAGGAGGAGCAGCAGCAACCCTTTTCCATGACGCGCCAGAGCGGTTCTCTCATCCCCACCTCCTCCCTGGTGCAATCAATCAGCCGGGAGGCACCAAACTGTTAGCGACCAAGACACAGCTCTAGGTGATTTCCACTACCCTCCTCCCCCCACCCTAGGCATATTTTCGAAGCGGCAGCAGCGGTGGCAGGCTGTGAGGCGAGCCTGGAGCGCACTTCCCGGGCGCTGCTCCTTCTTCGGAGCTAGTAGAGACATGTAGGCTTTTGCGCACTGGCTGGAGAGCGTTCCCGGAAAAGGCTAGAGCAGCGGGCAGGCAGAGTTTGCACCTGCCACCTGCGCTGCCATCAGGGCTAGAGGGCTGCTGCTGTTCCTCATGAGGGGCATGAGGGCCACAGGCTGAGGCGCCTGCGTCCCGCGGTGCACCGTTTGGCCAAGACAAGGTGCAGCTGGAGCAAAGCCGCTCCGAAGTCAAGTCGCGAAGAAGGAAGAGGCTGGGAGGCAGATGACCTAGGCGAGTCTGGTCATGGAGCCGAGAGGCGGCACCTGCCATTCTAGCGAAGGGGCCGAGTGATTTAGAAACCTTCTTTAAGCTCTCCCTGTCCTGTTCTCCCTAAAGTCCATAGAAGCTCTGCTGAACTCTAGAAATCTTCCCTGGGCGGGGAGAAGTTTCCGAGCATCCTCTTTGGCTAGTACAGCGAGTGGAAAAAACGGGCGGGGCTGCTCTGGCCTCTGCTCTGGGAGACACTGTCTTCCCTACGCCTCCTCCAGCCCTGCGCGCCTGTGGGCAGCCTCTGTACCGCTCCTTCAGCTTTAGCCCGCTCTCTCAGGAACCCGGCTCGCCATCTCGTCCCGGACTGCGGCCCAGCGCCCCAGACATGGAACTGCACGCGTGAGCCCTGTTGGACGTCGCCGGCTGTTTTGCAAGACTGAGACAGGTAATGCCTGCTCGTAGAACCGGACAGTTGGCTGGCAAGGGCCAGGGGAGAACGTGTTAGGCTCTCAGGTGACAGCAGAGAGCAGGCAGGCTGGTCAACAGGGGCTCTACCTCTCCTGCAGCCCTGGTCCCCGCGCCTGGAAATCCTTGCCAGTTTTCTTGCTCTCCTCTCAGGCCTCCCAGAAAGTTTAGGGACCAGAGCTCCCAAGGCCACGGGCTGCTTGCGGAGGAGGAGCGCGCCGCCTTCCAGGTGGTGCCGGTGCATTGCGTTTTCGCAGCCGGATCTTTGTACTCGGGGGCTCCGTAGCCTGGAAGGCACTTTCCCTCTGGGCGCTTCTTTCTGACTCTGCCCACGTT
The DNA here is from genome assembly GCF_057802395.1 of Ceratotherium simum simum. Lineage (NCBI taxonomy): Eukaryota > Metazoa > Chordata > Mammalia > Perissodactyla > Rhinocerotidae > Ceratotherium > Ceratotherium simum. Next base: position 42,720,843 of record NC_141940.1, on the reverse strand, counting down.
TCTGCCTGCAGCCAGGAGAGCAACCTGCGTGGGGATGGGGCTCAAGGCAGCTCCTGGGCAGAGCACCGAGGGGTTCCCCAGCAATTCATTCCCGCTTTTGGGGAGTCCCATTTGCACGAGAAAAGGGGGAGCCCCAGCGATCTGAGGCCATCTCTGCCCGCCTGCCCTGAGAACCTAAAGGGACCCCAGCGCAGAGCCTGGGACGCCCTGTCTCCTCTTCTCACAAGAATCCCTGCTGCCTCTTGAGCCGGTTTCTCAGGTTGAATGACCTCCTCTGAACCATTGCTCAGGGGAGAGGACCGACCCGCGCTAAGTTGCGCTTCAGACTCCTTGGGAAGGAACCCCAGAGAGAGAGAGGAGGGACATCCACCGCGTGTGACCCGCCTTGCCGCTCTGAGCCCGGAATTGGAGCAACCGGCTTGATTTGTCACTATCAGATATTGAGGAAAACTGCCTTGGCAAAGAGACCTGGCAAAGGAATTGTGTATTATAATAATTCTCTGTTCAGGGGTTTCTCTTGGTTCTTGCGACCCAGGGACTTAGGGAGGAGACATTAGTAAACAGGTATTTAAGGCTTCCTTCGTGCCACCCACAAAAGTTGTGGCTGGGCTGAAGTGCTAGAAAAGTACTTCTTGGCTGAAAGCTACTCCAGAGCCCACGGGTGGGGTTTTTTTGGGGGGGATCTATTCACGAATAATTTGCTCCCCACCACTACATTCAATCTCACTTTCTGTAGACTTCCAAGAAGAAACTTTTCTCTCTCTTCCTGGCCAGGGGGAGCCAAGTTGTAGATTATTAAACATGTGGCAGGCACAACAGGGGGTCAGACCCCAAGGAAGGAAGGAAGGAAGAAGGGAGGGAGGAAAGAACATGTCCCTTAGGCTTTGCAAGTTCAGCAGGCATGTACTGCCCAGGAAGGCTACCTCAGTTACACGGCCCCTGGCAGGGAAGGAGTTAAGTGTCCAGGACAGTGTCCAGGACTGGGGCCATTATTCCACTGACACCTCAGAGCCCCACCTTTACCCCTGCACCGGCTCTTCCTGATGAGTTGGGGGCAGTGATGTCCTTGCGATGCTTTGCTACTGAGCTCATCGCCAACAGGGTCACAGGCACTTCCACTTCTGCGGGTCTTTCCGCTCAGAACGCGTTTTTCTCAGTGCTCCTTGCTTCCCCAGACAGGAATGAGGCAACTACCCTGGGACCTAGGGAGAGTGCAATTCCCAGGTATACCTGAGCCGAGGCTTCAGGGAGAAGTGCCTACCTGCGCCCATTCCATCTTTTCTACTCCTCCTCCGCGGAGCAACCCCTTCTATAGGGCCACTACTATCTGACCGCGCGGTGGCTGGACCCGATGCAGTGGCTCCAGCTCTGAGCCGCCTGCTCACCGTTTGAGCTCTCCAATTTGGGAGCTGCCTTGGGCTAGACAGCCCGCAATTACCGTCGGTTAAAGCAGACGATTTAAATAGAAAGCATTTAAATGTGGGTAAAAGGCTGCAGCACCCAAGGCTCCTGGTTCGCCCACTCTAGCCCCAGCTGGTCAAGAGGAGGTGCAAGCAGCGACCGAAGCTGCCTCTGTGACTGCGGGCCTTGACCGATTGTGCTTCTGCCGGATAGGCCAAGGCCAGCCTTCAGAGCAGTAGAGTTGGAGATTTAAGCTAGGCTTTGTGGTATGGCCTCTGCTGCCCTCACTGATTTCTGGGTGGTCTTAACTCAAGTTGAGCACTTGGGCCATTTTCAGTTTCTATGGGGCTCCTACTGCTGGGACCTCTTCATGCAGAGGCTAAAGGCACTGGTCAGGCGTGGGGGATGTAGGGGTGCCCTTGGACTGTGGTTTTTACAGGTAAAATCAAGTCTGAGTCTTGATTTACCCACACATTTCCTGAGACATGATTATTTGAGTAGAACTATCTTGTTTGCCAGTAACTGGTGACAGAGTCCATACAAGCATACGCTGCTTACCACGCTGAACTGATGGTGTGGCCACCTGGGGAAGAGCCCAAATTACCCACCTGGCTTCAGGCTCATGTCTCCACAGGTACAAAGCCATTGAAGTTATTATTTAGCTTTAAGAGGACATACTCTAAAGAGTCCAACCTTGTAAAAGAGATGAATTATGAAGTGACTATTCCAGTTTTGTTTAAAACAATAAACTTTATCAAATATGTTGGCTTTTGTAGTTCATTGAGGTAGCTCAGGGCAAAACATTTGCTATTTGAGAAGGGGAAAGGCTGGGAAAGCGAAATGAGTTAAAATATGGTTGAAATGATCATATACTTTGGTAGAACAGAATTGTGTGTTCACACCTGTTCCTTTAAGGAAGTCATCGCTGTGTGCAGTTTGAGTAGATTCTGTGACAGGTTGTTGCAGTAGAATGAAACTTAAAGGAGAAAAAGACATTTTCTTCCTTGTCCCTGGGTATTTCTGTAACTGTGGGAGTACTGGTTGCAGCCAGGACTGGTAGAAGAGTGCACACATTGCCTTCTTCATTTGAAAAGTACTATAAAATCCTTGGTGAAAGTGCACTGTAACCAAGTGGAAGAAATGAAAAAATCCAAGTTTTAGCTGTTTAGTAATAAGATATAAAAGTAAGAAAAGTCCCCACCAAACCTCAAGGTGTGGGCTAACAGGGCTTTTCAGGGCTGATTTCTAGCTGTAGCCAGCAGCCCACTTAACCCCTGAGGTTTGTTTCTTGAGCCTACATCAGGAAGCCATGATCAGAGCCAACTTGGTGGAGAAAGATAAATAAATATTGAATGTGCAATGTGTGCTTTAATTATCCTGAGCTAGGACGTGAAAATAAGCCTCTTATTAAGTTTAGATTCTGAGCTGTCAGTGCCAAGGGATTTGCCAAAATAACGCATGCCTGGCCAATAGAAGGCCTGATGCAAAGATGTGCTGCATGGGTTCATTTGGCCAAAGCTACCAGAATTCAAACTCCTTGGGCTGATTCCCTTTGAACTGGCTCCCAATGAGATCGGAGGCACTGTCATGAATTCACAGTGGGCCAGTTTCTCTCTGGCTTCCGTGGCCTCAGTCATGGTTCCAAATCTTTGATCAAATAACCTAAATACATATTTTTTGTGGTGAGGAGCCTGGCTTTAGCCACCTTCTTGCTTTATTTTTTTCCCCTTAAATCTCACCTCTTCATGTAGCTGTACCTTGCTTCCCTCCTGAGTTCCAAAATGCTTTTTACCTGGCTTGCTTTATTCCTCTATCTGGGTGTTTTATTGGCATGTAAAATGTATTCAAACACTAATTTGACACCCCCCCAACCCAAACCTCATTCATCTGTGACTCCTGCATGCTTTATCCATTCCTGCCTCGTATATCCTGTCTTTTATTAAATGCCCTGAATTCTGACTCTGGAATAGGTTTTCTCCTTTGCATTCCTACTGCACCACTCCCTGTCCAGTCCTCTGGATTCTTTTTTTTGTTTGTTTTTATTAGGTCCTTGAGATTTTCTTGACCTGGCCTGCTACAAAAGCCTCTTCTTGTCTTTGGTCTGTTCTCCAATTCAGAATATCCTACATATTAGGACTAATCTTCCTGAAGCCCATTTAGTTCCTTACCTAGAAGTGTTGGATACCTAGTGAGTGGATATTAAGTGGTGTGGATTGTTGAATCCGAATTTCTAACAATTAGAATTTCTAACAATTAGAGTTGCCTGATAACATGAAATAGGTTGCATTGTAACCCTTGGAAGTTTTCCACCACTCCAGGTGTGTATATAGCCCTGCCAACCACTCGGTGGGAGTTCAAACATCAGATTTGGGAGATTGAACCAGATGACTTTTGTTACTACTAACCCAGAGATTCTATCATCCTTTAAACATACAGGGACCCAAATAGAGTGTTGTCTCCTATGAGTTTGCCTGCTGAAATTACATCTTTGAAAAATTATTGTTATGGCTGTGTTTTAGAGTCTTGTCTTTCATAGTCCGTTACTATGCCTGAATAGGTTGCTTTTTCCTGGCTTACTTGGGTATGTGTCACACATCTAGGAAACAAATAAATCACTGTACTTTGTTTTGAATTTTTAACATTTATATTGTGCTTGTTTTATACTTTATTAAGTGTTTTTCCCTTTTCCTTATGTTGCTTAATGTTCAAAATAATCTTGTGAGGTGGGTGGTCTTTCATTATTACATATGCTGGAAACCAAGGATCCAAGTATTTAAATCATTTCTCCAAGGTAATACAACTAAATTGGGAAACTTTATTTTATTGATACTGCAAATCTATTATTGCTCTGAGGTCCTGAGCTCAGATGACACCAGTCTAAAGTGACTTCATTTTCTCCCCACTAGCTATAAAGTCAAGACCAGATTCTTTGGACAAAAATCTGAGGTCCTTTGAGATTTAGCCTCAGCTTACCTAGTCAGCCTTATTTCTCACTACCTTCCCGCTCACATGATGACCTAGCTGGACCTGATCGCTCACCTTACATAACCTTTGCTGTTCATTCTTTGTACCTTTGCTTATGCCCTTCTTTTAACCTGGAGTGTCTTCCTTCTCCCCCTCCCATCTCTACTATTCTGTCTATTGAGAATGAAGCATATTCAAGAATCAGCTTAAGTGCCACCTCTCCCATGCAGCTCTCCCTACTTTCTTTTTCATGCTCTATAGTCAAAAGAATTTCTCCCTTCTTGGGAACTCTCTTGACACTTTGTTTATTCCTCTTTTATGTTACTCACCTTGTTCTGAAACCATTATTATTATTTATTTATCACTTTATCTCCTCTGCTAAAGTTTAAACCTCTTGAAGGCTGTCTTATCTGTCTCTTATTCTGCAGAGTGCCATGCATACAGGGGACATCCATTACATATTTATTTGAGTTGCCATTGAGACCTCAGGGTTAGCCTTAACATTTTACTGAAAATCTCTATCTAAATGATAGTTTCAGGTTAAATAGGAAATTGCCAAATCTCTTATCGACCAGTAATGCTATGAAGCAGTATAATAGGGCAGTGATTTTTTAATAGTTATGCTCTAGAAGTGCTCTGTCCGATAAACATGTGGTTGTATAAATTTAAATTGATTACAGTTGAATAAAACTAAAAATTCAGTTCCTCAGTCACACTAGCTACATTTCAAGTGCTCAATAGTCACATATGGCTAATGATGACTGTATTGAAAAGTGCAGCGTTAGAATATCCCCATTACCGTAGAAAGTTCTATTGGACAGTGCTATTATGCAACAATAGTTCTCCACATTTATTTCCACCTAGAAACATGTTCACAAAGGCGACTGCTTTCATGGGTTTATGCAGAGTTATTCACAGTCCCCAGTGCCATGGTGCTGCCACTTTCCTTCTTTCTCTGAGCACCGATCAGTAACATAGAAATCACCGGGACTCCATTTGAGGGAAAAGTGAGATGTTTACATCACATCAAACACAAAAATAAATTCCAGATGAAATTCTGAAGAAACAGAATTATAAGGAACTTGCCCTTCCACATATAAATTGTATTAGAAATCGCGATAATTAAGTACTGTGGTGTTTGTGCGGGCACAGACAGATCAATTTAACAGAAGTGTCCAAAGAAATAAACTCAAGTATACTATGGATTTTAAGATATGATAAAGAGGCATTTCAAACCCATGGGTTGGGAAACAAGATGGATTTTTCAATAAATATGGTTAGGACAACAGGGCTAGTCATTTGAGGGGAATTTCAATAAAGCTACATCTATACTCACTATTTAAATCAAAGTTAATTCCAGCTAGAGCAAAGATTTAAATGCAAAAAAAATAAACTATAAAGGTAATAGAAAATATTTTATATTTTGAAATTTTTATATTTAACTATAATTTAACATTTTTTTTTTTTAAAGATTTTATTTATTTTATTTTTTGCCCCCAAAGCCCCAGTAGATAGTTGTATGCCATAGCTGCACACCCTTCTAGTTGCTGTATGTGGAACTCGGCCTCAGGATGGACAGAGAAGTGGTGCCTCGATGCGCATCTGTGATCCGAACCCGGGCCGCCAGCATCGCAGCGCGCACACTTAACCACCAAGCCACAGGGCCGGCCCTTAACATTTTATATTTATAATATTTTTACAGTTTTGAGATCAAGTTGGATTTTCTAATCATTTTATGAAGACTGAAGACTTAAAGGAAAATATTAATAAATTTAACCTTCAAAAAACATCTGTATGGCAAAAAAATACCATAATCAAGATTAGAAAAACAAACAACAAACTAGGAAAAATGTCTATGGCATAACAGTAGATACTCTCAGTATATACAGAACTCCTAAACATCAATTAAAGAATAAATGTCCTGGGGCCAGCCCAGTGGCATAGTGGTTAAGTTTGGCGTGCTCTGCTTCAGCAGCCTGGAGTTCATGGGTCCGGATCCTGGGTGTGGACCTACACCACTCATCAAGCCATGCTGTGGCAGCGAACCAAATACAAAATAGAGAAGACTGCCACAGATGTTAGCTCAGGGCCAGTCTTCCTCAAGCAAAAAAGAGGAGGATTGGCAATGGATGTTAGCTCAAGGCCAATCTTCTTCACCACAAAAAAACCCAAAATGTCCTAATGGAAAAATGATGAAAAGTTATGAACTGAATATTCATAAAAGAAGGCATACCAATAGATAAACTCACTTTGCAAATAAAACTAGTAGATTTCACCTATCAGATTAGAGAAGGTTTAAAGATTATCAAAACACAGTGTTGACAATGCTGTGGGGATATGTGTGATCTAATGCACTGTTTAAATTGGTATATTTCCAGAGGTTTATTTGGCAATCTGTATAAAAATATAAAATGTACATACGTTCTATGATCTAATGATTTCACTAAGAATTTTTCCAAGAAGATAAATGCAAGTGCTAAAGATATATACACATGAATGTTCATTAACATTTTCTTTATAGTAACAAAGCTTTGAAAACAACCTAATTGCCTGTAGTAGTGAATTGACTAGGTAAATTGGGATGTGTCAATTTAGCCAATTACTATGTACACATTAAAGATAATGTAGACCTACATTTATTGATATGGAAAGATATCCATACATACAATTTAATGGAAAAGGTAGGTTACAAAGTAGCATAATTCAATTTCTGTATACATCTATGTATTTCTGTACATCTACATGTACATATAAGCATATGAAAATGTATAGAAAATTGTTCACCAAAATGTTAGTTACAGGCGGAAGGATTTTGGATTTTCTTTTAAAAAATGTTTGTGCTTTTAATTATTTATATTTATAGTGAGAATGATAAAAGTGTATATGATATAACACATGTAAAATGCTTATCTGAGTAGACAATACTCAAATGCTTAACGCATGATGATAGTTGTTATTATACTTATATCATTTACAAGATAGGCTAGTCAAAGTTCAATGCAAATTTCAGAAGGAAATGTAAAAAAAAGGAAAGTATAAAATAACTAGAATAAAATAAAAGTAACTTGGAAGGACTTTCTAGTAATAAAAATAAAGGAAGAAATAATCAAGAAAAATTAATATACCATTTTACTTAACATTGAAAATGTATATGTGTAAAACATACAATAAAAGGTAAAGATGGGACAAATAATTGCAATATATGATAGATAAAGGCCTATATTTACTCCAGAATACAACTTTCCATCAGCTAACCAACCTCCAAATGATAGTGTTATTTGGACTCTTATTTTTTATATCATAAATATAAATATGTACATACATATATACAGTTATTTCAGTATTTCACATCCCACTTTTGATAACACTTGCAGTATTTCTGGTGAGTTATGTATTGGTAAGGAAAGGACCACACATTGTAATTTCCTGATTTAATTAGACAAGGAGAAATCTTCATAAGGTAGCAGCAGCTGCAGCATATCTTAGCATGGACTTACCCTGGTCCCTAGTTCCCTATGGATTTACAGCTGTCAGTGCTACTATCTGTACAGGGAACAGTCCTGCCAGGTCCAAAAATATAGCTAATTTTTTCCTTCTGCAACATTAGTTTTTTATGCTCAGAGTCTATGTCACCATTCTGGAAAAAAACTTGTACTAACAATCTGTGTACTTCCATTTAAGGGGATGTTTAGAACTAACAGGCTCTTTTGGTTCTTGAACCAAACTCAGCATTAACAAGGCCACATCCTCAACTGGGGAAAGAGAACCAGATCAGTGCCCAGGTGTCCTTGGACAAGATATCTGCCTTCAGCTTTCTAGGATACAGAAAAGTCCATTTTCCTGAGGTCTACTCACTAGTTCTTACTTAATACCCCTTTTAATGGATGGTTCTGACACTGAGTTTGAACCAAGGACTATGACCAAAAATCTTCTATATATACACATAATAGTGATAGCTAACCTCTGTTGGGGACTTATTATGTTCTGGGCACTGTTTTAAGTGCTGCATATGTATCAACTCATTTCATCCTCATAATCTATCTCTTAGGTAATATTTTTATTACCATTTTCAGAAGAGGAAACTGAGACACAGAGAAGTTCAATAATTTGCTTAAAATCACAAAGCTATTTAAACGGCTGTTCTGGGTTAAGAACCCAGCCAGTCCAGCTCCAGAACCCATGCATTTAAACAGGACCCCTATCTATATATACATATATATATATACAATATATAATATGTATACATATATATATACAATATATAATATGTATACATATATATACAATATATAATGTATACATATATATACAATATATAATATGTATACATATATATACAATATGTAATATGTATACATATATATATAATATAAATCATACACACTAACGTAGTTTAGCTTTTTTTTTTTCCTGGATGGTGTTGTAACAGGTCATTTTTAGTTCCTTTGTGTAACTTTCAAATTTTCTACAATTGGGATATGTTACTTCTATAATCACAAAAAATGCGTGATGTTAAAAATTGAATTAAAGCTTCAGATTGAGCCATGGACGTAACCCTCTCAACTCTTTTATTTTGTCTTTATATATTTTTTATGTAAGTAATCTAAGGCATTAGTACCATGGTACATATTAATCAAAAAGCCCGTTTATTATTTGGAAGTGGTACTTGAAGTCTGTTGATACAAAGATAACTTCATTTTGCAACCAAAAGGGGTAATGGGAGCACCCCCGAACCTTTTGCTTTAAAGCCTAAAATGTACAATTATTTCCAAGTTGAGCCTAGTGAGAAGCCTTGTGACTGCTCTGTGATAGTGCTTCCTTTCTTATGCAGCCTAGACCTTGTAGTATACTCCTCTTGCTAGTATCCTTATCTAATTATAGACTCATCTTGTCACTAAACCTGCCCAGAAAACCCTGCATTCTTGGATCAATCTAAACACCACTTTCTATGCTCCAATATCTATGCCTGAAGTCCTCTAGAGAAAATCACACCTTTGTTAGGACCAGTACCACAATCAATTCATGGCCTACGACCTCATCTGGGGCCTTCAGAGCTGCTAGGAAGATTTTCACATGTACCTATTCATTCAGCTTTCTCTCCCATCCATTTCCCTTAGCTATTTCAAATATTCACTGCTCATCTCAGGCTACATTCCTCCATCCAAGCAGATTCCTTGCCTTTTACTCCACTGTCAGACTTGACTTTATGGCTCTATACTCACACATGAGTGTGTGTGTCTCACTCTCCCTTTCTCCCTCCCTTCCCATACTCACCTAATTCCCTAGCGTTTTGTTCAAAGTGAATAATTCCACTAGATCCTGTGTTGAGGAATTTCATGTCCTCTGTTATCCTCATAGGCAGAGAGATTAATATTAGACAGCAAGAAAGATTTTTCCTCCATTTTAACCAAGGAGAAAGATGAAGATGGATATACATGGGTTGAAGGTTTGGTGGAGGGAAGTTGAGAGAGCTTTCATCTGACTTCTATTTTCTAATATCTTCAAGTTCTTGTTCCATTGTCCGTCATTCTGTTCAATTGAATCCTTCTGGTGAAACTCAGCCCTGAATCAACTCGACTGTCCATTGCCTTCATGCTTACGACTGAGCACAGCTGGAAAAAATCACACAGCTGTGTAGACTGGTATCACATAAATTCATGATCTCCAACCTCATTTGAACCCTCAATATTACCTAGATATTCTTCTGTGTTTGGTAGTGACCTTGTTCCCCTCAAAGCTCCAAATGAGCTGTTCCAAACTTCCTTTCCAACCACCTCCCCACTCACTTAACAGGTGACGCTGCCTGCTGCTTCACATGGAAAACACAAGTCAAATGAAAGCTCTCTTAAGAAAAAATGAGACAATTATTAACTCCAGGGAAAACAAAAAGTTGTGCAAGAAAGGAAATGAAACCATAATATACTATTTAGCTCAAAAGTGAATATTCAGAGTAGTTTAAGATTGTGGCATATCTATATTTGAAGAATTGAGAGAGGGTAACTCGTCATTATCTTCCATATTAGGAACTCAATAGATAATATATAAAATTGGCTAATTAAGAAGTAGAAATATGAGCATATTATTTGTAAACATGAAGATAAATAACAGAGGAAACAGCCTAAAATGTCGACATTTGTCTTTAGGAAGAAGACTCAGGAGGGGGTTGCAGAGGACTGTTGTTTTATGTTAATATGTCTTATAGTACTGTATAACTATTACTTTGAATAAGTAATTTTCAAAAGGTTAAGGTGCAGAGAAATGAGGAGAGCATGATTTCATGAAAGTATATGTGTGTGTGTGTGTCTTTGTGTGTATATAGCGTATGGTTTATGTAAGCATAGAAAAAAGTGGGGAAGGGTTGATTCCCAATTGATACATTTTCGGAGGAAGATCAGAAGGGGGAAGGAGAGATTATGAACTTTATTCACCTCGGTTTTGTTTGATTCATTATAACAAATCACTATTTTTGTAATTTAAAAACTTAAAAAAGAAAAATTTTTAAAAGTGGCTCCTATGGGCTCCAATGCGTTTGTGCAGAGTATCTCTTTGATAGGCATATCAACTTTCACTCAGAAAAATTTGCGCTACCTTTTAGTCATGGCTGAAGCTCATCTGCTTTATGATTTCCCTCTGATAGAAAACTTGGCAGAAACTGTTTTCTAAACAGACGTGGCTCCTTTAAATAGATCACAGTGGGTGTAGAGAGCGGTTTCAGAATCTTGGATGGTAAAGGGCACCACACAGCTTCTTTGGTCACCGAAAGCCCATGGTCAGAGACAGTTTTCCAGTTAGGCTCTTTCTCCACATTTGGGTCAGGAACCACAGAGACCTTCCTCCTGGGTCTGGTATTTTCTTCTTGGGCCTTATATTTGTTACTTTATACTTTTACAAACACTGCCAAAATAGGAGACTCTTTTATTATCTAGTTTACACAGGACCAAACCCCCAAAAATGATTGCTACTATTTATTGAGACTTAAGATGTGTCAGACACTGACGCTTATGGAGCAAGTCTATGAGGGGGGTATATATTCATAGGGAAAAGATGGAGATGTGGTAAAAGAGGGTACCCCAGGTAATGGAAAGTGCTATATTGGGTTTCATAACCTCAGATCCCTGTAACTCTATCTCTACCATACTCTGTGACCTTGAGCATCTCACTTCCCCACGCTAGTCCTAAATTTCCTCCTCAATAGAATAGAAAGATTGGACTAGATCAATAATTCTCGAACGTTAGTATGCATTGGAATTACTTGGAGTGCTTGTTACAAAGGCAGCTTCCTGTGGCCTCATTCCCAAGATTTACTGAATTAGAGTCTCTGGGGGTGCAGGGCAGAAATAGATATTTTTAATAAGCTTCTTTGGTGGTTCTGGTACGTGTGGTTCTTGAACCACACTTGGACAAATCCTGGAATCCCTGGTCTTTTCCAGCTCTAACATTTCATTACACAATATCCAGGTGGCTCTGGTGGGGATGTGACTGAAAGGAGAAGCAGGGGTCGAGGGAAAGATTTCTCTCATTCATTAATTCACTGAGTCAGCAAATATTTCTTAAGTGCCTATTGAAGACCTATTGTCCAGTTTTTCCATATGTTTTATTGATTTTGGTGACTTAGGAAGGAATTGGGGAATGGTCAGCTTATAAAGAATAGTATCGTTTAATATCTGGACTAGTGCTTAGTGATGTGCACATTAAATTAGAAACTGATGTAAGAAGCTGTAAGATTACTCACAATAGCTAAATTGTGGAAATGACCCAAGTGTCTATCAACTGATGAATGAATAAACAAATTGTGGTATATACTTAAAATGGAATCTTATTCATCAATAAAAAAGAAATGAAATACTGATACCTGCTACAAAATGGATGAGCTTTGAAAACATTATGCTAAGTGAAAGGAACCAGACAGAATGCCACATGTTATATGATTCCACTCATATGAAGTGCTCGGAATAGGAAAATCAATTGAGATAATAAGTAGATTAGTGGTTGCCTAGGGCTGGGCTTGGGGCATGAAGTTGGGTCAATGGAGAGTGACTGTTAATTGGTATGGGGGTTCTTTTTGGAGTGATAAAAATATCTAAAATTGATTGTAGTGATGATTGCACAAATCTGTAAATATACTAAAAACCATTGAATTATACACTTTAAATGGGTGAATTTATGATGTGTAAATTATCTCAATAACGCGTACACACACACATACAAACACACATGTATGAAGAAGCTGGAAGATTACTTGTTCTCTATTCACCAAATTGGAAGACACTATACCAACCCTTAATATAAATGGAAAATCAAACTCATGCTGGTTTTATCAGTCTCTTTTTTATGCACACACATTTTAAATCACCCTTTGCTCCCCATTTCAGATGGGTCTTAGTGGTCCATCCTGTGGGCTAGTTGGATACTCCGAAGCAATTTGTTAGTCGATAGCATATAAACCTTTGTAGCATTTGCTTTAATTAAATTCAAGCATTTTTGTCCATTAACAAACCACAGCAGCTGGTGTGCTTGCTCTCGGCCTTGCCTGCTTTTGTAGTTGTGTAAATAGCGGCAGAGCGTGCATGCCTTGAAAAGAGATTTCAGAGTAAATAGAGTGCCCCTAATGTACTATTATTTAGGCAGAAAGTGGTGTACTTTAAATTGAATAAAAAATTCCAAGTATATCATTTATTTTATTTATTTTTGGGGGGGCGCTTTTATAAAATTTTATTTTTCAATTACGTGTTCATTGTAACAAATCCAAACAACACAAAAGCGGATGAAGCGGGCGGAGAAAGGCCCCGCCTCCCCCTCCCAGTTCCAGACGTCTTCCTTTGCTTGGGACACGTGGAGTAAGTGCTCGAAGGTGCTACCTCCAGGGTCAGAGCGCCAGGCTTGGTTCTGGGCTCCACCAACTCCACGGCTCTGGGAAAATTACTTAACTTCTCTGTACCTCAGTTTCTTCATCTGTGGGCTGCCCCCGGGCGGCCGTGAGGCGCTGCGGCTTGTGCAGGTGGCGTTTTTCCTCTCCAGAAGGGAGTTTCTGCCTCTTCTACCTCAATTAGGATTGTCCGTTCTTGCAGGAGTTCCTCTTATCCAGTTTTCAGTTCTGTCTCAGGGGTAATTTTTCCACGAGTAGTTGTAAATTGGCTGTGTCTGCAGGAGGTGAGTTCAGAGTCTGTCATTTAAATAACCTGTCTTCCCAGGGTACCGCTCCCCTACCACCACCCCAGGAAGAATTTGGATGTTTTTACCTTTCATTCTTTATTCTGGAATGTAAGTCTTAGTGCCATGGGAGTTGACCATTGTTTCTCTCTCTATTTTAGAATGCATGAATTTTTAAGAAAAGGGCATCTCTTTTTCATCTCTGTGTTTCCAGCAATTAGTACAGTGTGTGATACCTGTTGAGTTCGTAATGAGTGTTTGTGTAATGAAAGAATGCCTTCTGTAGTGTTTCTCTTGGGGACCTAGAGAGGTCCTAGCTAGTGTCCTTCATGCTAACAGGACTCTGGACTTGCCTTTCCATCCCAGTGTTCCTGAGGTGAAGATGCAGATTAAGCTCCTTGCTACATACACACAGGCATGCGCCACGTGAATTTTCAAATACCTAAATATTAATCACATGCCAAAACCGATTAACTAATAGCTGGTTTATGAACCATGTGAAGAGATTAGAAGTATATAGGAAAGTATCTCACCCATCCTACCCGCCGCCACAAATGATTGTAGAATATAGATTGAAATTTAATCTAATTTTGCTCAGTTTCAACTCTCCTGTCATTTTTATTAGTCTTCACAGTAAAAGCTATTCTGGGGCCCACACAGCAGTGAAAAAATTGGCCTAGCCACATATGTGCCCAGCATTTCTAAATGGCTCAGAACCTTCTTAATAAAGACCATAATTTGAACCTTTTGCCCTTTTCGCTCCTGAAAATTGGAACAAAGTAAAATCGTATGTCTTGGGACTAATTGGAAATCAAAGCCCAGAGTCCCATTTGCTTTGTTTTGGAGAACACGTGCCAGTTGTTGGTTATATTCAGAGATGCATAATTTAAAACACTTCCACATTTGTATAACACTTGAAAACTTTTATAGCCCTTACATATCGAATATTTCATTTGAGCCTCGGAACAGCCCTTCAAGATAAACCAGAGCATGGTACTAAAATCATAGGGCTCAAAGACACCTAAAGCCAATCAGTTTAACTGCCCACCCCACTTGGCAGGTGCCAAAACTGAGAGACAGGGAAGGTCACTATGTGGCTCCAGGTGGTACTGCAGGTTTTCCTAAGTGAGGCATTCACTTATAAATGTCCAATGACACTCAGAGGTGGAAAAGGTTATTGGAACCACTGTAGTGCTCAAGGTTAACAGGCAAGGATTAGAACCTGGAAGTTCCTGCCTTGGGGTCCTAAGCACAGACTTCTCTCTCCCTCAGAGCCTTTTATACACATCAGTTTGACTCTTTCCTATCATTGACTTTACTATAATCTTCTAAATATATATACCTTCTGTAGCCTCCAAAGCAGTTAAACTCCCATCAGTGGACATAAAATTTCTTGGTCTGACAATCTTACTTTTATGTTGCCTTCACTATTTCAGGTTGCCTGAGGCGCCATATTGATTAAGCTACATTCTGGAGAACTAAATATATGTAGAATATTATATGGCTCCCCTACTGAACACAAAACTGTAAATTAATGGATCTCTCGTTGACCTCGTAAAGTATGCGGGCCTGAAGTGCAGCTGTAATATTCTTTGCAGGACCATGTATTTTACTTGTAATGTCTATAAAATGAATGGTTGTTCAAATGTAGAAGCTATGACAAAGCACGGATGTTTATATAGGAGGGGACACAGTGGAAGAAGGATTACAGTGAGGAAATGTGAAGTGAGAGGCCAAAAAGGGTTGGGGGAAGAAAATAATGAAATGGACCAGTGGCAGGGCAACCTTCCACTGTGGAGGTCACGGCAAGGTTTAATCAATACATCAATCCTGAATATGGTTAGAGGTGATATAAACATGCTTTGCTTTGTTTTTCTATTGGTGTTTTGTGGCCCTGCATGTTGTAGGGTATAACTGAAATTGTGGCAGAAGAGTAGTGCCAGCTAATTTGGGGGACTAATTAGAAGTGCTGCACATCACAGGGTCTTCATTAGTGGGGTGAGAGGGGAGAATTCTGATACAAATGATGCTGAAGGCAACACAAAGTAGGCCCTAGTTTGAGAAAGGTGGCTAGAGCAGACATTGGTGCCCATATTTTTTTCCCTCTTGCTCCTTTGGGTCCTCCCTCTAAATTTCCCCAGTAGAGTGTTCTGCCTTTAAAATACCTCTCCTCCCTCCACCCCGCCCTAAGTTTCAATAAACAAGTTTCTCAGGTCAGTATTTTCAGAGATGTTGCTTAAATTCATCTAAATTTGCTATATATGTGGCTCCTCCCAGTTCTTAAATTATTGCTACTAAAGTAAACTGCTGTTAGGACTGAAATTTCATCTCCTACAGTAGCCAGCTGTCAGGTCACAAACAACTTATCTGAACACCCACAAGAAGTTTCTTTGGGCTGAAAAGTCAAGCATCTTGGTTATCATGTAACCATTAATTCTTAATGCTCTAATTTGACCCAAAACATTTTGCTGTTTGTGACGGGCCTCCCACTTCTTTTGCTTTGGAAAAATCTAGAGTCTAAGTCCAAGCTTTTTTCCTTTCTTCATTGTAAAGGCAATTTCTCACCATTTTTTTTCCTCCTGAGTAGGACTGAAAGTATTTGACTAAGAACTTTGTGCACATCTTCTTTTTTTAGTTTCTCTTCTCTTCATTTGTGGGTTAAGCCTTCTTAGGTTGTTGAAAGTCAGCTCCCCAATTCTGAACACAGTGAAGGGAAAGACAGCATCCCTCCAGACTCTGTGAGCCTTGCCACGTGAGAGGATCAGAGCACTTCTAAAATATGGTGGCCCTGAACGGAACAGAAATAACTCTCCAGGGCAGGAATACTCTACCAGGGATGCACCACCGCAGGTTTGCTGATTACTAGCTCTGTGATTCTAGGAAAGTCACTTAACTTCTGTGAGCCTGCCCCAGCTACCAGCCATGCACAATGAGGAATAATGGTACCTACCTCAAAGCATTGTTGCAGGGATTAAATGAGGTAGTGCATATAAAGGGTTTAGGACAGCGCCTGGTTTGCTAGCATCACATTAGCTGTCTTCTACTACCACCAGCACAGATGCCCAGGCCTATCCCCAGAAGACATTTTGACTCAGTAGGGCTGGGGCTGTGGCACAGGCATGTGCATTCTAACAAAGCTCCTTGGAGTTTCTGATGGCCACCGCTTAGTTTAGAACTACTGCTCTGGGTAGTGATTCTCAAACTTTAATGTGTATCAGAATCACCCAGGGGAAAGGGGACTTATTAAAAATGAAACCCCAAGCCCCACACCTAGAAATTGTGCTATAACTCTAGATGTGGTAAGGGGGACCCAGGGATGTGCATTTGTGTGTGTGAGAGGAAGATTAGCCCTGAGCTAACACGCGTTGCCAATCCTCCTCTTTTGCTGAGGAAGATCGGCCCTGGGCTAACATCCGTGTCCATCTTCCTCTACTTTATATGGGATGCAGCCACAGCATGGCCTGACAAGCGGTGTGTCAGTCCATGCTGGGATCCAAACCTGCGAACCCCAGTCGCCAAAGTGGAGTGCGTGAACTTAACCACTACGCCACCAGGCCGACCCCAAGAATGTGCATTTTAACTAGAACTCCTGTTGATTTTGATACAGGTGGTCTGCAGAGCACCCTTTGGGAAATACTGCTACAGAGGAATCACATAAGCACCCTGTTATGGACTGAATGTTTGTGCTCCCCTGCCCCTCAATTCATATGTTGAAGCCCTAACCCCCAATGTGATGGTATTTGGAGGCAGGATGTTTGGGAGGTAATTAGGTTTAGATGAGGTCTGATGGTAGGGCCCCCATGATGGTATTAGTGCCCTTATGAGAAGAGGAATAGAGACCAGAGCTCGCTCTCTCTCTCTCCCTCTCCTCCATGTGAGGACACAGAGAGAAGGCCACTGTCTGCAAGCCAAGAAGAGGGCTCTCATCAGAAACCAAATCTGCTGGCACCTTGATCTTGGACTTCCCAGCCTCCAGTACTGTGAGAAATAAATTCCTGTTGTTTAAGCCACCTAATCTATGGTATTTTGTTATAGCCGTCCAAGCCAACTAAGACACACCTCTCATTCTTCACTGCATTTGTCTATAGCAGTAATCTTTTAAGATTGCCGAGGTACTATTGGAATGGCCCACACCACACAGGTAATGCTGCTGACTCACCTTCAGCAAAAAAAGAGACACAAGCTATAAAGTATTTTTTCAGTCATAGTAAGGAATTAGCACAGATACGCATTCTCTACCTCCTGACTAAGAGCATGTAATTGTAAGGTGGCTGCAGGGGGTGTAGTCTGTAGCCATAGAATGAAGAAAAGCCAATTCACCATGTGGGAAGAGAACCTTTGAAAATAGAAATCATGCTTTGACCTTTCGGTTATTAGCATTGTGCCCTAATCAACTGAGATTACCAGGCAATAGCCACAAGAAAACTGTAGGAAGAAGGAAGCAGGATTGCTTAGAGTTCGTACTAGGCATTCATTATGTGACTGGTGCTTAATGAGCCTGGTGATTCTTTCTCTTTTTAGTGACAAAATGTTTCATTTGATTGCTTTGAAATACATTTCCATTCTATTGTACCTGAAAAGAGAAAAATGAGGGCTTTGAGGAATTTTGAGTCCTCATTTGACCTCAGCCCATGCTGCACAACACCTGGTTTTCCACTCATTGTAGAAATGGAACTTTCCATTCATAGTGATTTTCTGGGTCTCCACAGCATTTTGAAACCCCACTAACCACTAAGTTCCAGGTGACTTAATGCCTGTCCCCTCCACACATACACACTTGCTTAGGCTACCTCCATTTCTTGATGCCTGTCTCTTTTTGGTTTAACAGTACCACTGTTGAGCATTCTGATAAATGTGTAAAAGGTAGCAATTTGTGGAGTTATTTATCCTCCACTTATACATTCTTGTGGTCCAGGCCATATCCAGGATCAGCCCTTGTTTTGGTGCCAGGAATTGAAAATAAAGGAAGACCATTCTTGAAACTCCGTCTTTTTGAAATACAGCCGAAATCTCCAGTCTTAAACTTACTTCTGGCACCTAGAAACCTAAATGATCTTAGATCCAGATAAGTTTTGTTCACTTGCAGATTTTCAAGTGTTGCAGAAAAAAATTGTTTGGAGGTTTGGAGAGTTAACTTTTGCTTCTAAAACGTGATCTATTTGGAGTAGTATATTAAGCAAAGTTCAGTGAACTAAATTAGATTAATGATGGACAGCTTCATGAAGACGAGCATATGAGTCATTTATTTTTACAGGTCTCTGCATTTCTTATGTCCGTGGAGTCTTGACTTCTAAAGTCTTTGCTTATAGCTTTCAGAGACATGCGAACCTTGCTGCCTCAATGCCTGAATATTTGCTTGGGGGCAACCATATTTCTTGAGCTATGCATGCAATTTCCTCCTCTTAAGAGGAGGAAAAAAAGATTATTTCCAAGACATGATTTCTACAAATAGAGGATCATGGTTGTTTAATTTCTTCATTTTTGTATTGGTGTGAAATGTAGCTGTTTGCAGTCTGCCTTTTGGAGGTATTGAGAAAATGGTTCAAGGTTAGTTTTATATTTTTGTGCCATATAGGCATAACCTCATCTCTTAATACCATTTGATTTGATGTCTTTTCCACTTTGTGATGTGGAGTTTTTTTTTTTGTAATTATCATTAAATAATGTTTGTTATGTGTAAAGACTTAAAGAGGGCTAGTATCTTCAGCAAAGACAAATCATTAGCAATTACATAAACCAGAATCTAGCCTATAGGTTAAAAGATTTAAAATTTTTGAAAGGTTTCAAAAAAAAAAGAAAAACACCTGACATACTTGGTGTTGTGAAAGGGAACCACCTGTTTGCCTTAATAAAGGCCATCTACTGTGAGACCAGTCATCAGATTCAGCCTTCATTTTTAGAGTGAAATAAAAGACTTACTGAAATTTTAACAAGTTATCATTTGCTCATTGACATTAATGAAGACAAGAGGCTTTACTTCAAACAAATGGTTAGCATTGACAATAGAAAGAAAAGTTAAATTCTAATTAGTATACTAGTCACCCTTTCTACCACCCATATTAGTCTGAGTTGGTTCTTTACCCTTGATGTACTTATTAAACTAGTTTTGAATATTTTCCCACAAGGCTTTTGATAATATTTGTTTGAAAATCACAACTTCTTGAATGAATGAACCTACTCTTCCTATCTAGATGGAACATTCTCAAAAAGGTGTTGGGAGCTCTAAATCATATTCCCTCTCCCCCCACCTAAATGGAATCGAACTTTGTACCAGCAATCATCAGGAAAGAGACACCAGCACATGAGCTTCTTGTGTTTTTTTAAAAATGCAGCACATATCAGGAGAGACAAACTATGATCTGAATCTTAGCATGACCAATGGGTGTCAAAAGAGTGCTGGGCTGTGGGTCAGGAGACTTGAGTTCTAGGCTGGGCTCTGCCACTGACTACCTGTGTGATCTCACACAGATCTTTTTTGGCCTCAATTTTTGGACTCATTTTCAAAGAGATAGCTTGGTGTAGACGACTACTTAGTTCCCTCACAGTTCTAAAATCCCGTGATTCTATGCTTTACATCACTATCTACAAGATGGTTTTGTTTCCTCAATTTGTTTATGCTCCTTCCTCTAATCCCATTGAGTGTCCTTAACATACACATGATGGAACATATTGACCTCTATTCTGGAAAATAGTCTCAGAGCAGGAAATTTTCCATAATGCCAATGATTTCTAGGGATACAAGGCTCTTCTGCATCCCATTACCAGGAAAGGCATACACATACACAAAAAGAAAGTAAGTATATTTTACAGACTACTGAACAGATACCGGAAATTATTCTGACCTACCTAGAAACCATCTTACCTTCTTCTTTCTTTTTTCCTTTATGAGTGGGACAATATTGTTTATCTGCTTCCATTCCTTTGACTTTGCCATTGTTCAGGAAAACACAAATAGTATTAGTACTGGACTAGCATTAAATAGCAAAGAAGGAGAGGCTTGCACATCTGCATCTTCCCACTCCCCTCTGCCCCAATCACCCAAAAAAAAGCTATGGAAACACAAAAGCAGCAAGCACTGCAGTGAACCTGTGTGCCCCCCAGCACACATACACCATATACCATAGCCTATCGGATTGTTTCCATATTTGTTCTAGCTGTAAGTTACAAGTCATTTGATACAAGTAATACTTGAGAATAAGCTGTATAAAATATGCACCAAGCAACTCTGAAGCTGTCCCTAGAAGTGACAACCTGCTGTCATGAATGATGAAATGTCCTTTGTGTAAAAGGCAATTGTGTTGATTGTAGGAAAAAAATGAGCTTTCCTAGGTTTTTTCCTTCTGTGATGGTTGTTTTTTAACTAGGAAAGCTCCTATACAGTGATGTTAGGCCATATATTTCATTTCAACTTTCATTTACAGTTGTTGTCGTTGTAGGGGGAAAAACATTTTAATCAGTTTCTGCATGAAGGTCAGATAACACTGTGAACAAAAGTAATTTCTTTATGATAATATCAAAACAGAAGCTTTGCTGCACTTAAATTATGAAGCATGTTTCCCTTGTCTGCAATATGAGTCTGTGTATGACTTAATAGAATCTGGGAGTATATCTTATTTATGCTACTGGTAAACTCAAGAAATTCTCTTCCCTTCAAGGCCTGAAGTTCTGATATTGGCTAAGAATGAGACCAGATGATATTATGTCATGGGATATAAATTAAGTTATTTTTAAAGGAGGTGTGGGAATTATTTTAGGTCTTTGGGGTTTTGCTTGATAAACTGAAGCAGTATTGACCTCTTTAGTGCCTTAGACGTCATATGATTTTTTAAAATGCCCCAATATTTGTGTGTGTGTGTGTGTGTGTGTGTGTGTGTGAATTATTTGAGGTAATGCAGTGGGGCAGAAGTATTCATAATAAAAAATATTTTATCTGGTTTTGGAGTATGAAAACACATCCATTTAGTAGATACACACAAACACGCACATCCTGAACTGCCGCCTGCACTCATCTTCCTATTCCCAACCTCCCCTAACATAGGTCTTATCAGTTGCCTGCAAAGGGAAATTTTAGACTATCTACTCCCAGACGATGGAGAATTGACTGTAGTTGCAAATGCAGACTATTGGCTGAATAACTTTAGGATCATTGTGTAGGGCTAGGTGATGTACAGTGATAATTCAAAACACACACTGACACCCACCCACCCACCTTCACATCCCCCAATACCCTTTCTAGTCCAACATTTTAAGAAGTTCCACTAATTTAGGCTGCACACTAAAGCACAAAAAGAGTTAAAAGTTGCTCAGGATGTCACAGAAATTGTGGCACTTCCAAGAATTTAACCCAGGAGACTTTTCTTCCATTCTGTTCTTACACTGTAACCCCACAAGGCATTTCCCCAGATCCTCAAATTCTTCTCCATATCTTTTTGAAGCTGCATATGCCTCTAGAGGTAAGAAATATTGCCAATTTCATTTTGGAAGTCTTCTTCTTAAGCATTGTGACTACATATTTCACTAGTGGGAACGACGGGGGAAAATAACATTTAATCTTTAATGCACATTTCTAGGATTATGTAAAGAGAAAAGAATATTTTTCAATGTTATCTAGCCACTGAAATGCACTGTGGCAATCAAGCAAATCCTGTCTCCCTATGATATCTAAAAGTGACCCAGAGACTTATAACAGTAATTTCAGATGGGGTCTGTGAAGCACATTGGTCAGAAGAAAAGATTATCTAGTAATATGGGCAAAAACATTAGCTGTCCTTAATATCTAGTTGAAATCCCTAAAAAGCAGAATTACTGTCTTTCAACATCTGTAGGGCTGTTGACATTAGGAAATTCTAATGGTGACTATATATATCTTTATAATATTATCTCACCAGGCCCCTGGGCCACTCCATCTCAGAGCTTCTTAATCTCTTTTGACCAAATAACAATTTAAAAAGGAATTGATAGCATTCAGGCATCTGGTGGCCTGTAGAAACATTTTAAAGCATTTTCATCTTGCTTTTGAGGATCAAATATAATGATTTTGAAAATATATTGGGGAGAATCTAGTGCTAGACAGAGCACTGAGCTTCAACTCAGAAAACATGGATTCCATCAATAAGCAGTTGAGTAACCATGAGAAAATCAACTAAAAATTTGAACTTCAATTTCCTTGTCTGTAAAATTGAGGAACTAAAACTATGTAAGCTATTGGGATAACCTCCTAATTGATCTCTCTGCCTCTGGATTCACCCGCACCTTCCATTTTGCATCCCTGTTGCCAAAAATAACATACAAATCTGACTATTTAATCCATTCCAATGGCTGTTACAAGTTCCTCACCATAGTTTTCCCCTCCAGCTTTTTTCCCACCATCTCCCCACTCTAATTTTATGCTCCTACTATACCAAATGATTTGAAATTTTCTGAGTATAGCATATCGTTTTACCCTTGGATGCATCTGAATATATGCCATTGTTCCTGCATGATGATCCTTCAGCAGAATCCCCCACCCCAATATTCACAATAAATTTCCACAACTTTTCAAGTCCCAGCTCAGGTGGGTGCTTCTTAATGAAACCTTTTCTGTCTACCACTGACTCCACTCCCTTCTCTGGGCTACCTCTGCACTGTGTTCATACTTCTATTGTTACATTTATCCCAATTCGTTGTAATGGATTTGTATCTTCTTTGATTTTCTTTAAGACAGGGCTCACGTCTGCCTTCTTGCCTGCATTTCTTCCACAAATACTTATAGAATGCTTACTTTTTCCAGACACTGTTCTAAGCCTAGAGGGATATAGCAGTGAACAAAACAGACAAGAATACCTGTATTTATGTAACATCCATGTCTTATTCATCTCTGTATTCCTAGAACTTAGCACAGAGACTAGCATTTAGTATGCAAGCAAGAAATAATTTTTAGATTGAAGTCAAGAAACTATTATGGATACATTTGAAACTCTGGTATCTTCCTCTCCCTTTCTGCCCATACTATGCATCTAATATTCTACTTGTACATATATTAATATTTAGTTCTAATACCCAATCAGCGTTTTTTGCTCTCCTAAGTTTCTATGCCTTTGTCTCCATCATTGGTGTCTCTCAAACAGCTTCTGAGAATGCTGTGATGTCTTGATTGCCTTGTTTAGACCTAGAACACTGAGAGAAGTGCTCTTTCGTTCATTCATTCAGTAAATGTTTATTGAGCAGCTGCTATTACTAGGCACTGTGAAAGACACTGATTACAAAACGTTAAATAAGATGGATGTACTTCTGCCCTCTTGGAGCTTACAGTCTATTGATGAAGACAAGCAGTAAACAAGTAAATAAATATATTATTAAAACATATGATAATTGCTATGAGGCAATGAACATGGGGCTGTGATAGAGAGTGACAGAAAGAGTGACCGACTAAAGTAGAATGGTTAAGGAAGGCCTCTCTGAAGAGGTGACATATAAGTTGAAACCCATAGAATGAGAAATAGCCAACCATGTAAAAAGTTGGGGGACTGTGCATTAGGGGAAGAAGGTACAACATGTGCCAAGCTCCTGAGGTGGCAAAGAGCACCTGGAGAGAAGGCCATTGTAGCTGGAGTTTAGAGAGTGAGGAGGAAGGTAATTAAATTTAGAGAAGTAGCATGGGGCAAGATAATGCAGGATCTTGTATGCCATGTTAAGGTACTTACAGTATATCCAGAGGAAACAAAGAGCCATTGCAAGTTTAAGCTGGAGAGTGAAATAATCAAATTTATGTTTTGCAAATCTCCCTCTGGAGGCTGTGTAGGGATTGGACTGGGTGTAAGTAAGGAGGCATGGACAGCAGTTGAGGACTGCAGCAGTGACCCAGGAGAGAGATGGTAGTAACTTTAGTGTGATTTCAGGGGAGATGAAGAGACGTGTCAAATTTGGGAGATATTTTGGAAATCATGTTAATTAGACTTACAGTTGGATTTAATGTGAGAGTGGGAAGGGGAAGAAGTCAACAGTGATGCCTAGGCTCTGGTTGGCTGGAGATGCCATGTGCTGAGATAGGGATGACACAGGCTACAGGAGACAAGTTGGATGGATGGGATATGCATTTTACTGATGATAATCGTGGTGGTGACAATGGACTTACCATAGTCAGAGAAAAGATAAAAGGGAAAAATCTGGCAACTGTCAGTGATTTTCTTTAGCTTGTTGAAGAAAGTCCAACATATTTTATATATTTCAACTTTGCAAGTCATCTTGATGCTTGACCTAAGAAAATGTGTCTTTTTCCTGTTCACTCCCCCTCCCTAAAGTGACCAGGATTACATTTTCTCTAAATACACTATTAATAATGAGAAGATCTCTCTCACAATCCAGGAAACTATGAGAATATTCAAGTCATAAAGAATGGAGAGCGTAATTCTCAAAAGGTAACAACTTTTCATTTGTCATTAGGTGATGCAAATGGTATATCTTTCTCAAACTAGGTAATATGAGCTAGGAATATATTCCTAGATCAGTGTCTATCAAAGTAATGTTCAAGGACCTCCTACATAAAAATCACCTGGGAATGCTGCTTCAAAATGAGGACCCTTGTCTAGCAAACTAGTCAGAATCTCTGGGGGTGAGGCCCAAGAATTTCAGTTGTGTTACAGGCTGACATTTGACAAGCATTGCTCTAGGGGAAGTATTCTTAAACTTTTTAGTGCTTTAGTCCCTTTTGTTGGTCTGGTGAAACATATGGATCCTTTCTCAGAAAATTGTTTATACATGCATCAAATAAAATACTTGGGATAACAAAGGAAACCAATTATACTGAAATACAGTTATCAAAATATTTTAAAAACAAATTTTATATAGTAATTTACATGCTTTTTATTAACACATTAATGAGATCTAGCAGCGAGTCTTATACTACCATAATTTGAAGTAGTGGATGAGTGTAAATAATATTTTGAGACATTTGCCACAATTGTAATGTGATATGAAATTATCTGTGCTTTCTAGTAGTGACAAAGTTACAGGTTCAGCTAATACTGCTATGGTTTTTTGCCTAGATTCATAATGGAAGGAAATGCTAAATTTCCATCAGAAGTGAGTGAAAATAATGCTACACTGTTTTTTCCATTCAGGTTCAGAGACACCAGGCTTAGAATCCCTGGCTTGGAGGTTGTGACCAAGTAGTATAGAGACTAGTAAGGATGTAGTGAAGATAGGAGCTGGGCTTGAGACACAAGTCAGAGGAGAAAAATTGAGGGTTGCAGGAAGGGAGCCTCAATATTTAGTATCATTAATGTTAATAATTATAAGAGGAGTCAGAGACCAAAATATTCATCCCCCATTGTCTGGATTTTAATTTTGGTTTGGCTGTTATGCCCTTGAGTGTGCCTGGGTATTTTTGTCTGCACACCTTTGTTATTGTCCCCTCGCCTTGTACCCAGGCTCTTCCAAAGGGTAGCTATGGAGAAGAGTTTAGATTGTTACTATTTTGTGGCTCTGAAGGAGAAGCATTTTACCAGATGGAGAGAGGCATTGTAGGCTGAGGGACTGGCATGTGCAGTAATGAAAGAGTCAGAAAACAGGATGTTTAAAAACAGTAAGAAGTTCAAAGTAGCTGAGGCCGAGGGTAGGTGGGTGAGTGGAGAGGCAGAAGATGAAACTGGAGAGGTGAGCTGACCTAAGTTCATGGAAGGCCTTCCAACTGCATGTATAAGTTTGGATTTCATCATGGAATTAGCAGGAAGCCAGAGGAAAACTATGATGAAGAGAGACATGGTAAAGTATTTTTCTTATGAAAATAAATCTGCAGACAAAATTGAGGATGAATTGGAGGAAGGTAAACCATTTCTGAGGCTTCAGTAAGAACCCAATTGATAAAAATATGGTTCTATGGGTAAGGCAATGGTCATGGGACAGAAAAGAGGAAGCAGATACAAGAGATGTTAATGACTAATTTGGATACGTGCAGTAAAAAATGGGAGTTTGGGGTGACTTTGAAGGTTCTAGCATTGGAGTTCAGGTGAATGGAAACACCATTAACAGAGGTACCAATCATGAGAATCACAGCAGGTTTTTGGGGGAAGATGTTTAGTTTCGTGTGAATAGCCTGAGTTTTAAGTGTCTATTGAACATCGAACGGGAGATGAATGAAGTTTGCATTTTTACCATTATTCATAGCAATCCTTGAGGTAAATGATGTGAGACATTCTTTTTGTCTAGAAATTGACAGATTGTCTTCACAGAAATTATGGGACAGTTAGGTTTCAGAAATATATAAGATTTGGAATTATATTGTTCTTTTAGTACACTTTTAGTGAAATGTCAGCCAATGTCTGTCCTCCAAAGAGTTGTATAGTTAATTATTCTGGATAAAAAAATATCCTTCCTACACTTGTGGTAGTGGATTCTGGCAATGGAGAATATCAGTAGGTTTGTCTTCCTATACCAGAGGCTTAGACATTTTTGTGTTCTCCACTTGCCTTTCTACCATGACTGCTGGGAGACAGAGGACTATAGGTAGGGTAGGAGCAAGAATTAGCAGAAGTGGTATGCAGCAAGTTTTTACAACAGCTCTGTTACGTGCAAACTATTCTCAGCAACTGGTATGGATACAAAGGGAACTGGCTGGTTGTAGCCATCTCCATATTCGTTGCCTTTTCAGGTTTTGAGGTCTGGGATAAGGGGAGAACTTTACTGTGAAAGTAACATGTTGAAATGTAGGATTGACTTTTAACAAAATTGTGAGGGAAATGATGATTGCCTTTGGTGTTCTTTTCTCCTCTGCCCAGCTATTCCAAATTCCTGTACCTGGTGCCTTTGTGTTAGGTCCTGGTTGGGTCGTAGACCCCACTTAAGCGTCTTGCCTAGACTTGTGCTCTCTAGTAGGCATTGTTTCTTTGACCTTTCTCCTTCCATGATAAAATTTCTTGTTCCTGTATTTGGTAAACTACTCTATGTGCATATTTATGGTTACTCATGGTTTAAAATGTGCTATAACTTCCAAGTAACATTTGTGTTTTAAGAGGGGTCTTGGACCAAGGCTTTAACCTAAATGAGTTACTCTATTGGTAGGAACTGTAGGTACCATGGTAGTTGGGGCCCAGTGGTCTTTTCTAATAGTTCTTAAATAATATGGATAGCATACACATGTGAAAGACATTCAGCAAATATAGGAGAAAATGTATTTATTTATAAAGGCTGAGGAATAGTGAGAAGTAGATAGAACAGGTGGAATTCATTTGTAGAAGCTTTAGTGAAAGAGAGCAGATGAGTTATTTTTGAAGATGATGATAGAAATGAGGTGGAGTGGAGTGAGGAGATTTTAGTTGCAATGACTTTGAGGGCAGGGACCATGCTATTAAGTTTGTGTCCTCCATGGGGCTCGGAAGAATGATTTATACACAGTGTGTAGTGATGGTTAGTTTAAAAGAATGAGCAGATCCACGCAGGAGAATTATTGATTTTAAAACTCTTTCTATATGTTTATTTTTACCTTGAAGAATCTCCAATACCCAGATAGAAATTTTTTAAAAAATTCTATGGATTTTGTATGGTATATGTAATCATTTAAAGATGTTGGTTGAGATACCCAACGAATTGGGCAAAAATGAAAACCCATTTATTCCTCAATGAATTCCAAATTGAAGAAAGTTCTATGACTCATAAGTAGTGCTGACGAGGGAGTCTTTAGGTTGTCCAATCATCTCTGTGTGAGATGGGAAGTTATTTTGTGTGTTTTGTTGGGCTTTTTAAATGTCCACAAGTCTCAGGTGTATGTTAATAGAAATGCTGTGATCAGAAGTCCATTAGAACGGCATCCAGGAAGGAAAACTGATGTTAAGAAATCAGCAGTAAGAGAGAGAATAAAAAACACAAACAGAACCCTTTGGATGACACGCAGCACAAGCTGGTTGGGAGCAAAGGTAGGGACGAGATAATAGAAATCCTCATTAAATTAAAAGCCTCAGAAAAATGGGGAATAGCATAAAAGGCAATGCAACATAAATCATTATCTACAGGGCTAACTAAAAGACAAAAGAATTAGTGTTGCCAGTTCATGCTTTATGTAGAAAACAGTAATTTATTTCCTAGAGGTATTTTTGACATGAAAAACTAACAATGCAAAACTGCCATCAAGTCCGGGCCTTCTTTTAATGAGTATCTTATATGTACAGCAACAGTACAGAACTAGAAGCTACAAAGCTCTCCAGAGTAATAGTAAATCAAGTTTTATGCTGTGAAAATAGAATGATGAAAGCATGTTCACTGTACCTATTCAAAAGTAAGAACAATAGTAAAATTCTATTTCATTACAATTTCAGTTAACTTAGGCTTTGGGTATGATATGCAAATCATGGAGTAGTTATCTATATTACTATCCAAGAAAGGTTATTAAAGACTTGGGATGTCTAAGTAGTACCAAAAAGCATATATTTATTGACCACTTGTTGTATGCATAATACTGTATTAAATACCATGGAGAGGAAGATATAAACTTCAAGACAGACATTGAAGGGTGGCTTAGCGGTTAAGTGCGTGCGCTCTGCTGCTGGCGACCCGGGTTTGGATCCCGGGTTCGCACCGACGCACCGCTTGTCTGGTCATGCTGAGGCTGCGTCCCACATACAGCAACTAGAAGGATGTGCAGCTATGACATACAACTATCTACTGGGGCTTTGGGGGGGGAAAAAAAAGACAGACATTGAAGAAATATTTACAAGTGTGCTGAGCGTTATGGAGAGTTGCAGGGTGCAATAGAAATGTTAAAGTGAGGGATTTTGTCAGACCTGCAAATCAGAGGAAACACTCTGGAGGAATTGTATATGTAAGTGAGACTTGAAAGATTAGAGAAGTTAGCCAGGTCAAGAACTACTAGCATTCTAATTAGAAGGGAGAGTATGTGTAGGATCCTGGAGATGAGAGAGAACGTGACATGTTCTGTGGAACTTATGAAGCGCAGTGTGGCTGAAGTGCAGGAAATAATGGGGACTTTGACTGGAGGTGAGACTGGAGAGGAAGGCGAGAGTCATATTGTGAGGGGCCTTGTAGACCATATTAAAGATTTTTGCCTTTATTCTAAAGACAGTGGGAAGCCGTGAAAGGTTTTAAGAATATGAGATGACTGATGGTAAGTGCATTAAAAGAGATTGTAAAAGAGATGGTGAGGTTAACTTGGAAGACAGTAGCTGGTTATTTTTGGTTAGTCAGTTTAATACCCATGCTTGGATATTGGACTGTGTTTACCAGAACTTGACATGAAATAATATATTTGTATTCTGTGAAACTTTTGAAACCAGCTAATGATTATCAAACAACAAGCACCTCAAGAGATTCTGGCTGGGTTGACTCCATGGTTCTATTTTAATAAGCAAATATGTATTAGAAGATGTTGGTTGTCACTTGGAGTGGGTAGCCAATCAAGAGAGAGATTTATAATCTGTTTTCTTTTCAAAAATGGCAGAAATACAGGAAGGAAGGGAACAGAAAAGGAAGAGGTATATGACCCATTGGCAAGATGGACTATAAACAGGACTCGGTAGCTTTGCCAAACATTGTCAACAGATGAGGTGTGATTCAAGAGATTTGGATTTGGTTATATCATTTTTTATTTGACTTATCCTTGTACCTTCCTTAGGGAATCACTTAAATTTGTCATGCCTTAGTTCTTCTATTGTAAAGACCCTCTGGCCTAGAACCAAACACTATACAGGTTCACCTAATGAAATCATGTCATTTGGAGTATCTTGAGCTCCAGAGAGCGGTATCGCATGCATGAAGTCTTGATTACAATTGTTATCTTATGCATATTTGCACCTCAATTCCTTAGAAAAGAAACATATTTTAAAGAAATTCCTTTAATAGGGACTTCGCAATGTAAGCAGACTGCCTCCTAATATTCACACTTCTCTGACTGCAATATTGAGTACGTGTCTTTGATGGGTCTTACAGCAACTGTATTGACTTTCTTCTCCCTCCTATTGTTGATGTAATATTTTTACAGAATGGCAGAGCGTACTGTGAATATATCCTGGTTTAAGGTGTGAACAGGAAGAAAGACGTTTGCTCCTGCTTTGCCTCATACTCCTAGGGCGGTTGCCCAGAACGTGGTTGTAAGAGACTGTCAGTCATGTAGCAAACCCTGTCAACTTTTCCTGTCTCTTTTCAAAGCTACAATAACTAACACCCTTTTGCCCACTTAGGGTGACTAACGTGTGATTTTTATATAGAGAGATGATGCTCAGCCACCAGCAGTATAAGGTGGCTCTGACTTTTTTCACTAGTAGATAGGTTGCATTTGAGCTTTTCACTCAGCTTACTTCCCTGAGGACCAATGTAATGCCTCTAGGGGACAATGGTCAAGGTGAGGCTTTTGGTCCATGGCTGTGCTACAGAGCAAGTCTCACTGGCCTACATGGGATCTAACTGCAATTCTGACCTCAGTGCTGTGCTTGATTTAGCTGAATGAGGTTGCTTGGGGGAACCAATGAATCTGAAAGGGCAGAAGTTACTCACAAAAATGTGCCTTGTCTATTTAGTCAATGGACAAAAATATAGCTGAAGAGTATGCAGATGTCTCCTGCTGAGATGAGAACATAAATTTTTATGACCCGTTTTATGCATCTCTTAAGGAAATAAGATCCTGGAATTTTGTATTCAGTTTCTACCCACAGTCTCTTATTGTTTTCTTTAATGGTAGCCTTCTGAGTCAAATACTGATTACCAAATTGTTTGTCACGACTTTCAATTTGGTTCAGACTCATAAGCTTTTTTTTTTTTGTTTTATCTCTGTAAGGTCTAGCAACTGCCTTTACATTGCAATGTTGTTTGTATTTAGCCATGGCCTAAAATAATCTGTTGATGGTACTTTACTTTTAAACAGTAAGGGAGGTTTGCTATAATCTGTTGGGAAGACTGTATATTTTGTGTTTTTCTAGATTAAAGGCAATGCCAGTAGCTTGAACTCTCGACATTTGACATCATGGTTGTCATCCAGGGCATTTGCCCAGGCTGTTTGGTAGAAGTCACCCCATTCTGAATATACATTGGTTCCAAAGGACAGTTTGCTTGTGGAATAGTCCAAAACACATACTGTTAGGTTTATAAAACAGAGCTAAGGGTAGTAGTGTGCTAGAACCAGCATGCTTTGGCTAGTAAGAGCCGATTCTGTACATTTCTTTCCAACACTGTGTTGAATGACATAATGTTGGTAGATTGAAATCGGCCATGATGACAGTGTTTACACTAGAGGAATAGGCAAAGGCTCTTAACCAGAGCTTCTCATTCCCTTGGAGAGCTGGTTGTTAAACATTTACCAGCACACTACTGGCTGGGGGCCATTATCCCAGGCATATCCCAGAGTAGACTTGACGCACTCCATTCTAGTCCTGGAATTGGGACTGACCCAGACTTCCGAGGGTCTTTTAGGGGCATTCTTGAGGAATAAGCCAGTTCAAATCCATACTTTTTGAAATCAGGTGAGAAATAGCTAAGTCATTTGAAGGATAAAGGGCCAGGATGGGGCTGAATTACCATTCGGTTTATTGCATTCACAGCAATGTTGTCTAACAGTCCAGGTGCTAGTCATTTACTGTAAATAAGAAATGTGGAATCTTTTGTTACTGGAACAATTTACCAAACAAGTACCTTCCTATCCATTCATGGCAAAGGAATGAGAGGAACAAAAGAAGTCCTCAACTTGAGTGTACTCTGTAAGTGGTTCAGCTCCCTGGCAGGCGCTGATGTATTCGTGTGTATCCATCCCATCCCTGCAGATTCTCTTGGCTTAATGATTGTCAAAACACTGTAAATAGTCAGTGATATTGAAGATGGCAATTTCCATAAACTGTATTTTTTCTTTTTTTGACAAAAAAGGACTTCCTGTGTTTTTTCAGAAGAATGCCTCAGACACCTGGGTTTTAGTGCTTTCGTTTTTAGAATGAACATTCATCCTACTTGGCAGTTAATATTTTTGACTTTCAGAACACTTTTGGAATAGTCCTTGACTTTAAAACTTTTTTTTACTGGTAAAAATATTTACAACACATACAGTAGACATAGGGATTTTTTCATTACAAAACATTAAAAAAACTAAATACATGAATGGAAAATAGGACAAAAGATATGAACAAAGCTATTTACAGAAAAGAAGAAATATAAGTAGTTAATACATTTGTGAAAAGATGTCCTATCTCACTCATAATTGAAAATGTAAATGCAAATTAAAACAATATATCAATGTTGGTTGAGAGTGTGAAGTAAATAAGCACTCTTATGTGCTATTGGTGAGAGAATAAATTGATATTAGGTTTATTGGAGACAATTTGGTAATATCTTTCAAAATATAAAATCCATTTAGCTTTGGACCCAATATTCTTCTGAGAATTTATCTTACAGAAATATCTGCATATGAACTTAATACACATACACACAGGTGTGTGGACACACACATACACACATGAAGGATATTCATTATAATATTGTTTTATTTATATTATATATAAAATGATGTCTGGATGGATTCATAGCAAGCAGTTGGCAGTAGTTATTTACCTCTGTTAATTGTGGGAAGGTGGTATGAAAAGGGAGGATAACACTCTTCACTATGTATACTTCTGTACTGTTTGAATATTTGATAATAAGCAGATATTATTTTTGTGTCTAAATTATATTGGAAAATAGTTTTGTTTTTATGCTGGTTTATAAGCTTGTGTCCCTTTACCAATAGCATACTTTGAACTTATCCCTATCTTACTCCTCCCAACTACTGCACAGCATTCTACCTTGTAGATGAGCCATCCTTCATCCATCCATATATTCATGTATTCACCTACCTATCCACCAAATTATTTTTTGCTTGTTTAAACCATTTCATTTCCAAATTAAAGAAGCAATGCTTGCCCTTGGCCAAAACAAAATAACAGACAAACAAGCAAAAATAAAAATAAAAAAGGATACAGTTAGTAGGCGAGCATCGGTAGTCTAGTGGTTAAGTTCAGCGTGCTCTGCTTCGGTGGCCCGGGTTTAGTTCCCAAGAATGGACCTACACTACTTTTCTGTCAATGGCCATGCTGTGGTGGCAGCCCACATACAAAATAGAGGAAGATTGGCAACAGATGTTAGCTCAGGGTAAATCTTCCTTAGCCAAAAAAAAAAAAAAAGGGTACAAAAAAAAAACAACTACAGCCTAGTCT
Organism: Ceratotherium simum simum; assembly: GCF_057802395.1. Lineage (NCBI taxonomy): Eukaryota > Metazoa > Chordata > Mammalia > Perissodactyla > Rhinocerotidae > Ceratotherium > Ceratotherium simum. The sequence goes on along the minus strand of NC_141940.1, from coordinate 42,687,172 downwards.
AATTCTCCAAAGGTAAGCACCATTAACAGTTTTTGTTCTAGTGGTTGCTTTTATGCTGTTAAATAGTATACTTATTATTATAACAATATGAATATCAGTATTATAATATTAATAATATAATATTAATAACATGCTTATCCCTTCATTGTCTCTGTTTCTCTCCTCCTCTCCCCTCATCTCGTCTGTTCTCCTTTTTTCGTCTTTCTGTGCCAGGCTCAGAAGAAGTCCATATGAGGAAATCTAACCCTGGCTTCATTTGTAATTTGGGACATTTGATCAAGAGGGGAAGATGTATAAGTAGAGAACACGATTAGAGGGTACCTAGCCTTGAAAAGAATGGGCAGAATCAGAGAGGAAAATAAAGTTAGAGCAGGGAGAACCAATCAGGAAATGTAGGCCCTCCCCTGTACCAGCCCCTTACCTAGAACCTGAGCAGGCTAGGTTGTGGTTTGGTGTTTTAGCTGTGGCTGAAATTCTCACCCAGAGTTTCTGGGACTCTTAATGGCATGATAAAGTGGAAAGAACATAGCTTTGGGGTCCAAAAGCCTTGATTTTGAATCCCAGCTCTACCACTTTCTAGTTATGTGATCTTGGGGCAACTTGTTTAACCTCTTTGGGCCCCAGTGTCCTTACCTGTAAACTGGCAATAACATTTTACTCAATATTACTCTTATAAGAGTCAGATGATGATGATAGCATTTAATATGTATTGACTGCTTACCATATGCCAAGTGTGATTCTAAGTGCTTTATATTCATGAAGTGCCTTATGTAATAGTACTTACATGAGAAAAGTATTATTGTTATCTCATTTACAGATACAAACGGATTAAGTAACTTGCTCAAAGCCTACAGCCAACAAATGACACAGCCAGGACTCATATAGAGGCAATCTGACTGCAGATACTGTAATAGTTGTACTGTAAAGCACCTAGTATGCTATATGATGCACAGTAGTGCTCAGTATATATTTGTTTTTTTCTTTTCCTTACCAGATTGATTGATAGATTTTGCTCTTTCAACCCAAAGGAGCCTGTGTGACATTATACAAAGTAATACTCCTCTTTCTGTTTTTTCAGAAAAGCAAACCATTAAGTGCTTTGCTTTAAACTCTGAATTGCTATACAAAGTGTGTAGTATTATTGTTAAGGCATTAACAATACCTTGGCTCAGAGTGAGCTGTTAACACTTTCTAAAGATGTGAGCTATAGCCTATCACTTCCTCCTTGCAGTGTTCAAACTCAAGTATGCAGGAAACTTCACAACATTCCTAAATATTCATATGTCTCCCAGTGTCCACAGAAACATGTGCAGATTGAGCCACAAAAATAGATTTGCGCCTTCCAGAGTTCCCCAAAGCATATAGGTAGACAAGTCAAGTTCAAGTAATAATCCTGTTTTGCATAAGAAATACATCTGTATTTCTGCAAGAAAACCGTGATCACTGGAGAAGGAAAATAAAAACATTTCCTTCCAGGCAAGGAAACAATGTTAGGTCTCAGTGAAAGAATTTATTTGGAAGAAGTCAGAGGAGAGACAGGATGTGAACTTGTCTAAAGAGCTATTATCAGTTATGTGAGATATCTGTTACCTCTTAGATATACTTCTGATAAATACTGTTTTCTCTTTCTTCACTGTTATTACTTTAGCCCAGGCCACTGTCATCTCTCATCTGGACCACTACAATAGCTTTCAAAGTGATCTCCCTGCATCCAGTCTTTTTCCCCTCTAATCAGAGGAGTAGCTAGGATCTAAAGACTAGGCAAAGTCAGTCTGTGGTTTCTGGGAGATCAAGCAAGTACAAAAGTACCACTTTTTGACTACTTTTTCTGTAGTATGTATTTCTATCACTTCTGTATGTTTTAAGCTCTTCTTTCACACTGCTTCGGCAATGTCTTTTCATCATGGTCTTAATGGCCATCGTGTCGACATATTAACTTTGAAAAATGGTACCAGTTTTTGAGGATGCTACCCTACTAGCTCTGCTTCTGCTTTTAATCCATTCTTAGCACAGCAGCTAGAGTGATCTTTTCCAAAACAGTAAGTCAGATCATGTCCTTGCTTAAAACCTTTGCTTCCTGCTGCACTTAGGATAAGGTCTAAATTCCTTACCAAAGCCTCTGATCCCATGCAGGTTCTGGATCCTGCTTACTTCCAGTTTTCTCTCCTACCACTCTTCCATATACATTCTCTGCTCCACTTGCATTAATCTATCTTTAGTTTCTGAATCAGACCATCCTAACCTAGCTCTTGCATGTCTTATTCCCTCTAACTGGATCATTCTCTTTCCCCCTTGCCTAGTTAAAACCTATCCATTCTTTTTTTTTTTTTTAAAGCAATGTATTTTCGTCGTCGTCTTTTTTTTTTTTTTTGTGAGGAAGATCAGCCCTGAGCTAAATCCATGCCAATCCTCCTCTTTTTGCTGAGGAAGACTGGCCCTGAGCTAACATCTATTGCCAATCCTCCTCTTTTTTTTTTCCCTTTTTCTCCCCAAAGCCCTAGTAGATAGTTGTATGTCATAGTTGCACATCCTTCTAGTTGCTGTATGTGGGACGCGGCCTCAGCATGGCTGGAGAAGCGGTGCATCAGTGCACGCCTGGGATCCGAACCCGGGCCGCCAGTAGCAGAGAGCACACACCTAACAACTAAGCCACGGGGCTGGTCCCCATGTTTCTGTTTTAACATCAGATGATCATAATGTCAGCAAAGACCACAAATACCAGTTTGCTTTTACTTATCCCTAATCACTTCCCTGAGTGTAAAAATTTTGGTAACTCAACTTGAAGACTATCCATTCCTATTGTGAAAAAGGAACTCCCAAAATATCACCATGTGTCCATGAGGGAACATAATAAGGCTGACTTGGTGAAGACTATGATGACCTGGTGCCATTTCAAGATGTCTCACAGCACCTAAAACCTAAAGGATCTGAAAAGAGAGCCTGGTGATGGACTTTAAATTAGAGGGACTCTGGGTTGAATGAGACCAGCACTTTCCCAACCTGCCTGGTAGGTTTAAAAGGACTAACTTTAAGAATGATGCATTTGACATATTATCTAGAACTATGATTTCGATGTTTAAACATATAGTTGAAAAGTGATAATTTTTATCCACTGATTTTCTATTATGATGTCAAATGATTTGACTGATTTTTAAATAGTTTTATTGAGATATAATTTATATAACATAAAATTCAGTGATTTAAAGTGTATAATTCAATAGTTTTTAGTATATTCAGAGTTGTGCAACAATTACTGCTATCTAATCCCCTGACAACCACTATTCTGCTTTCTTTTTCTATGAATTTGCGTATTCTGGACATTTCATATAAATGGAATCGTTCAATACTTGGTTTCTCGTGACTGGCTCCTTTCACTTGGTAGAATGTTTTCAACATTCATCTGTATTGTAACATGTATCATTACTTCATTCCTTGTCATTGCCCAATAAGATTCCATTGAATATCACCTTTTATTTATCCATTCATTGGTTGATGGACATTTGAAATGTTTCTACTTTTTGGCCATTATGAATAAGGCTGCTATAAATATTCCTGTGTACGTTTTTGTGTGGACACATATTTTCAGTTCTTTTAAGTATATACATAGAAATGGAATTGCTGGGTCATGTGGTGATTCTATGTTTAATCTTTTAAGGAACTGCCAAACTGTTTTCCAAAGCAACTGTGCCATTTTACATTGCTACCAGTGATGTATGAATGTTCCAATTTCTCCACATTCTCACCAAAACTTGTTATTATGTCTTTAATTATAGGCATCCTGATGGATGTGAAGTGATATCTCATTGCAATTGCAATTTTCATTTTCCTAATGACCAATGATGTTGAACATCTTTTCATGTGGTTGTTAGCTATTTGTATATCCATTTGGAGAAATGTCTATTTAGAACTTTGCCAATTTTTAAATTGGGTTATTTGTGTTTTCATTTTTGAGTTGTAAGAGTTCTTTATATGTTCTAGGTACAATTCCCTTATCAGATATGTGATTTACAAATATTTTCTCCCATTATGAGGGTTGTCGTTTCACTTTCTTGATGGCATCATTTGTGGCACAAAGTTTTTAATTTTCATGAAATTCAATATATCTATTTTTTTTGTTGCTTGTACTTTTTTTTATTGATGTCCTAATAGTTTATAACATTGTTAAATTTTGGTTGTACATTACTATTTGTCAGTCACCATATAAATGCCTCCCTTCACTCATTGTGCCCACCCCCCAATGCCCTTGCCCCTGGTAACCACCATACACTTTTCTCTGTCCATGTGTTGGTTTATATTCCACATATGAGTGAAATCATGCGATGTTTATCTTTTTCTCTCTGGGTTATTTCGCTTAACATAATACCCTCCAGGTCCATCCATGTTGTTGCAAATGGGATGATTTTGTCTTTTTTATGACTGAGTAGTATTCTATCTTCTTTATCCAATCATCAGTCAAGGGACTCTTGGGTTGCTTCCACTTCTTGGCTATAGTGAATAGTGCTGCAATGAACATAGGGGTGCATAAGCCTCTTTGGATTGTTGATTTCAGGTTCATTGGATAGATTCCCAGTAGTGGCATAGCTGGATCATAGGGTATTTCTATTTTTAATTTTTTGAGGAATCTCCATACTGTTTTCCATAGATGCTGCACCAGTTTGCATTCCCACCAGCAGTGAATGAAGGTTCCCATTTCTCCACAACCTCTCCAACATTTGTTGTTTTTTGTCTTGGTGATTATATTGTTGCTTGTACTTTTGATGTCATATCTAGGATGTTTTACCTAAACCAAAGAAACAAAGACTTACTCCTATATTTTATGCTAAGAATTTTACTGTTTTAGCTCTTACATTTATGTCTATCGTCCACTTTGAGTTAATTTTTATATATGATGTGAGGTAGGGGTCTAAATTAATGCTTCTGCATGTGGCTATCCAGTTGTCCCCGCCTCATTTGTTGAAAGGACTATTATTTCTTTCACTGAATGGTAGCGGCACCCTTTTTAAAAATCAGTTCACCAAAAGTTTATATTCTGAACTTTCAATTCTGTCCATTGATCTGTATGTTATCCTTATCCCAGTACCACACAATCTTGATTACTGTAGTTTTGTAGTAAGTTTTGAAATTGGGAAGTATAAGTCTTCCAACTTTCTTTGTTTTCAAGGTTGTTTTGGCTATTCTGGGTCTGTTGCATTTTCATATAAATTTTAGAATCAACTTGTCAATTTCTGCGAAAAAAGAGGATCTGGGATCTTGCTAGGGATTGCATTAAATCTATACATCAATTTGGGGAATATTTCCATCCTAACAATATTAAGTGTTATGATCCATAAACATGGAATATCTTTCCCTTTAGGTGTTCTTTGATTTCTTTCAATAATATTTTGCAGTTTTCACAATATGAGTTTTGTAATTTTAAAAAATTTATTCCTAAGCATTTTCTTATTTTTGATGCTACTTTAAATATAATTGTTTTCTTAATTCCTATTTCAGTTTATTCACTGCTAGTGTATAGAAATACCATTGAATTTTGTTTGTTGATCTTATATCTTGAAACCCTGCTGAACTTGCTGTATTAGTTCTATTAGTTGTTAGTTGATACCTTAGGATTTTCTATATACATGATAATGTCAGCTGCAAATAGAGTTTTATTTTTTCCTTCCAATCTGGATAGTTTTCATAAATTTTCTTGTCTAATTGCCTGTTTATAACCTCTAATACAACGTTGAATAAAAATGGTGAGAGTGGACATCCTTGTCTTGTTCTTGATCTTAGGGGGAAAGATTTCAGTATTTCACCATTAAATATGATGTTACCTCTGGGTTTTTCATGGATGCCCTTTAGCACGCTGAAGAATTTCCCTTTTATTCCTAATTTCCTGAGTGTTTTTACCATGAAAGGATGTTGGATTTGTGAAATGCTTTTTCTGCTTCTATTGAGATGATTATGTGATTAATTTCCTTTATTTTGTTGAGATGGTGTATTACATGGATTGATTTTTAGATCTTAAACCAAGTTGGCATTCCTGGGACAAATCCCACTTGGCCATGGTTATAATCTGTTTTATATGTTGATCAATTCAGTTTGCCAGCATTTTTTTGAGATTTTTTTGTCTATATTCATAAAAGATACAGGTCTGTAGTTTTCTTTTCATGTGATGTCTTTGTCTGATGTTGGTATCAGGGTAATATTGACCTAATAGAATATGTTGGGAAGTATTCCCTTCTCTGATATTATTTGAGAGAGTTTATGAATATTTGATATTAATTATTCTTTAAATGTTTGATAGAATTCAACTGTGAAACTATCTGGCCCTGGGATTTTCTTTCTGGGAGGTTTTTTGACTATCAATTCAATCTCTTTACTTATTATAGATCTATTCAGATTTTTACTTTTTCTTGGTCATTTTCAGTAGTTTGTGTCTTTCTGCAAATTTGGTCCTTTTATCAAAGTTTTATAATTTGTTGGCATACAGTTTTTCATAGTGTTCCTTTGTAATCATTTTTTTCCCTGGTAAGGTCAGTAGTGATGTTCCCTATTTGGTTTGACTGATTTTAAAAATACATATTAATTTAAAATGTTGCCTATTTTGGGGAATCATGTCAATAATGATGAATATAATATAAACTCTTACTGTATAATCCCATCACCCAAATATAAGGTAAATATAAACTATATTCCTTCCAGGGGGTGTGTGGGTATTTCTATGGTTAAGATTATGCTTCTCATTAATTTTACAGCCTGCTTTTCCCCCTAATGTCCTTCCCCCACAGCTTTATTGAGATGTAATTGACATATAACATTGTGTAAGTTTAAGGTGTACAATATATTGATTTGATACACTTATATATTTCAAAATGATTATCACCATAGCATTAGCTAATACCTCCATTCTGTCATATAATTACCCTTTCTTTTTTGTGGTGAGAACATTTAAGATCTACTCTCTTAGCAACTTTCAGGTATGTAATACAGTATTATTAGCTCTAATCACCATGCTGTACATTAGATCCCCAGAACTTGTTAACCTTATAACTGGAAGTTTGTACCCTTTGACCAATATCTCCCCATTTCCCTCACCCCCCAGCTCCTGGTAACCAAGTCTTTACTCTCTGTTTTTTTGAATTCAGCGTTTTTAGATTCCACAAATAAGTAATATCATACAATATTTGTCTTTCTCTTTCAGACATTTCATTTAGCATAATGCCCTCATGATTCATTCATGTTGTTGCAAATGGCAGGATTACCTTCTTTTTCATGGCTGAATAATATTCCATTATATATGTGTGTGTATACACACACATATACATACGCACACACATATTCTTTATCCATTCATCTGTTGACGGACACTTAGGTTGCTTCCATATCTTGGCTATGGTGAATAATGCTACAATAAACATGGGGGTGCAGCTATCTCTTTGAGATCCTGTTTTCATTTCCTTTTATAGGCTGCTTTTCGAAACTTCACATAAGCATTTTGCCATGTTGTTAAAATCATTTTTAATAATATGCTTTTTTGTGTGTGTGTGAGGAAGATTAACCCTGAGCTAACATCTGTTGCCAATCCTCCTCTTTTTGCTGAGGAAGATTGGCCCTGGGCTAACATCCGTGCCCATCTTCTTCTACTTTATATGGGACGCCGCCTCAGCATGGCTTGACAAGCAGTGCATTGGTCCCCGCCCAGGATCTCAACTGGCAAACCCTGGGCCACCGAAGCAGAGCACGTGAACTTAATTGCTACGCCACTACAACGGCCCCTACTATTGTATGGATATAATATAATTTAATCTCTTCTATTTTTGAACTTTTAACTTGCTTTTTAAGTTTTGATATTATAAATCATACTGCAGTCTTTGCACATAAATCTTTTTACACATATCATTCTGCACTTACAGTTTTGTATTTTGGCTTCCCTTAGCATTCTGTCAAGAGCATTTCCCATATCATTAAAATTTTTGAACACCTAATTGTTAATTACTATATTCTATTCCACCATATGAATATGCCATAATTTATTTAATAAATCTCCTATTATTGGACATTTGGATTATTTCTAACTTTAGTAGTACAAATATGGCTGAGATGGACATAGTGCATAAATCTTTAGTTACATTTTGGATTATTTTCTTAAGATATACTGGGTCAAAGGGTTTAAATTTTTGTTTTTGCCTGAAATTTTTCATTAAGGCAGAATTATTCCATCATAGAGACATACTGTAATTGATCTAACACTTGCTATATTTTTGGATATCTTATATTTTTGTTGTTAGGGATAATTCTAGAATAAAACATTGTGCTGAGTCTTTGACTGCATTATTTGAGATAGGTAATTTTTAAAGGTTATAATACAAATATAATAGCTAATTTGCTCTCCAGAAAATGAATGACAATTTATATTCTCACTGCCAGTGTATGAGAGTGTTTGTTCTACTTCAGGCTTTCTAACGTTGAGGTAGGTTGTTATTTTAAAAATCATTGTTAATTTGATAGATGCTACCAGTGTTGATCAGCAAAAGGGGGATCAAAAAATAGGATATCAGTTGGGAGAAAGGGATACGTTTTTTTGAAAGGCCCTGTGTTCATTGCAGCGTTATTCACAATAGCCAAGACTTGGAAGCAACCTAAGTGCCCGTCAAGGGACGAATGGATAAAGAAGCTGTGGTATATATACACAATGGAATACTACTCAGCCATAAGAAACGATGAAATCCAGCCATTTGTGACAACATGGATGGACATTGAGGGTATCATGCAAAGTGAAATAAGTCAGAAGGAGAAGGTCAAATACCATATGATTTCCCTCATTAAGTAGTACATAATAAGAACAACAAACAAACACACAGAGACAGAGATTGGATTGGTGGTTACCAGAGGGGAAGGGGGGAGGGAGGAGGGCGAAAGGGATAATTCAGCACAAGTGTGTGGTGATGGGTTGTAGTTAGTATTTGGGTGGTGAACATGATGTAATCTATGCAGAAATAGAAGTATAATGATGTACACCTGAAATTTATACAATGTTATAGACCAATGTTACTGCAATAAACAAAAAATTAAAAACAAATAAATAAAATAAGGAAGATTAAAAAAATAAATAAATAAACTACAGGTGAAAAAAAAAAAAAGAAACAATTGGGATGATCCCAGGGTATAATTAGGCATTTGCAGGAAAGTTTTGGGCTATATTGAAAAGGTATGGGAACATCGGTGTCTGGAGACAAGATTTCCAGGTTAATAATCATGATGATGATAATTATTATTATAAAAAAGAAGTATTGTTTATTTATTGAACTAATCTCTAGGAGACTAAATTAAAATGCACATTACCAAGGATCAGTCTTTAACTTTTTCCATTGGCTCATTTTCAAGGACAATTTTGTCTGTTGAACCAGTTGATACCTGAGACCATAAAGAGGTTGAAAAAAGGAAGTTTTAAAAGGGGAAAACATCAACAATTATTTCTGCAGAAAAAGTAGAGTAGGGTTACCCAGTTGGAGGGTATGGGCAGATGCCTGGATTCATGCTTTGTGGTGGCAATGGACGTGAGTTGTAGGACAGCAGGGTAAATTTTCCTCAATTCTGAAAACGAGGAGAGAAGAAGAGAAAAGGAGATACTTATACTTTTATTTTGCCTAAGTGTTACTTCACAGTCTTGTAGCTATTGGCCAGTGAAGAGAAATTACTAAATCATTAATGCATTGCCTCCATATAAAATGTGATTCTGCTCTGCCCAAGACATGTGTGCCCACGCACACACGCACGCACGCACACACACACAGATTTAGTCTGTCTGTACTTCTCACCCCATGACCTTGCCTACCTGGCAAACTTACGTTTATTCTCGAAGTGTCACCTCCTCTGAAAAACCTTTTCTGACTTCCCCAAGCAGAATTAATAACATTAACAGCACCAATAACAATAACTAACATGGACTGATGGCTGATTGTGTGTATGATAATGGGTTAGGCATTTTATATGTATTATATATAATACAAACAACAACCTTATGAAGTAGGTACTACTATTACTACCATTTTCAGATAAGTAAATGGAAGGTCAGAGTGTATAGGTAATTCAGCCAAAGTCATATAGCTAATAAGAAGTGAAACTGGGGCTCAAAAGGCTACATTGCCCTACTTTACAGTGGTCAATAACCCAGATAAAGTATTATATGCACCCTTCCATCACTCAAAAAAAAAACCAACAACAAACCTGGTATGACACAGTATAGTAAATAATATTTTGTTTTACAGCTTACTTAATATGACAAAATATTCATTATTTTATAATTTTTCATGAGACACAATGTTTTTGTCATCCTTTTATAATTAAAAATATAGGAAACAATATTGTAGAAATAGGTGTTGTCATTTATCTAAACATAGAGGCACGAATTAGATGCATTGCACTATTAGAGGACAGTTCGTTGATATATTCTTTCTGGCAGCTCCATGTTGTTTTCATTACTTGACATTTAAAGTTAGATACAGTGTCCTTGATACTGAATATTTCAAGAAGTTTAACCGCATTTTCCATCTGTCTGTCTGTCTGTCTATCTACGTATCTATAAACAGTCAACTGTCACTGCTGTTCCTAATAGACAAGAAAGAAATTTTACAAAATATAGACTGCTTATTCTGCCTCCAATTGGCTCCTCACTATAGTAAAAGTTACTTACCTCACTGAACCTCAGATTCCCAATATTTTAAGCAAGGGTAATGAGGTTAAATTATTTCTTAAAATGCCATAAAACCTCAATTAGCTGCAGCATGGAAAAAGGAAAGTGTAAAGATTAATGGGATTAGAAAAGTTAGTTGGTGTGGTAGTGAACTGAGAAGGTGCCCTTTTAGCTACTACTACTCAATTCTTGTGGAAAATCTTTTTGCAGTAAGTCATAGGAACAATGAAATTACAAGAATATTAGATATAGTCAAATGTGTTCATTAAAAACAAAAACTTGGGCTCTAGAAACTTAAATTGGTGAACTTAACATCCAATGCTAGAAAAATCCTAGAATGAACTATTTAACTTTTGAAAAGGTATGTTCTTCCTCAAACCTCCTACCCTACCCTTTCTTCAAATAAACTTGCCAACTGTTTCACAGAGAATGTAGAAGCCACAGAAGAGCAACTTCCCACTGCAAGATCTACAAACTTATCCTACCTTCACCTATCATTTCTGCCTTCCTTCCATTTCTAATTCATGACCAAAAAATCCTCCTGTGTAGAGCAAATCCTTCCACTTGAGCTTCAGAAACTTTTCCTTATCCATGCATTTTTTTAGGGTTCTTGCTCTGTAAATTAACCCTGTGTTTTCTTTTTATTCAACTATTCCCTTTATTCTGGCTCCTTTCCTTCAGCATTTAAAGCTTGTTTGAGTCTTTCTTACTCACTAAAAAAAAGGTTCTGATATTATTCCCCAAAACCTATAACCCCAGTCTAATCATGAGTCTAATCATTTATCTTTTAAATTTTATTGAGGTTGTATTGGGTTTTAACATTGTGTAATTTCAGGTATATATTATTATATTTCAGTTTCTGTATAGATTGTATCGTGTTCACCACGAATAGTCTAGTCTAGTTTTTATCTGTCACCATACACGTGTGCCCCTTTACCGCTTTCACCCTCCCCCTTTCCCCCTTCCCCTCTGGTAACCATTAATCTGTTCTCCTTGTCTACGTGTTTGTTTGTTTATCTTCCACATATGAGTGAAATCATATTAGCTGTGATAGGAAAAAGAGAGGTAGGGAAGTTTATGGCATAGAGTCAGAGAAAGGTTTTTAAAAATAAACTGAGGAGGGCACGGGCTATCACAGCTAATCTTGGTGAGAGTTGTGACCACTCACCCACTGTTCTACTTCCTTACCTTCAACTTACTCTTCAGTTGATAGTTGATACAGTCTGGTTCTAACTCTGCTACTCCACTGATTTGTTTTTGGCAGTCTTCTCTTGGCTAACAGCCTTTCCTTGGCTCCATATAAAGGACATTTTTTAGTTTTTGACTCACTTGATTACCCAGTAGCATTTAACATAGTTGTCATTCTTGAAATATGTTATTCTCTTCGCTTCCCTCTTGGTTTTCCTTGTACCTCTCTTGTCACCTTTTTTCTCAGTCACTTTTGTAGACTTCTCTGAATCTGCCCATCTCTTAAATGTTGGTGTTTCTCAGGGCTCTATCCTTGGCCACCTTTTTATTATGCCTCTATCCTTTGGTAATTCAGCTACTTCTGTGACATTAAATACCATCTCTATGCTTAAGACTACCAAATATATATCCCCAAATCTCTTTCTCTAACTCCTCTCAGTATTTCCAATTTCCCACTGAGCATCCATGTTTAGATGTACTATAGGCAACTCAATCTCTATGTGCTCTCACCATTGTTCACCTCTCCAGTGTCCACTCTCTCTTTTCCTCCTATCCAACACTCTATGGTTCTGCCACATTGAACTCGTTTCAGTTCAATGAATGTGCCATGCTCTCTCAGAACAACCTTCCCTATCATGTTCTAAGTTTTAGCTTAGAAGTCACTTTCTCTAGAAAGCCTTCTCTTTCTCCTAAATGTGGATTTGATTTCTCCCCTCTTTGTTCTCAAAACACTCTGTGTTTCTCCTCTCATTACATTTAAAACAGTTCATTGTTATTACCTCTTTAATTGTCTTTCTCTTCTACTAGACTGTGATCACACAGGAGGTAGATACCATACCTGTTGTGTTCCCATTTGTATTCCGATTGTAGGCACACAATAAATTCATCAAATGTATAAATTAATGGATCTTAGGATCAGGTCAGGCTAAACAAACCTGTTGTCTTCTTTTGGTTAGAGTTATTACACTGATATTTCCTCTGGAAGCCTGGTCTATCAAGTGAGTGATCTCTCATGACAAGATATGCCAAGATGGGCTAGTTAAATGGATTCTAGTAGAGTTAAATAGATTCATACCCAGTTGATCAATCAGATTAATGATCACTGTCAACATGTAGAGAGGTCTACAGTGGTAGTCCATAGGTCTCTGTTCCACGTCCTATCTTATTCAGAATTTTCTATTATTGACTTGATTCAAGGCAGAGACAGCAAGCTTATGAAATGTTCAGATGACACAAAGCTAGGTGGGAGAGTTAATAAAAATGAATAATAGCCTTATGATTTGAACTGGTCTTGATGATTTGGAATAATAGACTAAAACTAACATTGACATTTCATAGAGATTAATATAAAACTACAGAGTAGGATAAAAATGATTTAATTCATTCAACATTCAAGATGAATGGGTTGTATACGCTCTATGTTCTAGTCATTGGTGCTGGGGATGCAAAAAAGAATAAATCATAGTCCCCGCCCTTGAAATGGTTACATTCTAATGAGTATATTGAATCTAGATTGTGGTGCATAATAGTCTCATTACGTTTTGTATTCTCTATGTAGAGAATATTGTGTGCTGTTCTGAGTATCATATTAATTTTTATAACATTACACCCATAAAGTACAATATTTATCTCAATGTAAATTTTAAGTATTTCAATTGTATCAGCAAGGATAATTTAGATTATGCTGTTGTAACAACCCCCAAATCTTGGTGGTTTATAATCGCAAAGTTTTATTTCTCACTTATATAACATGTTGGCTGGGAGCTCTTCTCCACAACTTTTCATTTTGTGACGCAGAGTGATGGAGCAACCACTATCTTAAATATTACCATTCACTGTTGGCAGAGGGAAAGATAGTTGTAGAAGGCATCACATTCACAAATGAATGTTCTGGCCTGAAAGTGAAGCACAAGTGTGAGCAATGACTTTTACTAACAAGTAATTGGCCAGAACAAGTCACATGCCCCACTGAGCATGATGGGGCCAAGAAGTACAATCCTATAATATGCCTGAAGAGAAATAGGTATAAATATTTGGAGAATAGAATTAATGACCACCATGACTATATAGAGTAAAAAGTGAAATTTACCCTTCAACATTGGACTTTATCCCACTCCCCTCCTAAGAGTAAGTGTTAAAAATTTTGAACTTTTTTCTATAAATTTCCATACACAGACATGTACAGACGTACATAAATTTTTCCATTATATATGAGATCATATTTATTTTTTACATATTTTGTAGATCTACTCATATCTATACATAGCTCTCTGCCTCAGTCTCTTTAATAGCTGTATAGTATTCCATAGTATGGATATACCATATTTTATTCAACCACTCCTCTGTGGAAAGGTATTTTGTTTATTCCTAGATTTTGACCATTACAACACTTACTACATTGACCATACTTATACACGAATATATTTCTGTGCATACATATTTGGATTTCCAGATCTAGATTTTCTGGATATAGATTTGGATTTTCTACTATAGATTCTTAGAAGAGGAATTCCTGAGCACTTTAAATTTTACTGAGTACTGCCAATTTGCCTTCCAAAATGCTGTACAAACTAATAATCTCATAAACAGTGTATGAAAGTGTATATTACATTTTGAGACAGATACTGACAAACATTTTTATTGGAGGAAGAAAGAGTGGGATGATGAGGGATTTATAAACCACGTAGAAATGAGTAACGATTGAAGAATTTTTGTGTAAACAGCTTGTAAGACCTTATTTCTAGATTTGCTAACTAAAGCAACCCTGAAAAAGAATGATCCCTCTTGCACATGACACTTCTGGTTACATCTTAATAGTAAGAATTCAATTACCTGTCCATATCCAGTTGCAAAGAAGGCTGTGAAATGAAGATTCCATTTTGGGGGACTACATACCAAGCCCAAAACTGAGGGCTCTATAATCACTACAAGAAAAAGAATAGTTTGAGAGAGTGTCAGTTTTTGCCGTGCCTCTGGAACTCTATAGTTGCTTATAACCAATTTTTTCCTCTATGTTTGCTTCTCTTTTTACCCTCTTTATCTCTTCTGCTATCTCTCAGAAGTTCCTCTCCCATTATCCCTCTTATCTCTTTTCCCCCTCTTTCTTGATATATCAACTGTTTATGTCTCTATTTGTGTCTTTTGCTCTGTCTCTCTACTTCTCTATGTTTTGTCTATCTCTCCATTTCTCGTGTGTGTGTGTATTTTTTCTCTCTCCATCTGTTTCCTATCTGTCTCTCTATCTTTAGCTGTCTGTTTTCCTACTTCTGTATTTCTAGCTTTCTTGGCTTTAGTCTCCATGTCTCTTTCTTTCTACCTCCATTTCTAACTATTAGAACTAATAATAGAATGGGCTGCTACTTCATTCAGTTTTCATATGATAGGAAGTACTTGAGGACAGAGTAGATATAGCGATAGTGTAAAAAGGCTTTCTTGATTTGTTGATGGTTGGACTATATAACTTGAGGTCTTTTCCAAATTTGAGTCAAATTGAGAACCAACTTTCCTTACTTACTAAGTAGAATCTCATTAACATTTTTGCATCTTTGTTTTCTGATTGAAGGTCTAATAGGACCTCAGGGCTATCTCTATATGAATACCAGACTTCATTGTAGATGACTGTAGAATTAGAAGATACAAAAGTTTGAGATGTGTGTGTTGACTACAGAACTGCCTCTTAAAGTTAATTATCTTTATCTATAATACATCTGAGATATGTGTGTGGGCTGCGTGTCTGTGTGTTTGTAATCTCCAATTGGTTGGAGATTATATATATGACCAGCTGGTACAAATGATTAGAAAACATCGTAAATACCGAAATTGTCTCTGATGGCAAGAATGTATTAAGAAATGATATAATTGCATATTCTCTGCAACCTAGCTGATATATCTAGTTGGATCTTTTAATTGTGTCAAAATATATTCATAAATTAAACATGTTTTGGTTTCTAGAGTCAAGAATATGCCGTACAGATATTTTAAAAAATTAACATGAGACAGGAACCTGACATACCTGGTACTTTTTAAAGGAGGAAAAAAGTAAAGTGGAGAAGGTAATTTACAAACTATACTTGAAACCATTCAAGCATAACATTATCATTACAATTATCTGTCAAAAGATTTAGTTCAATTACATTTTTAAAAACTCTTTTGTCAAGATGGCCCTACTCATATCAGGATTTGGTACTCGAAGGAGAGGAATACTAATGGCTTCATTAGCCATTGTGCCAGCATCTTTAGTCTTTAGAATTCCTCATGTGGCCTTTTCGGATTTTTACATGCTAACCTTAGAGAATCAGTAAACACAAAGCCTTCAGGCAGGTATGAACTTCAGGAATAAGAACCATTGCATATTTATATCCACAGTAGGGGGAAGACTGTTTTTGGGAAAAAAAGAGTAATTTCAAAATAATTGAATAGCAGCATAATTCCCATCATATAAAGTATTATACATGCTTCCGTACACTTTCTTCACACAACAGTAAGTTGGTTGTAAAATCACCAAGAGGAAAAAGTTATAATGTAATAAACCTAAATTTCAGTGTAAGATTTCCAGGGGATAACCTGAGCTGCTTCTGACACTTTTAGTATTTAAACAGATGTGTGGAACCGTATGTTGGGAGCCCAGTGGTCACAGTACTGAGACATTCCTTGATTAATGATGATATTTTAGGCCAATTGCTGTTGCAGATAAACACTGCTGGGAGATGGATTGCGCTGGCCTTTCTCTTTGACTGTTTGAATTGGCGGTTTGGCAGATTTTCCCTTTCAATGGGAAGTCTGAATCACCTATTGAACATGCTACAAAACACTTTTCTTAGTCTATATTCCCTTAGCAATTAACATATACAGGTTGTTCTTCACTGTCTTGCACTTGACTAAGCACTCTAGTATGCATGCATAGCCACAGTTAGGTTACAGCTCCTTGAAGGCAAGGAGTGATCTTTTAAAATCTTAGACTTGGTTTATGACTCCCATAGCATCTAACTTCTAGGACAAAGTTATTTTAGTAGTGGTTAAGAGCTTGGGCTTTGTAGTCAAACAGACCTAAATTCAAGTCTTTTTTTCCTTAATTTACTATTGTTGTGACCTTGGATAGGTCACAAGTGTCAGTTTCCTAAAAAGTAAAACGGGGATAATAACACCTCATAAGTTCATTGATAGGATAAAATACCATATAACAGTTTAGTGCAATGTCTGGCACACACAAAATTCACAATAAATTATTATTACCATAAAAGATAATAGTTATTTTCAAAGTTTGTTGAATAAATGGACTCTCCTGTGGAAACAGGATGGGTAAATATATGGATTTAAAAACTTGATATGTTCAGTTTTTTAATCCACACCGATTTTAATTGACAAGAAGGGGAGTATATGAAATAATTCTGTGGTTAACAT
This sequence comes from Ceratotherium simum simum, assembly GCF_057802395.1. Classification (NCBI taxonomy): domain Eukaryota; kingdom Metazoa; phylum Chordata; class Mammalia; order Perissodactyla; family Rhinocerotidae; genus Ceratotherium; species Ceratotherium simum. The sequence goes on along the minus strand of NC_141940.1, from coordinate 42,669,909 downwards.
ATTCAATTCCAATGATGATTTCACTAGTCAAGGTAAAACATTAAGTATTTCATTTCACAAAGAATAAGACAGGGTCAATTAAATAGGGAAGTAGAAATATTTTGGGGTCAGTTATTTTCTACCCTTAATATCCCTGAATAGCAATTATAAAATATAGTTCTTATTTTGGGTGAAAATTATAATAACTACTGGGTAAAACAGGGTCTTTAAAAGGCTTTCTCAAATAATCTTTTATTTAATTTTGTCACCATTTATAAAATATTAGAATCCTTAAAATGATATTCTATCTTGGCAAATTACAGTCCTTACAAACTGTCAGCTGTCAGACAGAAATTGTGAAGGTACAATTATGGTCAGGATGGTTAAGGGTAAGGAGAACATGGCAGACTCCTAATATCTAAGCAGCAAAGTTGAGTAGGTAACTGAGTGAATACATCAAGAAGAGCTAAATCAGATGAGCCAATGTTCTTATCCAAGTCACTGGCATAATAAGATATAAGTTTTAAAAAGGGAGATGACAGGAGAGCTAGAGTGTGCCTGTGGTTCAGGAAAATTTTAAATAATAAGCCTTCTTTTCGCAGCATTGTTCACAATAGTCAAGACATCTAAGCAACCCAAGTGCCCATCAGTGGATGAATGGATAAAGAAGATGTGGTATACATATACAATGGAATACTACTCAGCCATAAAAAAGACAAAATTGTGCTATTTGTGACAACATGGATGGACCTTGAGGGTATTATGCTAAGTGAAATAAGTCAGACAGAGAAAGTCAAATATCGTATGATCTCACTCATAAATAGAAGATAAAAACAACAACAACAACAACAACAAACAAACACATAGATACAGAGAATGGATTGGTGGTTACCAGAGGGAAAGGGGGTAGGGCGTAGGGTGAAAGGGGTAAAGGGGCACGTATATATATGGTGATGGATAAAAACTAGACTATTTGTGGTGAACACAATGCAGTCTATACAGAAACTGATATATAATAATGTTGATATGTAGTAATGTGCACCTGAAATTACACAATGTTATAAGCCAATATGACCTCGATAAAATAATTTAAAAAATAGTAAGCCTTCTTTTGAAAGTCCAGAGCCTACATAATTTTCTGACCTGGAAATCTAACAAGTAGAGTCTATGTAAAACAAAGAATTTTGTGGAGTTCATAAGGGTCTTATCAGAGTCTTGGTTTGGGTTCTCCCAAAAGCAGACCCAGAGACAGGGATTTGGATATAACTAGTTTATTTGGGAGGTTTTCCCAGGAAGTACTGCAAGGGCATAGCAAAGTCAGACTGGAAGGGAGGAAAAGCAAATAAAGAGCGTGTTGTTAATGAGCAGTTTACCACTCAATCCTACTGGCACATACCAAGGGGTGAGGGAGCTGGGGTATTTATTCACCAACTCCCATCATTGACTGAGAGTCACTCATGGGGTGTTAACAACCTGGAACTTCAGTCTGCCTCCTATGCTGCTCAAGCTGCTTTTGCAGATAGAGAAGCCCCTCTGGCAGAGGAAAGAAGGAATACTTCTGCAGATGACTTTTGGAGTGGGACAAGAGGATATGGGCAGGTACTAACAGTGTCCGCTACAGCAGGAGACAGGGCACATCTCAGATTTTGATAATCATAAATTGGATAAGAGATATTCTATCTCAAAGAAATGGGTAACGAAAAAAACCACTGAAAGCTGTCATTTATTTGTATTACTCGAACCCTTGATATGATGTTATCTACATTGATATTCTTCTTTTATTCATTAAAATATTTATTGATAACTATTATGTGTCAAGCTCTATGCTAGATGCTGAGGATACAACAGTTAATGACTAAGTGTCCTCTTGAAGCCTACATTCTAGTGGTCAAGGAGTAGGCAAAAATAACCAAGATAATATATGTAAGTTATTTGTTACGAGTTTCAACTCATTGAAGTATAAACATGAAATATTTTTCCCAACAATTGCTACCTATTGTGCTCTAGTGTACTTACCTTTTTCCACTGGGAGAAGGGACAATGATAAACATTTCCATTTGATTCTATAACTTTTCAGCTGTTTTCAGAATTTCATTCTGATTTTAAAGCCTCTGTCTTTACTTACTCCAATCTCCCATCTGATTCAAATATTGTCTCTTCCTTTTATTTCAAACCGATGAGACACGTGGCTCTAGTGGCTAGGAATTTGGCGGGTGCATAGTAGGTTTTCACACGTCTCCCCTTCTTCCTCCTCTTTCCCCTGTGCTTTCTCTTTTAGTGTTGCATTGGGAGAGGAATGGCTGAGGGAAAGGAAGAGGGAAAGACATGCTTGTAACTGCCTGTGTCTTCTCCTTGGTTGGTCATAGTTGTTCTTCTAGCTGTCTATGGGCACTTTATAAACAGGTAGTTGTTATAACAGGCCTGATGATGAGATGCTCCCCCCAGTATCTCCTCTGGGCATTGGAAGTCCCTTACAAGATTTGGTTACTTCTTTCCTCAGAACCTCAGCAAGTGGCATCATGCCATCTTCCTCTCGGGTGTACTCATCTTGCCCCATGTTGCAAAGTCTCTGGCAAGAGTCATCTGTTTACTCAGTCCATGGTGGATCTTTAGTAATATGCCAAATTTGCCTTCCGTGCTTCTTGGGACCTAGAAATTTGGTGTGTGTTGGGGGTGGGTAGGGATTCATCCTGGTCCCCTTGTCATCTGAAAATATCCAACACACCATCACTCCCCAGGGTTCTTTATCCCTGCTCCAGTGGTGCAGGGGGAGTCCAGCATGTCAACTGGGAAAGGAAAGTCTATCTTCATTATCAAAAGGTGACCTTCTCCTCCTTCCCAGGGCTCTTTGTTTATTTGCAAAGTGGAGGTGGGATGATAAGTCACTAGCTGCATTGGATAGCTGAACCGATGGTCTCAGACAGCAAACTCTGGAAGTTTTCTGAATTTAGGATATTAGGTGGATCTTTGAGATCGGTTCTGGGAGAAGAGGATCCCACCCAACACTTGATATCATCCTGTTACTCTTACATTCTGGGTAAGGTTCTGCACCTTTAGGTACAAACCAATTATTCAGAAAACAAATCTTTATATTGAATTCTGGATCTTGAAATGTTATCCAGAGACTGTTCTTGCCTTTCCACTCAAATTTTCTTCCATCCGTTATTTCAGGGATTGCTGTAGTTTCATTCTCATGGTCCCCATTGCCTTTTTTTTTTTTTTTTTTTGGTGAGGAAGATTGGCCCTAAGCTATCATCTGTTGCCAATCTTCCTCTTTTTGCTTGAGGAAGATTGTCTTTGAGCTAACATCTGTGCCAATCTTCCTCTATTTTGTATGTGGGATGCCACCACAGCATGGCTTGATGAGCGGTGTGTAGGTCCATGCCCGGGATCCAGGCCCGCAAACCCCAGGATGCCAAAGCAGAGCGCGTGAACTTAACCACCACTGGGCATCCCCTTCCCTTTGCCATTTTTATACCTTGAGTTTATGATGAGCCCCATGTACCTCTGTGGTGCTTATATTCTGATTCTTAAAGGATCCTAGATGAGTCCTCATATAGGTAACAAATTTACTGAAAAATCTTAATTCATTGGGGACAAACACTTAAAAATAGGATTATTTTCCCCCCAGATGCTTACTGGTGGTGCTTTAGTCAACCTCTTTCCCTGTTATGGGGGGATGGGAGGTGGGCTTAACAATATTTCAGTCCAATTTGATACTTTTTTTTTTAGTTATTTTGGTTTTGGAACAGGTTCATTCCAATTGTTTAAGATTCAGTACTGTTGATTTTAAAATGTCAGTGTCAAAGTTGAATAAAAACTCTTCCTGTCACACAAATAAGCAATATAACTGTAAGTGCTGATCACTCTTATGAATAAAACAAGCCAGGAGGTGAGCTAGAGAATGACAGAGTGAGACTTGAAGATAGTGTTCGGGGAAGGCCTTTATATGGGCCTGAGAACTGCAGGATGTTAAGGAAGGAACTGCAGGAAGAGTGGGGAGGAGTATCACAGGAGGAGCACAAAGTCAAAGGCCATGTGGAGGAAATGACCTTGGCACGTTTCAGGGACGAATAAAATGTCCATAGTGGCTGGAGCATAGCCAACAAGGAGGAAGGGGTGAAATAAGATCAAGGAGGCAGCCAGAGTCCCACCTGCAGGCCCTTGAAGGCTAATGGAAGGAGTTCAGATTTTGGTCTAAATCTCGTGGGAAGCCGTTGAAAAGTTTTAAGTAGGGAACTTTGACATGATTCAATTGTGAACTTTCATGTTTTCTTCCATCTGCATAAAACAAAGCCAAGAGTCACCAGAATGTCATTGTCTCTATAATGTGTCTTGGAGATATGTGAAATTATAGCTGCCGTTTTGTTGAGGCCAAGATCTGTGATTCAAACTTCATATCCTTTTTTAACTTTTCAGCTGCCAAGGAAAGTGAATGATGAAGCCACCGTTTCTTTTGGCCCTTGTGGTCTGTTCTGTAGTCAGCACAAACTTGAAGATGGTGTCAAAGAGAAATTCTGGTAAGTTGCTGGCAACTTCTCACTATTTGGTAAAAATGTGTGATTTTTGTGAGCATCCAGAGAGCATCTGTGCCTTTAACTATGAATATATTTAAACAGAAGTGCTTGTGTTCCAGCTATGTTGGAAAGTAGCCAAAATAAAAATGAAATTTTAGCCTACCACTGAGAAAATGTTGGGAAACCAGTGGCGTTTCGTTCAACTTCACTGGCAGTATACTCTCAGTGGACAATACAATGTTAAAGCCCTACTTAGGCTTGGTTACATTCGCTAGTGAATATACACCAGGGAGCAAACATTTGCAAATGACAAGACACGAAACCTTTAAAATATATATATCCTTTGCCTCCTAATTGAGTGTGCAGCATTACAGTTTAAATGAAAGCTTTTGACAAATATCAGTGAGCTTTAGTTCCTCACATCTTCACATTTGTACTGAACCCCTAACAGGCAGAAGTTTAAAGCTTCCGAGTTCAGAAATATTAACTAATTGCCTGAAGAGAAATTTCTTGAGAAGAAATTTCTATTCTTAGAACATGGTGGCCTGGCAGGCAGCCATGATTGTACTAAAAGATTAGCTGTCGCTAGTAGATACCCCAATCAAAGCTTAATCATTGTTTAATAACACTTGGATATATATGCCTTTCAGTTTTGATTATGCATTCTAGCTGTAATTACAAACCATGCATGAGATTTTAAAAATTGATTTTCTGTCTGTAATCATTCCAGTAAGACATTGAGGAATATATTATTGTATGGACACAAAAGACTATGATGGGGCTTTCTGCTGGCTTGTAATTCAGTTATTTCCTAGAATTAAATGTATGCTCTTTACTTTCTCATTACATATAAAACCCAGGCAATAAAGTGCATGCCTATTTTTCAAAACAATAAACACTAACTGGAGCTTGGAGTTTGGTTAATGTTTGTTTTCTGAGGTGAGAATACTTGCTAATTGAAGTAGCTAAAGAATAGTATTGTTCTTCAATTGATAGTATATTAATATGTCTTTCACAAAAGTGAGTCACGGGTTATAAAATAGAGCAACACTGCTGAAGTCATCCAAAGGATTCTGGAATGGTAAAGGTAGGGCAATATATTGGCCTTTCTCCCCGTAAAGACTCATGTATGTATTTAACAAATTTTTGCATATTATGACTCTCTTTCAGCTATATTTGTGTGTAACATTTTACCTATAATATCTCCAAGTTGGCATATTTTACATGGTTGCCTTTCCTTGCCTTACTTCTGAAGTCACATTTTCACTTTCAATCTTGGTTCAGGTTGATTATTGCTGAAATAAAATACTTGGAGATATTACTTACCAACAAATGTTACATTGGACCAGATCCTGTTTTCCTCACTTGGTTATGTCATAATGTCTGTAGTGGAGTCTGAAATGAAAAAAAAAATTGAGAATTTAAAAAACCATCTATATTATGGTAGCTTAATTCAAGTAGAATTCAAAGTAAAAAATGAAAACAAGTTGCTACCTATGTATTCTGTCTTGGTGTTTTTTTTTTTTTTGCATATGATTTATGAGGAGAGAGGCTGTTAAAAAATGTGTATACATAGAGGAAGTTAATATTTACACAGAGATGCCCTTTCAAGATCAATTCTTTAATGCTTTGCCCCTTTACTCTTTACTTATCAAGTGTGAGGCTGTTTGTGGCTTACTAGGGGTTCTTAGCTTTGTCTTCTTAGTATAGCCCAAGTTGTGTCAAATCTGCAGTGAGCTTTATTGAAGAAACATTACCCAAAATGATATTCCCCTTGGAGTCAATGTGGTTTAATGGTTTCAGGCTCCCCTCCCCTATCCATTTACCCTCAGCTACCTCCTAGGACTGTTGTAATTATAATAGTGGAGCTAAACTTTTCCTACAGGTCTGGGCACTGGAGATGGTTTGAATGCAGTTGGTCTTTTTTCTTACGCCTTCTTGTTTTTTTTATTTACAGTGTATATGGAGTAGGCAGGGAAGACTAATAGGTTGATGTTGGTTTGTGCATGTCTGTGTATGTGGTGTTTGTTTTTTATTTCACAATACAGCAACAAAAATTAAGCATGGGATGAATAAAGATATCCTAAGTTGCCCAAAGCTGATGAAAATGGGGGTACTTTGGAGCAGTTCTTTTTACTCATCCTTTCTATTTACCCATTCTTATGATAACCACCTTCCCAGCCCCTAAACTTCTGTTAATATTATTATTTTCTGTAGAAAATAGTTATTCGCACTCTCATTATGATAGTCTTATTTGACTTGGCCTTATTTTTTGAAGAACATTAAAAATCTCTTTGGCAAATCTGTGGTACAAAATTTTGTTTCATGCAATCTGTGAGGTCCTTTGCCCTTTGCCAGTTAAAGAGATCTGGATTCATGCTTGCATAGTTCTTCTTGGAATCACCAATGGGACTCAGAACTTTTATTTTTCTCCCCTCCTTCCCTTCCCCCAAGTTGAAAAATGAAGAATGATTGTGCCCTTTACTCATTAACATTTATAACTGTTTAGTGCCAGATGTGAAGCCAGTTATAATGATTTTTGTGCAGTTCATTCTGGACAGGGATCCCTTTCAGTAAGATCCCTGCAACTACTGATGCCAAGGGCCTCCCTTATGTACAAGACAGAGGACCAAGGGATGGAAGTTTCTTCTTCTGCACTTGTCAATCAAGGAAAAGATTAAAAGACTCAAGTCTTTTTTTTTTTTTTTTAAATTCTAGCCTGGGCACATATTGAAACAAACCTTCTGATTTCCAGTAGTATACAATTTTTAGAGGCCACAGCACAGGTTATGTTTCTAGGTAATGCCCATTCACACTGGCTTGGGAAGCAGCAAAGATGGCTCTGAGATTGCATCTAGGGCCTGCTTGCATTAGAACATACTAAAATGCACAGCATCTAATTTTAAAGACTATAGCTGATTGGTCAAGTGTGGGCTTCTCATCATCTTCACAGAATACTCATGAGGTCCTTCAACATTGGCATTCTGTAAGTTTAGGACTAAATAGATAAGGCAATTTAGGAAGTTTACTCTTAAAAATATGTTTGCTTTACTTAAAGGTGTCATTCTTTATGGCAGGGAATTGACTAATATCTTGACAAAGGCTAGTGGCAGAAATGCCCAGTAAAGGACACACGTATCTAAAACTAATTTTTAATAGGATGGGTGGGAGAAATAACTCTCCCTCAAGAAGAGATCACTCAAGGGCTTCTATTTAGCTATTTCTTTTTACCTAAAAACTTATGTCTCCAGAGTATACATGGACTTTATTTTGGGGAAACATTAAACTGTCCCCTTTGCTTTTCTCTGACTTTAGCTGCTGCAGGAAAATGTGAGCTGTGTTATGCAGTTGTTGGCATTCAGCTCTCCTAGCCTGAATCTCCATATCAGAGGGGAAAGGAATAGGGTGAGCAGTTTGATGAGAGGGTGTGTTTGATTCTGAACCCAAATTGGGTCATCTTGCAGTCAGTACATCTGGAGGATGACCATAGCAAAGCAACTTCTCAGTCATCTGGTGTTGGAAGGAAAATTGCAGAGCTACCAAAATATCTTAATCAGCTGGAAAAATGTAGTCCCTAGTGGTAAAGAGGATGTGAAGGCCTGCTGGCACACAGTGGATACTTATAGATACATTTTGGGTTGACTTAAACCAAACCATTCAATTCCATATAATGAGAATGAGGCTTTACATGAGGCTTTGGCTTAGAGGTTTATAGAATTATGGAATTTTCTGATTGTTGATGAGAGGGTAACAGTTTGTTCTCACTGGAAATTCTTTGGTTTTAGAATTTCCAGCCAGATGACTGAAGAAGACCATAAAGGCAGAAATATAGCCTATGTGAGTCTACATTTCTGGCAAAAGCTAGAAAGAGTCATCTCTCAAACAACTTCCAAGTGTAAACAAAGTAACTTTCCTTGTGAAATTGATTGTTGTATAAATAAAAATAAAATGAAGTATCATGCTTTGATTTCTTAAAAAGGAGACAAAATGTTTTATTTTAAAATGGTGATTAGAAGTAATGTTGCTTGAGGATATTCACTGTGCCTTTAGCTGTGGAATGCAAGAGCACTAGATTAGAAGTTAGATCAACAAGGAGCTGTTGAAATCTTATCTCCTAAATTCATTCTAATGAGCTAAGATCAAGGAGAAAAATACCTTTCCATGATCTTTTCTTTAATTGAAAGGGATAATCTGAGACTTGATACTTTCATCTCTCTGACTAGGGTGACTTTCTTGGAAGAAACCTGATCTTGAAAGGAGGAGAAAGTGGTACTAGAATATTGGCTTGGTCGTTGGAAGTGGTATAGGACTGGTATTCAAGTTTGGAGAGGACAAAGTTGACAGCAAGTAAAGAGTAGGCAAGGATGAGAGAGATCTGTCAGAAAAAACTCATGACCAGAATCAAGCTGAATGAAACTTATACTTATTGAAGAAGTTGAAGAGCAAATAATTTTAAGACTCTCAGTCACTAAATTTTATATGGCCAAAGGCATAGCCAGCTGTGAAATACTTATAGAACTCTTACTGTATGTGCAACATACAGTTGTGGAATGTGCAACATTCCACTAGTTCTTTGGTGGGGGAAAGGGAGAGAGAAAATAAATCAAAACTCTCTTGTTCATTAATACTTAATCTTATTGGGATAAATGAATGACTAAGCAGATTATGCTAACCTGATGGAACACTATATAGCTATTAAAATGACCAGTATTTAGATTATATCCATACACAGAAAAGTGAATATAAAACAATACATGTTAAGCAAAAAAAAAAAACCCCAACCCAGAACATAATGACACATGATGTTAAAAATATGTGTTTACACTAGTCAAAATTGAAAAAGAATTTTGAATGATGTTTACCATTTATAGTTAAAGGATTTTTTTCTACCAAGTTGCTTAAACGTATGATCAAAAATAAGAGATCTAGCTAACTAGGAGGAAACTGTCTTACTGGGGATGCTTCACATATGCAACTCCTTCAGAATAACACAAGAGAATCTGATTCAATATTAAACTTGCACAGCACAGGCCTCCAAAGCCATGGGAGTCAGAGAAGGGCAGGATCAGTAGTGGGCATTGTATAGAAGATGAGGGGCTTGAGGCAAGCCTTGACAGTGAGTAGGACCAGAGTGAGCTGGAATGAAGTAGGAAGACATTCAAGGTAAAGAACACAGTGTTAAGTGAATGGATGGAGATAGTACAGAGTATGGCACGTGTGTCTAGGGAGAGGTGTAAGTCAGCAAGTGGGAAGCAGTTGAAGTTGGCTAAGCAAGCCAAGCCAAGCTAAAAGATAAAGGCTCCTGAGTCCTGGTTAGAGTAGTGTAGATTAGTAGATTTTATTTTTCAGGAGAATAGTGATGAAGGATGACTCTTGCAGTAATCTTCAGTGTCAACTGCAAAGGGTAGCCAGGTGAGGGAGAAGACTAAAATGATTCCCATGTGGGAAACCAGACCTTGACTTGAGAATTTTACTATGGGACAGATAGGAATTGGTTTATTTTTGTATTTTCTTAGCTTTTTCTTTTGAAACATTTCAAACCCACGGAAAAGTTAGATGGATAGTACAATGGCCACCCATATACTCTTGACCTGTATTCACCAGTTAACATTTTGTTACATTTGTTTTCTCTCCTCCCAATCTCTGTCTGTCTCCCTCACACTTTCCATCTTCTTCTCCCTCTTGCTCCCTGTTGCTCTTTTTCACCACTAAGATGTTAGCTATAGATTTTTTTGTAGGCGTTCTTTAAGAGATTGAGGAATTTCCCTTTTTTTTCCTAGTTTGCTGAGAGTTTTTTAAATTATGAATTTGTACTGAATTTTCTCAAATGCTTTTTCTGCATCTATTAACATGATCAGATGATTTTTCTCCTTTATTGTGTTAATCTGGTGAGTTACATGGATTGATTTTCAAATGTTGAGCCAGCACTGCTAGAAGAGGTAAACCCTTCTTAGTCATAATGTATTATTCATCTTATATATTGCGGGATTTATTTTAATATTTTTTGGTTGTTGTTCAGGAATTTTGCATCTATATTCATGAGTGATATTGTCTGTAGTTTTTTTGGTAATGTTTTCATTAGGTTTTGGTGTCAGGATTATGTTGGCCTCATAAAATGACTTAGAAAGTGTTCTCACCTCGTCTGTTTTCTGAAATGGCATTATCTTTTCCTCAAAAGTTTGATAGTACTGGCCATTGATATTATCTGGATTTCAAGTTTTCTTTGTGGAAAGCTCTTTTATCAATGCTTTGATTTCCTCAATAGGTACAGATTTACTCAAATTTTCTCCTCTTAAGTCAATTTTGATAATTTGTGTTTTTGTAAGGGATTTATCTATTTCATCTAAGTTTTAAAATTTATTGACATGGAGTCATTCATAATCTTCATTTAATATCCTTCAAATATCTGTAAGATCGGTAATATTATCCTCTCTTTCATTCCTGATATTGACTATTTTTTCATTTTTTTTTCTTGATTTGTCTTCCTTGCTAGGGCTTTATCAAATTCATTAATCTTTTCAAAGAACCAGCTTTTGACGTTGTTACTTTCCTTTATTGCTTGTTCATTTAATTGTTCCTTCCCCCATTCTTTATTCTTTCTTTCTTTCTTTCGGCTTAATTTGCTCTTCTTTTTCTAGTTTCTTAAGGTGGAAACTTAGATCTCAGATGTTAAACATTTCTTCTTTTCTAATAAACACATTTAAAGCTATAAATTTCTTTCTAAGTACTGCCTTAGCTGTGAACTGGAAATTTTGATCAATTGTGTTGTAATTATTATGTAATTCAAAATATTTTCTAATTTCCCTTGTGATTTCTTCTTTGAACCAGAGTTATTTAAAAGTGTGCTATTTAATTTCCAAATATTTAAGGATTTTATAGATATCTTATTTTTATTTCTAATTTAATTCCATTGCATGTATGTCAGAGAACATACTCTCTAATATTTCAATCTTTTGAAATTTATTGAGATTTATTTTATGTCCCAACATATGGCCTCTACTGATGAATATTCCATATGCACATGTGTATTGTGCTATGTAGTATTCTGTAAATACCAACCAAGTCAAGATGATTGACAGTGTTTTTTGTTTTTGTTTTTCTTTTGTTTTGTTTTTAATTTTTTGTTTATTGCAGTAATATTGGTTTATAACATTGTATAAATTTCAGGTGTGCATCATTATACTTCTATTTCTGCATAGATTACATCATGTTCACCACCCAAATACTAATTACAACCCATCACCACACACATGTGCCGAATTATCCCGTTCGCCCTCCTCCATCCCCCCTTCCCCTCTGGTAACCACCAATCCAATCTCTGTCTCTATGTGTTTGTTTATTGTTGTTATTATCTACTACTTAATGAAGGAAATCATACGGTATTTGACCTTCTCCCTCTGACTTATTTCACTTTGCATAATACCCTCAATGTCCATCCATGTTGTCACAAATGGCTGGATTTCATCATTTCTTATGGCTGAGTAGTATTCCATTGTGTATATATACCATATCTTCTTTATCCATTCCTCCCTTGATGGGCACTTAGGTTGCTTCCAAGTCTTGGCTATTGTGAATAACGCTGCAGTGAACACAGGGGTGCATGTATCTTTACGCATTGGTGTTTTCAAGTTCTTTGGGTAAATACCCAGCAGTGGAATAGCTGGATCATATGGTAGTTCTATCCTTGATTTTTTGAGGAATCTCTATACTGTTTTCCATAGTGGCTGCACCAGTTTGCACTCCCACCAGCAGTGTATGAGATTTCCCTTCTCTCCACATCCTCTCCAACACATGCTGTTTCCTGTCTTGTTAATTATTGCCATTCTGACGGGCGTGAGGTGATATCTCATTGTAGTTTTCATTTGCATTTCCCTGATAGTTAATGATTTTGAACATCTTTTCATGTGTCTGTTGGCCATCTGTGTATCTTCTTTGGAGAAATGTCTGTTCAGGTCTTTTGCCCATTTTTTAATTGGGTTGTTAGTTTTTGTGTTGTTGAGATGCATAAGTTCTTTATATATTTTGGAGATTAAGCCCTTATCAGATGTATGGTTTGCAAATATCTTCTCCCAATTGTTAGGTTGTCTTTTCGTTTTGTTGATGGTTTCCTTTGCTGTGCAGAAGCTTTTTAGTTTGATGTAGTCCCATTTGTTTATTTTTTCTGTTGTTTCTCTTGCCCAGTCAGACATGGTGCTTGAAAATATGTTGCTAAGACCAATGTCGAAGAGCGTACTGCCTATGTTTTCTTCTAGAAGTTTCATAGTTGCAGGTCTTACATTCAAGTCTTTAATCCACTTGGAGTTAATTTTTGTGTATGATGTAAGGTAAGGGTCTACTTTCATTTTTTTGCATGTGGCTATTCAGTTTTCCCAACACCATTTGTTGAAGAGACTTTCTTTTCCCCATTGTATGTTCTTGGCTCCTTTGTCAAAGATTAGCTGTCCATAGATGTGTGGGTTTATTTCTGAGCTTTCGATTCTATTCCATTGATCTGTGTGTCTGTTTTTGTGCCAGTACCATGCTGTTTTGGTTTTTATAGCTTTGTAGTATATTTTGAAGTCAGGGAGTGTGATACCTCCAGCTTTGTTCTTTTTTCTCAGGATTCCTTTAGCTATTCTGGGTCTTTTGTTGTTCCATATAAATTTAAGGATTCTTTGCTCTATTTCTGTGAAAAATGTTGTTGGAACTTTGATAGGGATTGCATTGAATCTATAGATGGCTTTAGGAAGTTTGGATATCTTAACTATGTTAATTCTTCCAATCTAAGAGCACGGAATATCTTTCCATTTCTTTGTGTCTTCTTCAATTTCTTTCAGCAATGTTTTATAGTTGTTGGTGTACAGCTCTTTCACCTCTTTGGTTAAGTTTATTCCTAGGTATTTTATTCTTTTTGTTGCAATTGTAAATGGGATTGTATTCTTAATTTTTCTTTCTGCTACTTCATTGTTAGTGTATAGAAATGCAACTGATTTTTGTATGTTGATTTTGTATCCTGTAACTTTACCATGTTCGTTTATTACTTCTAAAAGTTTTCTGGTGGATTCTTTAGAGTTTTCTATATATAATATTATGTCATCTGCAAAAGGTGACAGTTTCACTTCTTCCTTTCCAATTTGGATCCCTTTTATTTCTTTCTCTTGCCTGATTGCTCTGGCTAGGACTTCCAATACTATGTTAAATAGGAGTGGTGACAGTGGGCATCCTTGTCTGTTCCTGTTCTTAGAGAGATAGGTTCAGTTTTTCACCATTGAGGATGATATTAGCTGTGGGTTTGTCATATATGGCCTTTATTATGTTGAGGTACTTGCCTTCTATACCCATTTTATTCAGAGTTTTTACCATAAATGGATGCTGTATCTTGTCAAATGCTTTCTCTGCATCTATTGAGATGATCGTGTGATTTTTATTCTTCATTTTATTAATGTGGCATATCACGTTGATTGATTTGCGACTGTTAAACCATCCCTGCGTACCTGGAATAAATCCCACTTGATCATGGTGTATAATCTTTTTAACGTATTGTTGTATGAGATTTACTAGTATTTTGTTGAGGATTTTTGCATCGATGTTCATCAGTGATATTGGCCTGTAATTTTCTTTTTTTGTGTTGTCCTTGTCTGGTTTTGGTATCAGGGTAATGTCGGCTTCGTAGAATGAGTTAGGGAGCTTCCTCCCCTCCTCAATTTTTTGGAAGAGTTTGAGAAGGATAGGTATTAAGCCTTCTTTGAATGCTTGGTAGAATTCACTGGGGAAGCTGTCTGGTCCTGGACTTTTATTCTTGGGGAGGTTTTTGATTACTGTTTCGATCTCCTTACTGGTGATTGGTCTATTCAAATTCTCTAATTCTTCTTGATCCAGTTTTGGAAGGTTGTATGATTCTAAGAATTTATCCATTTCTTCCAGATTGTCGAATTGGTTGGCATATAGCTTTTCATAGTATTCTCTTATAATCTTTTGTATTTCTGAGGTGTCCGTTGTAATTTCTCCTCTTTCATTTCTCATTTTACTTATTTGTGCCTTCTCTCTTTTTTTCTTGGTGAGTCCAGCTAAAGGATTGTCAATTTTGTTGATTTTTTCAAAGAACAAGCTCTTGGTTTTATTAACTTTTTCTATTGTTTTTTTTGGTCTCTATTTCATTTATTTCTGCTCTGATTTTTATTATTTCACTTCTTCTACTGATTTTAGGCTTTGTTTGTTCTTCTTTTTCCAGTTCCTTTAGGTGCATTGTTAGATTGTTTATTTTAGATTTTTCTTGTTTGTTGAGATAGGCCTGTATTGCTATAAACTTCCCTCTTAGAACCACTTTTGCTGTATCCCATAAATTCTGGCATGTTGTATTTTCATTTTCATTTGTCTCCAGGTATTTTTTGATTTCTTCGTTGACCCACCCAGTCATCGTTCAGTAGCATTTTGTTTAATCTCCACGTATTTGTGGCTTTTCTGATTTTCTTCCTATAGTTGATTTCTAGTTTCATACCGTTGTGGTCAGAAAAGATGCTTGGTATTATTTCAATCTTCTTAAATTTATGGAGACTTGTTTTGTGGCCTAATATATGATCAATCCTGGAGAATGTTCCATGTGCATTTGAAAAGAACGTGTATTCTTTGGTTTTTGGATGGAATGCTCTGTATATATCTACTAGTTCCATCTGTTCTAGTGTGTCGTTTAAGGCCAATGTTTACTTATTGATCTTCTGTTTGGATGATCTATCCGTTGGTGTAAGTGGAGTGTTAAAGTCCCCTACTATTATAGTGCTACAGTCTATTTCTCTTCTTATGTCTGTGAATAATTGCTTTATATATTTAGCTGCACCTACATTAGGTGCGTAGATATTTACAAGTGTTATATCCTGTTGTTGGATTGTTCCCTTGATCATTATGTAATGCCCTTCTTTGTCTCTTTTTACAGTTTTTGTTTTAAAGTCTATTTTGTCTGATATGAGTACTGCTACCTCAGCTTTCTTTTCATTGCCATTTGCGTGGAGTATCTTTTTCCATCCCTTCACTTTCAGTCTGTGAGTGTCTTAAGGTCTGAAGTGTGTCTCTTGTATGCAGCATGTATATGGGTCTTGTTTTTTTATCCAGTCAGCCACCCTATGTCTTTTAATTGGAGCATTTAGTCCATTGACGTTTAAAGTAGCTATTGATAAGTATGTACTTACTGCCATTTTTTAACTTTTTTTTCCCCTCAGTGTTTTAGTAGTCCTTCTCTGTTCCTTTCTTCTTCTATACAGAATTGATGGTCTCTTTAGTTTGACCTCTGTCTGAAAGCTCTACTCTTTAACTCCCCTCCTCCCTCCTTTTATGCTTTTGATATCATATTTAACCTCTTTTTTGTGCATTTGTATCCATTACGTTCTTATCATGGAAATAGAAAATTTTTCCTATTTGTGGTCTTCTCTTTTCCCCTTAAATCAGTCCCTTTAACATTTCTTGTAGCACTGGTTTCTTGGTGACAAACTCCTTTAATTTTTGCTTATCTGGGAAATTTTTGATCTCTCCTTCCATTTTGAATGATAACCTTGCTCGGTAGAGTATTCTTGGCTGTAAGTTTTTTCCTTTTACCACTTTCAATATATCGTGCCACTCTCTTCTAGCCTGTAAGGTTTCTGCTGAGAAGCCAGCTGATAGCCTTATGGGGTTTCCTTTGTACGTAACTTGACTTTCTCTTGCGGCTTTTGGGATTCTCTCTTTATCTTTAATTCTGGACATTTTGATTATGATGTGTCTTGGTGTGGGCCTCTTTGGGTTTATCTTGTTTGGGGCTCTCTGTGCTTCCTGTACCTGGATGTCTGTTTCCTTCCTTAGGGTAGGGAAGTTTTCATCTATTATTTCTTGAAATAGATTCTCTCCCCCTTTGTCTCGCTCTTTTCCTTCCGGGACATCTATAACACGTATTTTAGTGCGCTTGATGGTGTCCCAGAGGTCCCTTAGACTGTCCTCACTCTTTTTAATTCTTTTCTCTTTTACCTGTTCAGCTTGGGTGATTTCTTCTAGTCTTTTGTCCAGCTCACAGGTCGGTTCTTCTGTATCCTCTACTCTGCTTTTGAGTCCCTCTAGTGAATTTTTCATTTCCAGTATTGTATTCTTCATTTCTGATTGGTTCTTTTTTATATCTTCCATTTCTTTGTTGACATTCTCACTGAGTTCATCTATTCTTCTCCCCAGATCAGTGAGTATCCTTAACACTCTTAGTTTGAAGTCTCTGTCGGGTAGGTTGCTCATTTCTGTTTCACTTAGTTCCTTTTCTGCGGTTTTGCCCTGTTCCCTTACTTGGAATGTATTCCTTTGCCTCCTCATTTTGCCTCTTTCCCTGTGCTTGTGTCTACGTATTAGGTAGGTCAGCTATGTCTCCTGCTCTTGGATAGGTGACCTTATGTAAGTGATGGCTTAGGAGGCCTGCAGTGTGCTTCCTTCAGTTCTCAATGTTCCAGGGGTGACCCCTATGTGGGCTACATGTGTCCTTCTGTTGTGGCCTGTTTTCTCTCCCTGTAGGTGCCCAGGGAGGCTGAGTTATGCTCCTGGCCAGCTGTTGTAATGCTCAGCTGCTTGTAGTTGTTGTGGGCCCTTCAGTCTCTTTATCAGGTGTGGGGAGCCCCAGCACAGATGGCTGCAAGTTCTAATACCACATTTGTGTTGCAGTATTTCTTTTAAGTGAGTAGGCCCCCAGCGTGGCAGGTTGTTAGGCTCAGGGCCTTACAATTGCTATAAGCCTCCAGCCTATTAAGTCTCTTGTCAGCTCTCTGAGGATTGCAGCTGGGTGGGGCTGGCCTCAGGCACAGGAGCACCCAATTGTTTCAGGCTTTGTGTGGTGGAGCAAACCCCCTATGTGGGTCTTTGAGAAGCACAAGTCTTCTGCAGCTGACAAGCCCTGCCACCCACACATCCACACACACAGTCAACACAGTCCTGCCCTGTGTGCACGCCCTGACCTCCCTATGCGGACCCAGTCTCTCCACGGCGGGAGCCCTACACACTCCGCCACCACCCCACACTCTCCACCCGCTCCTTGTGCACGCCCTGCCCTGCTAAAGTCAGCTCAGTTGCCAGGCTGCAGAGAATCCAGTCACCAATCTATGCAGGCCCACAAGTTGCCTGAGGGCTTGTTGTTGGGTGGGGCCAGTCTCTAGGGTGGGCTGCCTGCCCTGGCTGAGCTGGATTAAATCGATGCTCTAGTGGGTGGGGCAGTCCCTTGGCTAGCAGGCCTCAGGGAGAACTCCAATGGCGTCTGTGTCAGCATGCCCACACCAGGCCACAACAATGCCTGCTGCCAATGTCCCAGTCCCTGGAGAGGTCTCACCTCCCACTGAGATGCACCCAGGGCCCACTGGGTGAGTCTCTTTTCACCACAGCACTGTGCACCTTTCTTTCTGGTGATTTTAGGATGCTTTCTGAAACGGGTGAGTTTGCGCTTGGGTCCTTTAAGAGCTGGTTTTACTTTCTTTGTGAACCAGCTTTTCTGGGGGTACTCCCCAATGCTTTAGTAGCAGGCAACGTCAGATATTCTGCTGCTTGTCTCGGTTGTGCTGGGTCCACAAAATGCCCCCAGCGGGGGCGCTCCCCGGCTCAGGGCCCCGCTCCTCCAGGGGGGCTGTGTACCTGTGAGTTGCTCCCGGGCGGCCGTGAAGCCGGCGGCTTGTGAAGGCGGCCTTTTTCCTCTCCAGAAGGGCGTTTCTGCCTCTTCCACCTCAATTAGGATTGTCCGTTGTTGCAGGAGTTCCTCTTATCCGGTTTTCCGTTCTGTCTCAGGAGTAATTTTTCCACGAATAGTTGTAAATTGGCTGTGTCCACGGGAGGAGGTGAGTTCAGAGTCTGCTTACGCCGCCATCTTGACTTTCTCCTGACAGTGTTTTTTGTGTCTTCTATGTCCTTACTGACTTTTTTTTGGATACATGTTCTATCAATTAGTGAGAGAGGGTCATTAATATATCCAACAATAATTGTGGATTTGTCTCATTCTCCCTTTACCTTTGTCAATTTTGCCTCATGTATTTTGATGCTCTTATTAGTTGCATGCATATTCAGAATTGTTTTGCCTTCCTGAAGAATTACCCTCTTTATCTCCTGTAGTGCTATTTGTCTTGAATTTTACTTTGTTAATATAGCTATGCTGACTTATGCTTACTGGTTTTATGGTACATTTTTTCTATTCTTTGACTCTCAACCTATTTGTAGCTTTAAATGTGAAGTGCATCTTTTGTAGACAGCATGTTATTGAGTCATACTTTTTATCCAGTCTAACAATTTTTGTCTTTTAGATGAAGTGTTTAGTCCATTTATAATGAATATAGTTCTTGATATATTTGATTTCAAGTTACCATTTTCCATTTGTCTCTTCTGGTTTTGTTGTTCTTGTTTTCCTCTTGCTCCATTTCTGTCTTATTTTGGGTTAACTGAATAATTTTTAATATTATATTTTATGTCCTCTATTGGCTTTGTAACTATACCTTTTTAATTTTGTTTAGTGGGTACTTAAGACCGGGGGTCACAAACTATGTATGGCCTTTGGGCCAAATCTAGCCCATTGCCTATTTTTGTAAATAAAATTTTATTGGAACACAGTCACACTCATTTGTTTGCGTTGTGTCTATGACTGCTTTTGTGCTATAATAGCAGAGTTGAGTGGTTGCTACAAAGACTGTGTGGCCAACAATACCTAAAATATTTACTATCTTGTACTTTACAAAAAGAATTGCTGGCCCCTGCTCTAGGGCTTACTATATACATCCTTTGCTTTACAAAATCTGTGTAGAGTCAATATTGTACCACTGCATACTTCACACCTGAACCATCATGTTTGCTACTATCCTCTTCTTGCTTATCATGCCCAGATATAGAATGTTGGGTTGTCAGTTTCAAAACTTAGAGATGTCATTCCATTGTTTTCTGGTCTCTATAGTTTCTGGTGAGAAGCCAGTGGTAAATCTTACCATTGTGTTACTGCCCAACATGGGGCCTTCTGCTCACCGCAAGACATGCCAAGAGTCGAGAGGCAAGGTGGTAGGAGAAAAAGGACTTTTTCATTACAGCTTGCTAGCAAGAGGGAAGATGGCCGACTTATGTCCAAAAGAACCATCTTAAGGGGGCACGAAATCTTATAGCAGTTCTATAGGCCATTGAGTTATTGGGGAGGGGTTAGGAATGTTGACCTTCTGGTGTTACAGACTGGGAGTGCCACAGCAGATCTTTCAGTTTTCACTGATGATGGCTATCAGCATAGATTCTCTGTTTGGGGGTCATCATATTCCTAAGGAACTCAAAAAAGCAAAGTTATCATCTTATCACAGCTGGGAGGTACATGCACAAGCAGGGGTTGTAAAATCTACACAGCAGTTAGATCTCCTGGAGGGTGCATATCCAGCTGGGTTAGTTTGTCAGAGGTCATTCAAAGTTACAGTAGAGTTTTTATTTTCTACAATATGGCTTCCCTTATGTCAACCTTGTCTTGAGCTGGTATCACTTGTTCCCTTGTATATAATATGTCTTGTTTTCTCTGACTACTTTTAAGAATTTCTCTTTCTTTCTGGTTTTCAGAGCCTTCATTATCATGTGTTTAGTTGTTGTTTTCTTTGTTTATCATGCTGAGGGGTAGCTGAGATTCTTGAATTGTTAAGTTGAAGTTTCTCATCAAATTTGAGAAATGCTTCTCTATTATTTTTCGAGTATTTTTCTGCCCCACTCTCAATCTCATCTCTTTCTGTAATTCCTATTACACATATGTTTGATTGTTTTATAATTGTCCCTAAGGTCCCGAGATTCTGTTCATTTTACTTCAATTATTTTTTCTCTATGTTTTTCAGATTGGAAAATTTCTGTTGATCGCCTTTGGCAGTCATGCCCTGTACACGTTCAGCTCAGTTTTCAGCCAGGGACTCATAGAGAGCACCCATATAGATTTCATGGGCTCCCCTCTGTGAAGCTCTCTCCTTTTACTGAAAGTTCCAGCCATTTTAGCTTCCCCAAACCCTGATCTATGTAGCTTCATCTCAGCAGGACCACTGAGCTCTGTTAGGACTCCAATTCACTGTGCCGTAGTTGGGGAATTATCCCCAGGTGAAGAGCTGGGTTGATTGTGGGGCTCACCTCATGAGTTTCCCTTTTCTGAGATCACAGTCTTGTACTGCCTGGAAACAGTTTCTTCATATGTTTTGTCCACTTTTATCATTGCTTTCTGTGAGAGAGGTAGTCTAGTTCCAGTTATTTCATCGTATCCTGAAGTGGAAGTTTTCCTGTTACCTTTTGATACCCCATCATTCTTTGAGCACTTCCTTGCTTTCTGTTATAAAGATGTACCAGGCTTCCTGTCATACTTTCTCTTTTGCAGCACTGGAATTAGCCATTTTTCCTGATTCCTTTCAGTGGAAAATGGCATTTAAAAACTATTTTTAAAAATTGTGATTTAATTCTGATGCTTCCAATTCAAGTCCAACATGACAAGGTTCTTCTTCACCTTTCCCCATTCTATATTTTTATCTCTTTTTCCCACAGTGGGAACCGTCATTCCCATCAACATCAGTATACTTACTTAATTATTTTATCCTATAATTCATGTAAAATAATTTCAGAACTCCTACACCAAAACCACTACCGATAACAAACCTACTAAATAAAGTACAAGATATTTTACAATTCTTTATGCCCTTACAATTCATCCTACTTAATCTGTATGGTCAGAGCATTGTGTTCAAAAGCAGCTTGAATTAATTAATTTTCTCTGTGGTTATTTATAAATATAAATAAGATAATTTGTACTCAATTTGCTTTTTTATCCTTTTTGATTAAATTTTATTTTTGAATACATAAAATATTTACATCGTTGAAAATTAAAAATTATAGAAAAACAAATAATCAAAGAAGTCTCACTTCCATACCTATTTCTTCTACCTGCTCTCTCACATCCACTATTTGTAATCAATTTCTTTAGTTTCTGATGTTTCCTTCTTTTTCTTATTTGCACAAATTAATGTATGTATTTTATTTCCCCTTGTTTCATACATAAAATGTAGCAAAACATGTCGATTTTACTCCTTGTTTTTTTTACTTAATGTATCTTGGAAATCAAGTAGTGGGATTGTTTTAATAATTTTTCTTGTTACAATAGTATATTCTGCTTAATAAAATTTCAAACAATATAAAAATAGAAAACTCGCTTATGATTTCATCTCCAGAATTAACTCATCACTACATTTCATATATATTCTTCCAGACAGTGTCTTTGGCTATGTATGTATATGGATGATGTATATAGCCTAAATCATGTATTTTTCAAACTTAAAGTCATACCACATATACTATTCTCCAACTTGATTTGTCACTTAACATGATATCTATATCTATAAACTCTAATCCTTGACAATACATATCTAACTCAAACTTTTAAATACAGTACAGTTTTCCATTGTGTGGATTTATTATAAGTTTAAACCTGAGCTCTATTTATGGAGATTAGGGTTTTATCTTTAGGTTTTTGCTAAGCCAAAACAATGCTGCACAGAGCACCTTCCTACATAGGTTTTAGTGCACTAGAAGACCTAAGGTTTTTGTAGGATAGATCCCTAGAAGTGGAAATATTGGATAAAAATTTTTAAAATATGTTGGCAAATTGCCCACCAATGTCACTGTATCAAACCTATATTTCCTATATTTCCACCAATAGTATATCAGAGTTCCTCTCTCATTACACATTACTAACTGTATATTGTCAATTAAAGAATTTTTTACCAATCTAAATCCAAATGAAAAACATCTCATTGTTTACTAAAATCCCCATTTTGGCTATGATGAGTATGTTCCTTGGATTCAAAGAACCTTAGAAGTGTGTGTGTGTGTGTGTGTGTGTGTCCGTGTGTGTGTGTGAGAGAGAGAGAGATTAAAATCAGCAGCAAAGCGATCCATACGGGCAAATCTCTGGCCATTCCACTAAGTTGGGCAACACAGAATGGCAGAGGAAGAGGAGAAAATGTGAGTTCAGACCTAAGTTCATTATTTTGGTTCCCATACAAAATCAACAACATCTGATATAATTAAAATATTGAAGTCCTTTATGACACTGTGCCTCTTTAAATAAAAATGTGTGGATAATTAAGCTAATTAAAATAGTTAATGAATTTAAAAGCTGGAAACTCTGAAAACAATTCCATGTGGGAATCTTGTCCAGCTGTGTAGCATCATCCAAATACAGAAGTTACCAAGCTTGGTATCGTGTTGGATTCATTACTGTCCATAAGGGAGAAGAATGAGAGAGAAGTAAGAATAAATTGAGCATTCTATTAATTTTGATGTTGGGATTTAGCCCATCCACAAGAGCAGCCAAGAACTGCAGTGAATGGGCTCCTTTCTACTCTGTTGTTTTGGAATGAAAGGGTATTGTATTTGCCAGAGTGGAGAGAAGCTTTGAATGCCTGTAATTTCTGCTAGGTTAGTTTCTATCATAACCCAACTCATGTAGGCATGTCAGGCTAAAGTGCATCCCTTGTGGCTCTTTTGACTTCTACACGTGTAATTTGCCCTAAACGAAATATGTGCTCGCAAAAGTACACCACTAATGTCTATTGTAGTTTGGTCCCTGGGAAAAGCCAGCATCCAGAGATTTCTTAAAATATGCATGATGCCTCTAGTCCATTAGAGGAATACTGAATATGCAGGTTTAAACTTTTGCCCGTATTCTGATCCTTGCTCTATTTTTGCTTCCATATATTTATCTGAAACTATCACAGAGGAGGACGATGTTTTGTGAGGATTGCACCAGAACTGTTCTCCTCTAAAAGAAATGCCTTGAAATTCAATGACCTTCCCCCAGGCTAAGAAGAGTCAGGCCCTGCTTCTCTCTACGGATGTGACTTAGGAGAGTGTATTGTAAGTGTGCTCTCCCTAAATGGCTACAGACAAGAAACACATGGTTTTAATAGGCACCCATTAAACCCTTGAGATGAATGACATATATTTGGCATCACTGCTTTGTAGAGAAATGAGAAAGTGGTTTCCTGGAACTAAATTCTGCTAAGGAATGTCATAGAAACATGGCATTTATTAATTTACCAAACATGCAAGCAGACTGTGTAAAAAGTCCTGTTCTTTGAACCTTCAGGTGATCAGAAATGGATAAGGCATGCTCTTTGTCCCTAGGGAATTCAGTAAATCATAGGTAAGGGAGAAACTAACGTGCATAGAGTGCTACTATATGCCAGGTAGTTTACATACATTATCTCCTTATACAAAGACACTGAGGTAGGTACTACTCTTTTCCCATTTTACAGATAGGGGAACTGAGACTTAGAGTGGCTAAATAATTTGACCACTTTTATATAGCTAGTAAGGGGCAGAGCCAGATTTTAAACCCAGGTTTATCTGACTCCAGAATAAGATAAACTCTCTGCCATGCTGCCCCTTTGTGTGGGTACGTTATCCTCATTTTACAGATGAGAAAACTGAAGCTCAGGGGAGGTAAATTTATCTGAAGTCCCCAACTATTAAATGCAAATCCAGGTTTCCGACCATGGACTGATTCCAAAGTTCATACTCTTTTCCTTACACCATGGATATGTCTTATTAACAACTCTTATAAAAGGTATAGAATGATAAGTGTCATAAAAAAGGTACAGATACAGTTCAGATCAAGGAGAAATTATTTCTAGCTAGGGGTAAGGGTGATTAGGGAAGGCTTCACGGGAGAGGTGTCATTTGACATTGACTATGATGGCTGGGTTGGGAATAGTGATGGGGGCGATATTCTTAGCAGAGGGAACAGCAGGAGCAAATGTATGGATGCCTAAAGTGCAGGCTATTTTTGAGTACTAAGTAGCCCAGATTGGCTGGAGGATAGTATGAGATTCAACTAGTTGAGGAGACATATTTGCACAGAAACAAGTAGCTAGACAGATGGTGTCTTGAGTATATATCCAGTTTTAAAATTATAGGAAATATATTGAGAGTCTAGATAGGAAATGTGGGTTGAGGTGCCTCAGACTGGAAGACAAGTGGCAAGTTTGGTGGGACATTCTTAGGTGTCTAGTGTTTCTGTTCACGTGCTTTCCATTTGCTATAATAAGAGGGTTCAATCAGAGCTTTGTTTTCAATTCTGAAAATGTCTTTTGAATAAAAGAAATTACTAAGCCATAACCCTCAATTATAAATCAGAATGAAGTTTATTTGTCTGTATTCTTTGATCTTCAGCCTCAGGGAATTAATGATTAAAAAAAAAAAAAAGTAAAGGAACTTGTTTCTGGTGTTAGCATTACCAGCAGGTGGCACTGTAATACATTCCTTCTATAGTCTGAAATAGCGTTTTATGATCCTACGGCTGTCTCTGGAGCCGACGTGAGAAGGAATAACAGCTTTTATAGTCACCGTGCCGTGATTAGGCTAATCTTTGCACACGTGCACTAAGCACCCTTACCCTGCCACTTCCCCCCGACCCCGATTCTCTAGTTTGAGAGCTACACTGCTTAAGAATATTCACAAAACTACTTCTGGATCTTTCCTTTTTTCCCAAAGAAGGTAACTATGAGGCACAGTTCTAGTTACTGGTCAAGCATTTCTTCAGTTAGGTATTCAGAGACTGAAGGCAGGGAAAAGCTGAGGCAGGCAGATTTTACCTTTGGTACTCCCCCCAGCATTCTGCTTTTAGTATCCTTGCTTCTTTCTTGGGCATCTAGCTCTCACCAAGGTTGAACAGTATCCAAAAGATTCACAATTTTCTTGACCTCTCTCTCCCTCTTCCCTTTACTCAGAACTATCTTGTTCTTTAATAGATGACAGCTAGTTCATCTTTAAACCAGTCCAGGCTGGTACATTGGGACACTA
The DNA here is from genome assembly GCF_057802395.1 of Ceratotherium simum simum. Taxonomy (NCBI): domain Eukaryota; kingdom Metazoa; phylum Chordata; class Mammalia; order Perissodactyla; family Rhinocerotidae; genus Ceratotherium; species Ceratotherium simum. Next base: position 42,644,611 of record NC_141940.1, on the reverse strand, counting down.
CTGAGCATTTGATGCTATAGGACACGCCTTCCTGTTTGACACTCTTTTCTCCTTTTGTTCAAGTGACACCACTTTATCCTGGGTCTGTCCATATCTTTTGGCCGCTCTTTTTCAGTCTCCATCGTTACCTTGTTTTCCTCTGACTATCCCTAAAAAGTTGTTTTTTGCCAGCATTTTCTCCATACTCCTTTTAAAAAAAACACTCTATACTTTCCCAGTTTCCACTCCCTTGGTATTAACTATCTACCCTGTTAATGCTTCTCATCACTGGTTGCATATTAGAATCACTTGGGGAGCTCTTAAAATACATTCTTCTACAGGTCTCACCCCCAGAGACACTGACTTATTTAGGCCGGAGTGAGGCCCAGGCATCAGTAGGTTTTTTTTTATTTATTTTAACTTTGAGGTGATTCTAATGTGCAGCCGGGGATAAGAACACCCTGACATTTTGAGGCTTCTAGATCTAGCAATCCAGTCTTTATGTCTTTTCTGAGTTATATGCACTATTTTCCTGCTAGACATCTTCACTTGGCTGACCCACAGGTACTTTGAACTCAACTTGTTCAAAACTGAGCTTTTAATCTCTTTCCTTCAGATCCCACCCTTCCTCTTGTGTGCCCTGTCTTGGTTAAAATGGCATTATCATTCTTTTTGAGCCAGGATATATAGTGTGATCTCCAAATCTTTTATAATTTTCCATATCTAGTAATCACCAAGTTCTGCTAATTCTACTTCTAAAATATGTTCCAAATCCACCCCAGTCCTCTTCATCCTACCTGCCGCCGACCTAGTTCAGCCTTTCATCATTTCTTTCCTACAGATTGCACAAGCCTCCTACCTGGTCTTCCTGTTTTCAGCTTCCAGTGCCTTCTACACTCTCGCCCGTTTTCTGTAATACTTGCAGATGGTGCTTTTACTAGTTTGTTTGCTTTTATTTATAGATATGATCATGCCTTTCTCCTATGAAATAAAACTTTTTTGGCTACCTACTGCATACAAGATAATGTTTAAATGCCTTGTGGCATACAATCTGTGGTATACAAGACCCTTCTTTATTCCTTAATTCATTTATTTATTCAATAATTGTATAGGGCACATACCCCTCCACACACAAGCCATCCTGAGTTATTCATCACTCTGATAAAAAACTGTTCACTTTCCCAGCTCTGAGCATTTGCTCTTATGCTTTTCTTCACTTGTAAATCACTTCCCACCTTTCTGCCTTTTGATAATCCTACTCGTCTTTGAAGACCCATTTCAAATGTCATTTTCTCTGTGAAACTTTCCTTGGATTGTCTCCGCCCACCCACCTCTTCCGGGCAGAATTCATTGTCCCTCTTCTGTGCTCCTGTGGCATTTTGTTTGTACCTCTATACTAGAACTGGCCATATTGTGATTTAGTTATTTGTAGGTCTATCTTCAAAAGCGAGAATTGTTTCTTTGAATTCTCAGTACCTAGCAGACTGCCTTGCACATGGTAGTTGATCTACAAATGTTTATTAGATGGCTGAATAAATGCTTATGAATTGCTGGCACCCTAGCAGACTTGAGAAACAGAATGATTGAGATAGGTAGTGGTTGAGAAATCTTGAGTTACCAAGTTATTCCACCTCTTGCAGTTTAGGATTGTGGCCACAGCACTGCCTGCCTACCCTCAGGTTCTGATGTTTTGACAAGGAGGATTTACCAGTGTTATTAGGGTCCTCTGCAGCTCCATCCTCATCTGCAAAGTCCACGTTCGCATAGACTTTATAGTTTATAGTGAGCTTTCAATGTGTAAACACCACCCACTTCAGCTAAATCTCCTCAATGCTCGGTGACTTGACGTAGTTATGACTCATGTGGTATTGACTACCTAAGGACAGAGAGCATGGAAGAGTAGGACTTGTGGGCTTGGAGAGGGCAGGCCAATTGCTTTCTTTTTATTTTTCTTAAGAGAAAATATCATCCATGTAGCCCAAAATTACAAAAAGCCTCAAGAAAATGCTGTGTATATGAACAGCTAAAATCCCTTTCTGCAATATAGGCCATGAGATCCCATGTTTAAACTATGCCTTCGCTGCAAAACATTAGACAAAACAACACCAGTGGTAGAATTGGCAACATGCAGGTGTTTTAAACCCTTGTAGTGCAAAAATTCTTGACAGTGTTTTTTTTTCCCCCTTATCAAGCATACCCAGTAGAATGACAATATAAAGGAACTAGACCCCCAATTGTCAGGGGAGTAGGAGGGCCTGATTTTATCAGCATGCTGCTATATCGGCCAGGTCTAAGATATCCTTTTACGGAGCCTCTGCATCTCATCTTTCCTTTTTACTTTTGTTCAAAGCAAAGTCTTCCAGCTCTTTGAGCTCTTCCTCAGCCACTCTCTAATTTCTCTTTTGATATCAGAGCCCAGACCTCCTGTACCTCTTTCCATTTTATTCAGTCCCTAGGTGTCGTTCTCAAGTCCTTTGTGTTTCTCCTAACTGCTGCTTGGCCAAAGCTGTTGCTACTAATTTCAGCTTCCTTTTTACTTAGAATTAGTCCCATTTTCTTAAAGAGCTGACCAATTAGTGAGCAGATGTGTACCATCTGATTTTGAGTTTAAGAAATCTACCTTAGATTCTAATTAGAGCTTGAATGTCATAAAAATGAAAACTGTATGGCAAAGGGGCCCTTAGGACATATATTTTTTAAAATATACTGCCCAGCCATGTACATTTGCCCCTTCCTCTCCTCATTGTCCCTTTAAATTCTGGAGTAGAGCCCCTGAGTGGCACTAAAATGTGGTTCATCGACTCATTTTGCTGGTTAGAAAAATGAACAGGAAAGACATCATTTATGGTGAATGTCATGATCAGGAAGTTAGAGTGAAAAGATCCTTAGAGGTTTTGACAATTTGTTGCCAGAAGGACATTTGTTTTTCAGTCTGAAGAGGGCCTTTCCGTTTCCTCTTACAAGGTCTGAACGCTGATCCCACTGTTTTGAGGCCCAAGATGTTAGGCTTACCTCTTTCACATACAAGAACAGGGAAGGGAATGAGCAGCTCCATGTCCTGGGTAATCGCACCTTCCTCTTTTCTAATGTAGTTTTAGGCTTTTTATTTCTGTACTTTTGTTCCCTGAATTTTAAAATGGGGCCTGTCATACCCTCTGACCTCTCACGGCTTTTATTTGAAGGGGCTTGTAGCATCACTCTTCTTGGATGATCCTCCGCATTTACTTGGTGTTTTGTTGCTCTTTATTAAGATCTTTGTCTGCCATTTTCACATTGTTGATTATTTATGCTGCTTTGAGTGTCCATTTGGGAAGACGATCAGAAATTTTTTTCCCTGAGGAACCAGAGGATGGATCTTTTGCATCACTTTGCATAAAATTAACATGTTGATTTTATATAAACCCATAGGTTACAGGTTAATTTACATAAACCTGGCATTCAGGAAGGTAAAGACCTTGTCAAGGAAAATGAAATGAATCAAGATAGCTGAAAGCAAGTATATTCAAGCTATCAGAAAATGGGTTGGGCAAGGAGGAGCTGTGGGGTAGAAACTTTTTATAGTTATACTCACAAAATCTTAATGTAGTGCGGAACCAGAGAGGTTATCTAATCCTGCCTCTCACCTGTATAGGAATCCCTTCTAGAGCACACCACACAGGTGATGGTCCAGTTGACAGTTACACTTTCAGAACCAAGTGCCTAGTAGAACAGCCTCTTTAATTTTGGAAAGCCTTTAATTGTTAGAAAGCCAGAATCTGCCCTTTTGTAAACTTCGGCCAGTGGATCCTAGCTCTGCCTCGTGGAGTCTCACAAAATCAATCTAATCTAATGGATCTTAGTTTAGAGTCCATGGACAGGGCTTAAATGAATCCACAACCTCCCTGAAACTGTATGCAAAATTGTGTGTGTGGGTGTGTGTGAATGTAGGCATGTATCTATAGCTTTCATTAACTTTTCAAAGGGGGCGTATGATCCTTAAAGTATTTATAACAACTAAAGCTGGCTTTATAAGTATACAACTAGTGCAGTTGCACAGGGTCCCACACTTAGAAGGGACCTGTCCTTGGTTTAATGCTTGGTTTTTACATCTTGAAATTCTTAATAATTTTTTAACAAGTGACCTTGAATTTTCATTTCACTGTAAGCACCTCAAATTATGGGGAAACTACCCAATGTCATGAAGCTCAAACAAATTGCCAAAATTCATAGAAAATGAAACTGGATAGTTCTCCTTTCAGGGAGCCTATATCATCCTTCTGTTTAGTATCTGACCCTGCTCCTGTTTCCAAATATTTATTTTCTTAATTCAAAATGAAATGAGAGCAATCTCTGGCTTCCTCTTTAAGTTCTCTCTAGTTTCTTGCCTACCATATACCAAGGATTCTTAACCTGGAATTCATTGTCATTTTAGAACTTATTTAATTTATCTATCTAATATTTCAAACCTTGAAACCAACTTAAGCACGAAGGCAGATGGAGTCTAACTGGAGAAAATTAACAACTTTCATGAATACTAGGAGAGTTCTTATCTTTTTCTCCTTGGATATCTGGAATTTGAGCAGAGTGAATTCTGTCAGAGCAAAAATATTTTCTTAAAGTAGACAATTCAGATGTGTCCAATTTAATTTTATTAAGTTCTATCTTATCTTTATATGAAAGCTTTTAAAGTTATCTTTTTCTCTTTTTTTTGATCAGGATCTTTCCTCCTCAAATATAATACTCTCCTAATAAATTTAATATAGTGTGTTATGTATTCACATACCAAATTATATGTTTAATTTATAACATCAAACTTAGAAAAACTTAATTTAAAATTTTAATTGCATATTTTATTTTAGCATATTATTAAAGTTCATAACACATTAGTAGTTTTTTTGGAGACATACACCAAGTACAGGTTCCCCTGATATTCACTAGACAAATATACTGTTGCTCTTTGGTGACCTCAGCTTTTGCTGTGGAGAAAGGCAGATCACAGCCACCCTGGAACATACGAGTGTGATTTGAGACAAATCCCAAATGGTCAACTGAGAATAGGTCTAGTCTTCCAAAGATGGTGAAAGGGAAAGAAAATAAGGTCTAGAATGAAAGGTTAAAAGAAATGTAATTGTTTTACCTTGGAATAAAGAAGTTTAAAGGATCACTTGAAAGAAATAAGGTATTTTTGATGAAGAAGAGTTGACTTCTGTGTTCAAAAAGGAATAGATGATTTAAGATTTAGGTTGACATTTGAAGAAATTTTCTTTTAAATTAAGAGAATTTTTGTTCTCTGTAGGTTAGAGATTCACTTACTTAAGGTAATGCCTCGACCAGATGGTCTCTTGAGGTTCCTTCTAATTCTAAGTTTCCACGCTTGGGCTTAAAATCCTACTTCTATAGTAATCAAGGCTGGCATGGGCTTTTTTTCTGATTTGCCTTTCATCTTGGACTTTTCATCTTCATTCTTAATTATGTGTTGGGCACATGTCCCCCTTGGGGAAGAATGAGGATAGAAGGAAAGAAGTTCCTTGTTGAGTGGCCAGAATGGTCATCTTTAAATATCTAAGTGGGCATTGTCATTTTCAACTTTGTCATCTGTGAGGCTATGTAGTTATTTCAATTTTGTTGTCACTACTCAAAACATTTTTGCATTTACTGTTGGAGAATTCCCTTTAGAACCCATGACATGATATAAATAACTTCAGTTTTGACCTAACCTTTGAGAGTGATTTGCTTCTTTAAAATAGCCAACATACATTTGCCTCCACATCTAGTTATCTTACTAACTAGATCAGCGCGGTAATGCATTTTCAGTGAAAATCATGTTATAACTGTAAAGCAATGGAGTGTTTCTTTGGTTTGATACCAAACTCGATATGGAGGCACAACTAAGAGAGAAATTTAAAAAATATATAATAGAGCCTAAAACAGTGCTAGTAGGTAGAATAGATGGCTAGTGATTACTTTGGTGACTAAAGGAAAAGTCTCATTCAGAATTTAAAATTCAAAATAGTCTCATTATTATATCATACATATATAGTCAGTTAACAAAATAGAGTCACAGAATCATGGAATATTAGTTCTTGAAATCCCTTAGAGATCCTTTTGTCTAATGACCTCACCCCCACCTCTATCATTATCATATTCATATTTTAGCTAAATATCATTCCAAGAAGACTGTCACTAGACTCCCAAGAATAGCTTAGTTCCCCTAGTGCCTGGTCAGGGCCTAATAAATAGTAGGCACTCAATGAATATTCATTAAATGAATGAATATATGAATATATTCAGGGGTTTGGAAGACCCTGCCAGAAGTTACAGTATCTCAAAGTTATTATGATAAATGTTAATAGTTATTCAAAACTGTGGGGTAAGAGATGGGAAGTAGTCTGGTTATTCGAGCATTCTGATTGTTGGGATTCCAGTAAAGTGAGAGTTTTCTCTAATTAAATATACAATTATATTGTCCTATTTCCTCAGATATTAAAAAAGGTTCTTTTTTTTAGGGATGTCTTTGCAATTTGATCCCAATTCAAATGTAACTGCTCCTTGCTCTTGTAACTGCTAATTGCCAAACACCATGTAGAATTGTTTGGCCTGGTATTGCTTCCATAAGGAGCTAGCCACGCTTTGGTAAGAAGAGATCAGATCCACAAAAAATAAATACTTTGCTGCATATCTAACTTTCACCTGATGTGCACTTCGCTCCTTGGAATCTGTACTTCCCATACGCTGCCCCAGTGCACAATCGTCCCCACTTTCCTCCCTTCCCAGCATAGCTGGACTCATGGGACAGAGACCTGACCTGCCTTGGTTACACATAAAGAATTCATATAGGGTCAAGTGCTAGACAAGGAATATGGATACCTGGATTCTAGTCCTGGAAATGTTACTCACAATCTATGGGAAGGTGGTTAAGTCACTTTCCCTTTTTGGGCCTTGGTGTTCTCATCTAAAAAATAATGAAGGGTTTTGGCTAGGTCTAAATTATTTTCAAATGGTGTTCTGTGAATTCCTATGGGTTCATTGGAGGTGCTTTAGGGGCTAATCCAGGGATCAGAGAGAGAGGCAAAATGAGGGGGGACTCTGGGTTCCCCCACCCCACTTCAACCACAGCATCTTCACTTTTATTTGTTTGATATGCTATAGCTTCCCTGTTATCAGATTTTGAAGACTATAGTTTTCATGGTGAGAGTGCAGAATAGATGTAATTTAGTCATTAAGGTAGTTGAAGTGATTCTACCTACTGTTTCATGGTCCAATATTATTGGCTTTTGGTGTTGCTGATTGAATTGAATTGACCATGTGACAATCTGATCAATTGCTGCAAAGGACTGTCTTGTTGGCCATCTGGCTATATCTACTTGGGTCAACTTAGCAGTAGCTTTAGGTTAAAGATGTGGAAATTATGAGCCCAGTAGTAGAAGAGGCTGGTTTTCCTTCTTGTGGAGATTGTGGTAGAGGTTAAACGGTTCTGGACAGGACTATGTGGAGTTGTGTTAACACACCCTCCCCCCTATACCTCCCTCCCAAGGCCTAGAGCTAGACTTCCTATAAATGATTGCCTGCCTATATACTGAAAACTAAATTGATCCAAGTAACAGAGTCACCCCCAGAGTGTACATTTTATTATCTCTCATCCTTTCAAACCCAATCGATCCTTCACTATAAGAAACATGATTAGTGCTCCTAATAGGCTGACAGGAAGACATATAGTACTCTAGAGATGGACCAGGAAAGGGGAAAGTACATTGTGGTCTGAAATGTGTGTTTTATTTTCAGGTACTCACTGATCTGTGGTTCAAAGTGTGATGAGTTCTCAGTGGAAATGATCTGCTTTTTTTCTTTTTTTTTTTTCAGATTTTGTTACTACCATTTAACACTGACGGTGTGTAGCATTTTCCATTTGCCCCGTGGTTAGGGGTCCTGTGAATGGTCACTGCTTTCATTCTAGCTTCACAGATGAGAAGCCAGAGGTTCAAGGAAGAACTAGTGAGTTGGCCAATGTCATATGGTAAATCCATGGCAGAGGTGAAGGTTACCAGCATCAAGTTTCCACAAGCCCTCACATATATCCTGTCACTGGTTCCAATCTTTTCCTACAAAGACACTGTACAGTGCTAATAAAGCCTTCCACTGTGCAAGTTGGAAGCTTTTACTAGACGATGCCCAAGTGTGCCTGGTGCTTTGCCCTGCTCTTTAGGGTCGTCTGAAGAGCTCCCTCTGTGGCTTGGCCTTATGGGAACAAAGCAGCAGATGCTTTAGGCCTCTTGTTGAAAACTTGCAGGATGGGATGATTGGCAGCGCAGCTATTGTGACGTTGTTCATTTATAAAGCGTCAAAAGTTGGGTGTCCAGGCATGGTAGAAAGACTCACCAGAAATGGCTTTATTTTGTTTTGCTTTAATGCAGTGCGCCTTGGACTGCCTATAGGGGTGAATTTCATTCAGCGTTCACCTGACAGTGCAGCTTCCACGCTCTGATTTGCCCAAGAGCCAGGGCAGCACTGTGTTTGGAGTTATGGATTCTCAGTTTTGGCAGCCAAAATAGCTTCTATTTTCCCCTTCAGCACAAAGAGAAGCATTCTTTGGCTCAAAAACATCTCAAACCATTTTTAAGTGAGCAGAATGAGAGCAAGGAAGGAAGGAAAACACAGGAAGAAAAAAATTATATGTAGGGTTAATAATTGCTCTATGGAATTCAAGCTTCTAGGTTTATTTGTTCAATAAGTATGAAGTCAACACTCACTTGTTTACCAGACACATGCAAGAGGTAAAAAGATGTTTCCTTCTGATTGCTTTAGCTGATGGAAATGGAGTAACCTTGAAAGTCCACTCAGACATTACCCCCAATCCTCCTCGTTCAAGAAGACTTCCATGACTAATTGAGCAGTAGGAAATTATTCCTGTTCCATTCCAGCTTAATTAGCACTTGTTCCCTGCTTGTTGTAAGATATGCTTTTATCCATTTGCACCTGAACAATATGCATGCATTGTTTCTCTGTAATGTAGGCACCTGTTCAACCAAGTTGGGTAAGCACTCAGGAAGAGGTAATAGAAAATGGCCTTGACTGGAGCCATACCCATCTGGGTTTAAATCCAATATATGCAATAGGTAACTATCTATGAAATGTTGAGTTTCATAGAATCACTAGTGCTTTATCTATGTAGTAATCTACTGTGTAAGGGTTGTTGTAAGTGTTGGAGAAAATATGTAGAAAAAGCACTACCCAGGGCTTGGTATATTACACTTGATACTCAATAGATGGCAGTTGTTTTGTTGCTGTTGCTGCTGTTGTTAGATTTCTCAGATCAGAATTTTCTTAGTTATTGTAGACAAAATGAAAATGATAGCAGTCCCAAGGAGGGGCCTTTGGTTCTGCTCTTCTGGACAGAGAGAACATTTTGTGTATTTAAGTTTAAAGGGTAGCACTAGGCAGTAGGTTTTATTATTTCTCTCATTTCACTTCTCTCCTTTTCCATAACTGATGGTCACCTGTAGTTTTCTTTAGTGTTTAAGATGTCATGAAATAATCATGTCACTTCATGAAAGATTATTTACAGAGAGGAATAAGGTGTAACTGAGCGCACATACAAACATTGGCCTTATTTTTTGCTCTTGGAAGGTAGGGGTTTTAAAAGCATAACTTGAAAGCTTATTAAATTTTGTGTAGGATGTTAGGAAATTTTTTTTTAAGGAAACTTTAGTTTTATTTATTTTTTATTGGGATATAATTGACATACAACATTATATTAGTTTCAGGCCTGCAATATAATGATTTGGTATTTGTATATGTTGTGAAATGATCACCACAATAAGTCTAGTTAACATCTGTCACCATACATAGTTACAGAATTTTTTTTCTTTGATGGGAACTTTTAAGATCCACCCTCTTAGCAACTTTCATATATGCAGTACAGTATTATTAACTATAGTCGCCATGCTGTATATTGTATCCCTGACATTCATTTTGTAACTGGAAGTTTGTACCTTTTGACACCTTTCAATGTTTTAAAAAGAGTGACGAGAAGGTACTTTTTGTTTTGGGACCAAGAAATTCCCCAAGAAGGGCATCCTGTTTAAAAATCTATTGATCTAAGAGGAACTGGAACTTTGGCTGAATATTTTAGAATTTGCTTGCTCTGAGCTTCCAACACTCATGGCCTGGAGTTTTCTGGGAAGGGCAGAATCACTAAGTAGGTAGGGTCCGTGTAGCTAAGATTCCTGGTCAGCTCCCTGAAGAATGTAGCACTGTACGTGAAGTGTGTTCTGGTCTTCAAGGCTCCCCCCAACCCTTTATCTCTGGCAGTTTCTCTGTTCATATTGAGGAAGGAGCCCTGCTGGCTGACATAAAACACACTCCTAGAGTGGCTGGTCATGCCGGGCAGAACTGAACAGCTGGGCCAGGACTCTCCCACTGCAGAAACCAAAGTTCTCAAGGAGTTAGAGCAATTGATGTTGATGCTCCTTACATCTGGTCCTAGATGTTATGACTGTTTCTGGAAGCAACGAAAATAACCATTCCAACAACAACTACTACAACAAACACTCATCAGTGTTTACTATGTGCCAGATCCTGTGCTGAGCGTTTGACACATAAGAGTTCTTTTAACGCTCGCAACAAACCTATGATAGGTGTTAAATAAAACAAAAGATTCTGTGGCCAAAAAAGTTTGAAAATACTGAGTAAAAAAAAAACTTAAAGGCGTTTCTTTACTGCAGGACTTATCAGAGCCTTTAATATGCTAATTCCTGTTATGAACTCCAGGAGACACTTAGAGTATGCTGCTTTCCCAAGTGTGTTGGAGCATGGAAACTTGTTTTTCCTTTTTTTTTTCCAAACAGCATCTGGAGAGATGGAGCACCTTTGGGATGCACTGTCCTATGGGTTTCTTGTGAAATCCATGCTTACTATCTTTGGAAATTGGACTATGTTCTGTCTTTGTCCTTGCCTTGTCTTGTCCCTAAATAACCCACAATACCTAATCTTCAAACAACTTGTGAGTTTATATCTGTCCCCTGGAAAACTGAATCTGTGCCCCTAACTTACCCAAGTCCAAGCCACCATCATCCTTCATCTAGACTGTTGTAGTAGCATCCTAACTGGTTTGTCAGCTTTCCTCCTTATTTTCCTCTAAATCACCGTCAGTGCTGCAGCAAGTTATCCTAAACAAACAAAATAGTACTGCACTACTATTTTACCAAAAATCCTCTAAAACATCCCATCATAACCAGAATACGATTCTAACACCTTACTGTGGCCTGCAAAGCTCTGCATGGCCTGAATCCTGCCCATCTCTGCAGCCTCGGTGCTGACCCTTCTCTTCGCATGCTTCCTCTGCTCCAGCCACACTGTCAATTCTTCTGGTGCTCCAGGCTACTTCCTCCTCAGGGCATATTCTATTCCCTCTGTCTGGAAGGTCCTTTCATCTGTTTTACCACTCCTACGCATCCTTGAACTCTTTGCTTAAATGCTGCTTTCTCAGAGAGATTGTCACTAATCACCCCAAAAATTAGGGGCACCCAGTTTTTCTGGGTTAAAGTTAAGAGTTTCTTTACAGTAGGACTTCTCAAAGGTTTTGAGATGTTAATAAGTGTTATGAACTTCAAGAGAGATATGAAATACCCTGTTTTCTTCCTTCAGATCACTTCTCACAATGTTTATTTGTCCAATGGCTATCTCCCCAATAGACTCTGGGTTCTATGAAAGGAGAGACCATGTCCACCAGTGCTGTACCCCCAAGGCTTAACGCAGTGTCTGGCACATGATAGGGGTTCAGTAAACATTTGCTGAATGAATGAATGAAGAAATGATTATAATTCTCAGTGCTGCTGGCCTGCTATTTTATAGTGGGGCTGCCCTGAATGATGTAATATTTCTGGTATAATCTCTTCCCATTCAGGATATTTTCCTCTTATTTAAGCAAGATCACTTTTGAAGAGAAAACTAGAATTATATTCAGCACTGATTGGTAACAACTGAGGGTTGGTGATAGCAATACCTGGCTTTTATATTTTTAAATTAATAATCTTTTAAAATTATTTAATATTTTATTTACTATTTTAAGATTTTATGTAATATTCTTTAATATTTAAATTTTTATAATTAAAGAATTCTTTAAAATTTATCCTTAGCTTTAAACATTTTTAAAGTTCTAGTTCAAAGTAACATAACAAAGCAAAATAATGCACTACGACATTTGTTTTCCAATTAGCCGTCCCTGTGGGAAGTCTTCCTTAGGCCATGAAGTCCAAGCCATATGTGAGCCTGGTGGCATCTGACCTTCAGAGTAGGTCTGAGGATGCTAAAAGAAGGAAATACCTTTATGAATGCTTAGCCTGAAAATCCCAAAACCACAGCCTGGGTACGCAGTAAATATATGTTGGCAGGTTTTAATATAAGATGCTGGTGTTGTTATCCACATTCTTTTATCCTCCTTACAACGCATGGACCACGTTTTCATTGCTACCAAGCAGGATTACAAGTTCAATTGTGATGTGTGGAACAAAACAATTGACTGGACCCTGTAACAAAGGAAATCGTGATTTGGGGTGCATTAACTGGGCTCTTAAACCAAATGAGGCACTTGCTTGTCTAATTCTCTGATTCCTCTGGGCCTCTTTGAGAGGCCTGGTGCAAGTAGAGCTAGCAGAAGGACAGAGCACAGTGTACAGCCCCCAAGGTCACTTTCTGGTAACTGGATGGGGCAAGCTGCCCGATGTTAGTTCTTTGAGAAGAGCCACTCCTAGAAGAGTGCACCCCCCCCAAAAAAAAACAAACATGAGTGGAAAGATACATACAAAAGGGACTCCCCAGGAGGTTATTGGTGCCTGTTACTTATTATCAGTTACATCCAAGTGACATAGCACCGCCAATACAGCTCATGTTGAGTTTCTGTGCCATGTTTCGGTTTCACTGGCAAGCAGGCTTCGCCAGGATATGCTCAAGGCTCATTAATAGATTACTTGCACTAACAAGAGGAAGATTCAACCTAATGAGAGAGAGTGCCTCATTAATGGCTTGGAAATTAAGCAATCTTCATCTAACAAATCAATGCTAAGTGACTGACCTTCGAGGAGGCTGCAGCTCATTAGTAGAATACACACAGATGGTAATGTGCTCAAAGGTATTTAAAATATATGTGAAAAGAACTACATTAATAAGACAAACCTATCCCAACTGTCCATGACTTGGCTCTTGTTCCTTGTGCTGTGTGTAATTTGGTACATTTATTTATGAGAATGAATTTACGTTATAATATCTGCAGTTTTCAAATTTCTATGTAGATAACAGATTATAATCAACATTCACAATAATTCGATTTAACGAAAAAAATCTATAGGAAGAATTGACTTATAACAAGAACTTTATTTATTCAGTAACTCATTTATCTAAGGATAATTGCCTTGAGGGAAAAATGGATTCCAAGCCTAATGCAATAAATGTTCATTTGGAATTGTATTTGACTATTTCGTCTTTTTCTTCCTTGTCAAATGCTTTCTCAAATGTGACCTGTTAATAAATTATTCCAATATCTCCAAGGACCTTGCTGAAGATGTTCGTACTGAAATGTTCCATAAATATGCTTGAGTTTCTCTGACAGCAAGCCAGTAGTGACATCAGAGATGGCATGACTATACTTCAAATAGGACAATGCATGACAGCCAACTCACTAGCTCTATTCTTATCCCATACTTGCCAAGCTACTGCAAAAGTCCCAAGTGGTAATGCATAGGTAATTTTTAAATCTTGTATTTCCTTTCTTTAACTCAGCCAATCTGTCTCTCTTAAGAAGCAACTTGAAGACTTCAATGAGTGTTAATGACATCATACTTTCATGTCTTTTATTCACCTTGCCCATGCTTTAAGGTTTCCTTTTCTTGTTCATCTTCCTCCTCAGAAATCCCTGGTTATGGCATCTTCAGTGAAAGCAGCCAGACGAAGTGTTTGTCAATTCCTAGCACTCCTTTTAGTTTTATTTAGATAAGAAGCTCCCTAAGGGGAGGATCTTTACTTCTTGGTTGGTGAAGTGCAACATTTGCTCACAGCTCTCTGCCCCTGATAAATAGATTTAGGAAATGTGTCTTGGAGTAGAGCCAAGCACTGACACGAAGACATCCAGACAGCCTGCTTTCCATGCCTTTTGCTTAGGAGGGTGGTGCTATGGCAATACAATGGCCATGGGTCATTTGTAATTGGTTAAGGTGCAGAGGTAGAGGGATTTAAAAGTCTGGAAAGCGAAGTGCAAGAATGGAAGTTGGCTCTTTTATGTATTTCCCCAACCACGATTGGTAGATTGTAAGATCTGCAATCAGTAGTGGTCCAGGATATTCACTAGCTTTTAATTAATAAGGCTAAAGAATGAGATCAGCCATTTTAACAGAGTTCTACAATGATCTCCATGTGTATCACATTTCTTAAAGCAGACGCTGCCTTTTGCCACCTCAGGGCCTAGCTTCTCCTTAAAGCCTTCTTTCTCTAATTCCCTCTCTGTTAATTTTTCTTCTCTATCCTCTCCTACCAGAGCCAAATCAGTATGGAAAAATCATACTGATTAGGGTCTGGGATTTGTTTAAAGCTCTACCATGTTGGATGCTCAAGGTCACCTTAATGGTGAAAATAGACTCATTTATACCTCAGACATATGGCCATTTTGGTTAAACTCCAAGGGCCTTAGTCTATTTATTTGTTGGCATTTTGTCTAGCTTCTTATTAGATGACAGACAAGACAAATGAATATAATCTATGGGTAAATTTACAAATTTTAGTGACATTTCTCTCCATTAAGTTGTTTTTTGTGTGTGAGGAAGATCGGCCCTCAGCTAACATCTGCCAATCCTCCTCTTTTTTTTTTTTTTTTTTTGCTGAGGAAGACTGGCCCTGGGCTAACATCCCTGCCCATCTTCCTGCACTTTATATGGGACGCCGCCACAGCATGGCTTAACAAGCGGTGCATCGGTGCGCGCCCAGGATCCGAACTGGCGAACCCCAGGCTGCCACAGCGGAGAGCGCGTACTTAACCGCTTGCACCACTGGGCCGGCCCCTCTCCATTAAGTTTTGACCCTAATAAAACAACAGGGACCTTCATACAATAAATTAGTCCATGCACTCTTTCTTAGCTTTATAGACAGAGGAACACCATAAGTATTGTCTCTCAAAATCAAAATGAGTTGTGAGCATTTGTACTAAGTCTCTAGAGGGGAATTAGGTTTGTCAGTGAGAGTTGAAACAAGAACACCACTGCTATGTTCTGAGACCCTGAATTCTGTTCCAAAACAGATAAGACAAGACTGGGTCTTGGCCTCTTTTTGTTTTTTTTAGTGGTGGTCTGTGTGAGTCACCTATGCATGAATGGTACTGACATATTGAGGAGCTAGAAGCATTCATTCAGACAGAACAAGGAACTGAACAGCTAGGTCTTCTCAATACCAGATGGCCCTATTTTACAGAAAAGGAAACCAATGCCCAGTTAAGCAAAGCAGCTGGGCCAGGGCCACTCCAAAAGTTAGCGGTGGAATCTTGCTCTCTTTCTTGTGTGTTGTTGATTAGAACATTACTATCCTGAAGATCTATTAATATTATCTTATTTCTTGCCTTAGGGTAAGTCTATTAAATGAATGGTGCCTCAGTTTCCCCTTTAAAAGATGTGGCAAATGACATCAATTTATTCACTAATTCATTCAGCAAAATAATCTATGCACTAAAAAGACAGAGGTAAAGAAGATGTAGTTCATATCTGGAGATATGCATTGTTTTTTGCTATAGGAAAGATACACACAAAAAATTACAATAAAATTCATAGAGCTGTAATAGAGTTTAGAACAAAATGCTGTGGGAGAATTGTATTGTTAAAGTAGAAGCAGACTTTTCCAGACTCTTTTGAGCCCTTTGAAGAAATATGTAGGGAGCTTATGCATCTGTATACCCTAAAACTTTTTGAAAATTGCATATAAACACAAAGTTTTTTCCTTTCCTATTTCATCATCATCCAGTGCTGACCGTAAATGTCTCCCTACCATTGTATATGTGATAGTAAAGAACTGAACCATTTGAAAAATTGGCAAGGTTGGCTAAATGCTTTTTAATAGCTCATTGCTCTGTGCCTTTCCTCATTCTGTCACTCCTACTTGGGACCCTCGCTCTCTTCTTTACACAGCTGGTTTATTTTTCAAGTCCCCACGTGAGGGGCCAATGGGTTTGCATTTAGGCCGTCTGTAGAGGGTCTTAAATGCACAGAGGACATTACATACTTAAGTACCTAACCCTCATTCTGAAGCTACTTGTGAAGTACTGGACATTACTCAAGGGTTTGCTGCATGATGGGTCACCTTCATTGAGGAACATTTGCAGAAAGGGACTGACATGGTGATATCTTGGCTAGAATAAAGCACACAGATGTGTGAGCTGTTCTTCAATCATATATTTAAATTCTCTATATTCAGAGGATTCACTTTGGCTATGAGAAGCACCTTGTAGCTGAAATGAATCCAGGTCATCCTTTTACTGGGGAAATTTTCATTTTTTGAAAATGTTAGCTAAGCCATGGAACATTTGACCATTTAGTTTTTGGGGTTGAAATGTGAGCACCTGTTTTCTGATTTAGCTCTGTCTTGATAGTACAGCTCCCTCAATATTAGAGCTGTCTCCATATGTCCTAATTAAGCGGCCAAAGCTTGGCTTCTGTGGATTGTTTCTATAATGTAGGCAGTAATGGCTCATAATGACTCTAAAAGAACTGTCTAGCCAATCTTGCCAAAACTAAAATTGACTTTCATTTTTTATATCCCCAACTGTTCTCACCCTGTTGGGGATATCAAATGTATTTGCATTTGGGAGGAACCTCATATGCAGCTCTGTGGAAAAGATCACACAACTTGCTATGATTTTATAAACCCGATTTAGCCAAACCATGTGTCTGCACATGGTTTGTCTGTCTGCACACACACTTACCGAGACCTGTGATTCTTACAAGACTTCCCTTCAATCCTCAGAATTTGTCAATATGAAATTGGTAAAAACTTCCCCCCACCACCACCTTCCACCCTTATTCGGAAGAAGAGTTCATTTCCAGGTCTTTGATCTCTTCAGACTGTGATTAACACCCATGGACTTAGAGCCACGCACCACCAGCAGGTTGTATAAAAAGGGCGCAGGGCCAATAGCCTGATCGTTCACTAGTTTTGTTTGCTAGTGCTGCTAAGACTGATTAAATGCACTCACCTGGAATTTGAGTATTTTGCCATTCTGGACTATTCTGTACCATCTATTCTAGTTGATGTCTCTGCTTACCTTTCTAGACCTAAGGTACCTTCTGAATTTTTCTTGGCCTGCTGGACACTCAGTCCAGTTTCCTTCCAGCCAGCCGTGTTTCACTTCTGCTCATACCCTGGAGAACTTTTTGAGAGTGGGAGGGAGATTTTGAATATTTGGGAATGAAAGGGATAATGAAAGCAGTAAGGATCCTGAGAAGGCAGAATGGAATGGGATCCAGAGCCCAGGAGGAAAGGCTAAAAAGAGTAGGGATGTCTCTTTCATTATAACAGTAGGGAAGGAGAAAAAGTTGAGGGCAGACACAGTTTAGGTTAATTTTGGCAGCTGGAAGTCAAGGTGGCTTCCATTTTGTAAATTAAGTTGGAAGTAAGATCAGTCAGCTGAGAGAGAATGAGAACTGGAAGAATAGAGTTTGTGAAAGTAGCTAAAATTTGGGATAGACTCTGCTTACAAGTCTTTTTGCCCAAACTAGTTGTCTCCATCAGCTGGGCCTAGACCAGCTACACTGAAATGATTCCGTCACACAGTGACCATACTAAAAAGCTTGAAAATGTAATCAGTAATCTGCTTTAATGAGCAGCTCTCTGCAGCCCCTATCCCACAACAATATGAGTTGGTGCCATGACAAACTGATAGTGTCCGGCCTTAGCTGAGCTCTTGGTGTCACCCAGCAATCCATTGATTGGCTTTTGATCTGCTACTTCTGCCATTATATGCTTCCTCTGCCCCCAGAGGTATGTTAAGTGGACATATTTGAGCTTGCAAGTCTGCAGTGAGGAAGAGGTCTGCTTGCTTGGAAGCCATGGCAGGGACCCAGCTCATGAGACTATCAACTATTCTTTAGTGCTAATTAGCAAAAGGGCTTGGACTTTCTGGAGTTTCTGAGAGAAGATAATCTTCTGTTCTCTTGAGTGAAATAAACTAAAATGAAAAGCCAAAAATATAATTGCTCTCTAAAGTCTATACTCCCTTGCTCCTTGTATGTCTGTGTGTGTGTGTTTCCTTACTATTCCTATGACTGCTGTCAGCTGAGGAACTAGAATCTTCTATTACATCAGGAATGTGCTCATGTGTGGCTAACGGTCGATATAAAATAAATGTACATGAGACTAAGGGAAGACTTTGAAATGAAAGAGTGGTGGATTTTGGGACCAGGGGATTTGCAATGGATCTAACATGTGGCCTAGCATCAGAACTGTGGTGTGGGTAGCAGCCAGGTAGACCAGGTAGATATATCAGGTCAGATGAAAACCCCCTTTCAGAATAAGGGAATAATATTGAGCTGAGGTATCTGAAGGATGGGCACCTAGGGATAATAATAATTAGGGATTGTTGTGTTTCAGGCGCTGTTCTCAGTACTTGATCTGTGTTAACTCATTTAACCCTCACAACAACCCTATGAAGTAGGTACTGCTTTTATCCACTGAGGAGTGAGGAGTTGAAGTAACCTGCCCAGAGTTACAGAGCTATTTAATGAGAGAGCTAGTTATCAAACCCAAGCAGTTAATTGTGATGACAGCCAAGGAATTATCATCTCTGTTTTTAAAACAGAGAGGTTTAGTAAGTTGCCTGAGGTTAAAGAGTTGGTATAACTAACTTGATGTTCTGTCTGTAAGATATTTTGTTAATACACCCTTGGTACTCAAAGTATCAGCAACACTGACATCACTTGGGAACTTATTAGAAATGCAGGCTCTCAGGACCCTTCCCAGATCTGTTGAATCTGAATCTGCATTTGTATGAACATTAAAGTTTGAGAAACAATGGGCTATACTTCACTGCCACCAGTTCATGGTACAGATAGGTGCGAGCACCATTAGCCAAAGTCGGAAACTACATCCCTATTATCCGTCAAAGAAAGAGTGAGGTTGGAAATTTGGAGGTTTCAAATAGCAGGAAACCCAGGGGTTTGCATAGTTGAGCAGCATTGGAGATGTTGGAGTTCAGAGGTAAGAAAATGGGACTGTGCAGGAACTGAAGTTCTGTGCAGTAGCTTTTTCCCAGGAGAGGAACTAAGGTATGTATACAGGGCCGGACCAGCAGCTAGACCTCCTAGAACTTCTTTTATTTATTTGTCAGGGGCAGAGCTGGTTCTGAAGTGGTCTGACTTGGCAGTGATTACATCAGAGAGGGTTATACAGTGTTTTCTTTTTTTTGTGTGTGTGAGGAAGATCAGCCCTGAGCTAACATCGGTGCTAATCCTCCTCTTTTTGCTGAGGAAGACCGGCTCTGAGCTAACATCTATTGCCAATCCTCCTCCTTTTTTTTCCCCCAAAGCCCCAGTAGATAGTTGTATGTTATAATTGCACATCATTCTAGTTGCTGTATGTGGGACGCGGCCTCAGCATGGCCGAAGAAGCAGTGCGTCGGTGCGCACCCGGGATCCGAACGCCTGGCCGCCAGTAGCGGAGCGTGCGCGCTTAACCGCTAAGCCATGGGGCCGGCCCCCAGAGAGGGTTAAAGGCTAGATTTGGCATACCCTCTAGTTGGCCTTTCAGCTTCTCTGTCTTGGGGGAATCACCGATTTCCCTTCTTTAAGTAAAGTTGATACATGAATATCTGGATTTATAAAACAGTGAAAGTTAGAGATGTGGAAATCTAGATTTATGGACCATGTAACTAAATTATTTGTTGTATTAGAGGACATGTCAGATGTTTCCTTTCAATAATGAGCTCCCCTAACACGTTTAAGACAGAATTCAATTTTCAGCACTATTAGTAATGCAACCTGGTAGGAAGATACACAGTATAAGTGAGGAGGCCCTGCATGAGCCAGGATCATTTGCCTAAACAACTATACAAAGTGATCTGAATGTTTCGTGAATTAGGGATAAATACGGTTTTGGTATACACCACCCTGTAAAAGACAAGAGAGGTGCTTTCTGAAGAACACAGTCCTTTTGACTTTAGGCCTCCTTCAGTTCTGCTGTTTCAGTTTTTATTCTTCATGGTCCATTGAACTGAACTTATGGCTTAAAGTGGTTCACTGAACTGAAATTTATTGGAATTTGAGGAAGGAAACAGTGAAATAAAAAGGCGGTTTTGTTATTTTTGTACAAGGCTTCCTAAACAACATTTCACAAAACACATGATGTCAATTACTTCTGTGGCTTCATTCATTCATCCACACATCCACCCACCCACCCACTCACCTACCCTTTCATTCATTCATTCAGCCCATATTGTGCATAGTCATTTTGTTAGGATTGGGGATGCGACAATGGACACGATAGATACAGTTCTCTTGGGGGCCGGCCCGGTGGCGCAAGCAGTTAAGTGCACCGACGCACTGCTTGGCAAAGCCATGCTGTGGTGGCATCCCATATAAAGTAGAGGAAGCTGGGCATGGATGTTAGCCCAGGGCCAGTCTTCCTTAACAAAAAGAGGAGGATTGGCAGATGTTCGCTCAGGGCCAATCTTCCTCACAAAAAAAAAAAAAAAGATACAGTTCCTGTCCTTTTGGAGCTTCTAGTCTAGTGTGAGATGCCGCCAGGTTAACCAGGCGGTTTCCAGTACAGTGTCGTTATTGCTAGGATGATTGAACTCTAGGGTGTCATGGGAACATAGAAAAGGTGCTTATGACCCAAACCAGCTGCAGTTCACAGGCATAAATTGCATAAGCTATCTAGTGCATAAGAAATTACTCCAAAAAATGGTGTTTTAAACAATGCACATTTATTATTCCACAGTTTCTGTGGGCGAGGCACTGGGTTCTGACTTAGCTGGGTACTCTGCTTCAGGGTTTCTCATTGGCTGCAATCCAGGTGTGGGTCAGGGCTGCAGTCATCTCAAGGCTTAACTGGGGACTGATCCACGTCTAAGCTCACTCATGTGATTGTTGGCAAAATTCAGTCTTCATGGGACTGTGGGCATCAGTTCCTTGATGGTTGTTGGCCAGAGGTCACCTTCAATTACTTGCCACGTGGGTCTTTCTGTAGAGAAGCTTATAACGTGGCAGCTGGCTTCATCAAAGTGGGCAAGCGTGGGAGAAAGAGAGTGACTGCAAGACAGAATCATAGACTTTTGTAAACTAATCTCAGAAATGACATCTCATCACTTTCGACATACACCGCTCCTTAGAAACAAGTCACTAGGTCTAGCGGCACTCAAAGGGAGCAGCCCACACCCAAAGGGAGGAGGAGAAGATTATATAAGGATGTGAATATCAGGAGGCAAGGATCATCGGGAGCCGTTTTAGAAGCTGCTTACCACAGAAATGTTCTCCTGTGCAGAGATGTGAGCTGCAGCTGCTTAATGGCTCTGTTGCACTGCTCTTGGTCTCATTCTTACTCAAACTCAAAATTTGTCACAAGGTTCCCCTGCCTCCAGTCCATGATATATTGTCATAGGATTATCTGAATTGAGAAGAAAACCGCTCTAGTTGTTAAGTCCCCTCTCTCTTCCATCATCTTAATCATAATGGTTAGGAGGGTTGGGAAGAAGTTTTCAGAAAGAAAGAATATTTGAGCAAGTGCAAATTTAGTGCCAGCTTTCATGGTATCTGTCCAAGATTCCTGATAGTTCCGTTCTCTCAGACTCCTGTTCTAATTACGTTCTGTTGGTTGCAAATGGCTCATTCAAGACACCTTAAGTAACGGATAATTTATAACAAGTATATGTGTCCATTGGTATCCAGAGAACACTTGAAAATCAGGTCTCAGGAAGAGAGATATGTTAGTTAAGGGATATTCCACTATAAGAGACCCCAAAATAGAATTGCTTAAGTAAGATGGGAATCGATCTCTGGATTCCTCTTTCTCTCTCTCTCTTTGCTTCTTCCTCCCTCTCCCTCCCTCTCCCCCTCCCCTTACTCCCTCTTTCTTCTTCTCTCTCATTACAGTACATCTGGTACTGTTTAAGCTGGTAGAGCAGTTGTGCAGCTGTGCTCCATTAGGTAGTTCAAGGATCCAGGTAACTTCCATTATTGTTCTGGCATTATCTAGAGCGGAGATAGATAAATTATGAGCGGCAGGCCAAATCTAGCCTGCTGCCTACTTTTATAAATAAAGTTATATTTGAACACAGCTACCACCATTCATTTACATATTATCTACAGCTGCTTCAGCGCTACAACAGCAGAATTGAATAATTTTTTTTTTTTTTTGCTTTTACAATTTTTTTTTTATTGATGTTTTAATGGTTTCTAACATTGTGAAATTTTGGGTTGTGCATTTTTGTTTGTCCATCACCACATATATGACTCCCTTCACCCCTTGTGCCCACCCCCCACCCCCACTGCCCTGGTAACCACAGTCTAGTTTTCTCTGTCCATGTGTTGGTTTATATTCCACATATGAGTGAGATCATGCAGTGTTTGTCTTTCTCTTTCTGGCTTACTTCACTTAACATAATACGCTCCAGGCCCATCCATGTTGTTGCAAATGGGACGATTTTGTCTTTTTTTATGGCTGAGTAGTAGTCCATTGTATATATACACCACATCTTCTTGATCCAATCATCAGTCGAGGGACACTTAGGTTGCTTCCACTTCTTGGCTATAGTGAATAATGCTGCAATGAACATAGGGGTGCATAAGCCTCTTTGAATTGTTGATTTCAGGTTCCTTGGATAGATTCCCAGTAGTGGGATGGCTGGATCATAGGGCATCTCTCTTTTTAATTCTTTGAGGAATCTCCATACCGTTTTCCATAGAGGCTGCACCACTTTGCATTCCCACCAGCTGTGTATGAGGGTTCCTGTTTCTCCACATCCTCTCCAACATTTGTTGTTTTTTGTCTTGGTGATTATAGCCATTCTAACGGGCGTGAGGTGGTATCTTAGTGTTGTTTTGATTTGCATTTCCCTGATGATTAGTGACGTTGAGCATCTTTTCATGTGCCTATTGGCCATCTGTATATCTTCCTTGGAGAAGTGTCTCTTCATTTCTTCTGCCCATTTTTTGATCGGGTTGTTTGTTTTTTTGTTGTTCAGTTGTGTGAGTTCTTTATATATTATGGAGATCAACCCCTTGTCAGATGTATGTTTTGCAAATATTCTCTCCCAGCTGGTTGGTTGTCTGTTCATCTTGATTCTGGTTTCATTTGTCTTATAAAAGCTCTTTAATCTGATAAAGTCCCACTTGTTTATTTTTCTTTAGTTTCCTAGTCTGGGTAGGCATGTCATCTGAAAAGATTCCTTTAAAACCAATGTCAAATAGTGTGTTGCCTATATTTTCTTCTATGAGTTTTATAGTTTCAGGTCTCACCTTCAGGTCTTTGATCCATTTTGAGTTAATTTTTGTGAATGGCGATAGCACATGGTCCACTTTCATTCTTTTGCATGTGGCTGTCCAGTTTTCCCAACACCATTTATTGAAGAGACTTTCCTTTCTCCATTGCATGTTCTTAGCACCTTTGTCGAAAATTAGCTGTCCGTATATGTGTGGTTTTATTTCTGGGCTTTCAATTCTGTTCCAGTGATCTGTGTGTCTGTTTTTGTACCAGTACCATGCTGTTTTGATTACTATTGCTTTGTAGTATGTTTTGAAGTCAGGGATTGTGATGCCTCCTGCTTTGTTCTTTTTTCTTAGGATTTCTTTAGCTATTCGGGGTCTTTTGTTGCCCCATATAAATTTTAGTATTCTTTTTTCTATTTCTGTGAAGAATGTCACTGGGCTTCTGATTGGGATTGCATTGAATCCGTAGATTGCTTTAGGTAATATAGACATTTTAACTATGTTTATTCTTCCCATCCACGTGCATGGGATATCTTTCCATTTCTTTATGTCATCATGGATTTCTTTCCAGAATTGAATAATTTTGACAGAGACCTTGTGGACCACAAAGCCTAAACTATTTATCACATGACCCTTTACACAAAAAGTTTGCCAGTCCCTACTCTAGGGCATAGTTTCTGCTATGTTTTCATTCCAGATTTTGGGAAGAGAAAAGAGCAAGAGTTCAGAGTAAAGAATTTTATTTCAAGAAAGTGATGAGGGGGCCGGCCCCGTGGCTTAGTGGTTAAGTGCGCTTGCTCCGCTACTGGCAGCCCAGGTTCAGATCCCGGGCGCACACCGACGCACTGCTTCTCCAGCCACGCTGAGGCCACGTCCCACATACAGCAACTAGAAGGATGTGCAACTATGACACACAACTATCTACTGGGGCTTTGGGAAAAAAAAAAAAAAGGAGGAGGATTGGCAATAGATGTTAGCTCAGAGTGGGCCTTCCTCAGCAAAAAAGAGGAGGATTCAGCAGGATGTTAGCTCAGGGCTGATCTTCCTCACAAAAAAAAAAAAACCCAAAAAACGAAAAACAAAACAAAACAAAACAGAAAGTGATGAGGAAGATGTACACATCACTTTTGCTTACAAGCCATTGGTGAGAACTTAGTCACATAGCCACCCTTGGCAGTAACGGTGGCTGGGAAATGTAGTCTCTAATTGGGTGGCTTTGTGCTCAGACAATACTCATGGCAAGAGGATAGCAGGTACCAGTATTATCCTAGTTTTTCAATTAAATAACCTAAGGTACAGAGAGTTGAATTTACTTTCTTAAGGACACAGAGTTAGTAAGAACTATTTTCTGACATTAGCAGTGGTGCTGAGCTGCTAGAACAAAAGCAGTAGTACTGTTGGGCAACATAGAGATTAGAACTAGAAGATAATTCAGCATCCAAGGCAGCTTCAGAGACCTAACATCACAGTAGGTGATTTTCCGAGGATCTACTTTCTTTCTCTCCTCCCGTAAACTGGCTTTCTAATCTTTTACTTGGTATTTCTTTTCTCTCTATCCCATTTTCTGCTTACTCATGTTTTTTCTTCATCACAATTTTCTCTTGATCATAATTTCCTCTTGACTCTAGTTTTGCCTCATGGCATTTCTTGATTATCTTTTCAGTCTCATCTCTGAAGTTTCTCTGTTCGTTGCCTTCTTTTCATAGTATTACCCCAGTCACATTCCCAAATGAGAGAGTTAGTTCAGTCCAGATTGTTTGTCATTAGAGTTTCTGGCTACTCTTGCAATGGCTGACATGGGGTCAGTGATTACCCTTGTTTGTGGCATCAGTGATTGTAGGATGGGGTCACGGTGTAAAAGAGGGCTTTCTAGGGCTTTCCCTTAAACAAAGGAGTGGGGATAGCCAGTTGACAGGTTTATCATAACATCACAGTCATAAAAACTTCAGCCCCTCTTTGACCCCTAATAAAGCCCCAGGCCTTTATGTGAAACTTTTTATCTGTCATGACTAAAGCTTGTCAGTCTGCTCTTATCTGTAAATGAGCCAAGTATCATCAATGCTTTTCATTATTTATTTTTAAAAACAATCCTTCAACGTATAAAGATTCCCCTGGTGTAGATACCAGCTGGCAGTTACAATTTGTTGATGAATATGACACTGTTGATGGATTTAGCTGTAACAGAGGGACTGAATATAAAAACTATGCCTTTCTTAGAACTTTAAGAAAGTTGGGTTTATAACTTTTCATTTCATTGTGTTCATCTTATCTCTTCCCATAGAAGTGATTTTCACCTCAAAGCTCTCCTCCATTGTAGGAATGAATGCTTACTGTGTGGCAGGCACTGTGCTAAATGCTCTACACATATTTATTTAATTCTCACACCAATGCTGCAGTGTAGGTACCAGTATTAGCTCCATTTTGCAGTTGAGGAAACTGAGGCACAGAGGTCAAGAGACCTCCCCAAAGTCACATAGCTAGTAAGTGGCAAAGCCAGGATTCAAGCTCAGGTGGTTTGATCTAGAATGAGGTACTTTACCCTCACAGTTCATAAAACACTTGAGCACTCCATACACAAAGTCTTCCAGTGACAGGAATTGTAATTCTGTTTTCTATGCCTTTTCTTCTCATGAACTACTTTCAAGAATGCTCCAGGAGCTCTGTATTTACCAGATATTGATGTCTCTGGGAAAACTGTCCGAGTCCATCAAGTAAACTATGCATGTTAAAAAATGTTTAGTGATACATTTTCATGGTGGATTTTAAATTTTCCTATGGAGCCATGAAGGTCCATTGGATAAATGAATGTGCTTCTAGAATTGTCTAAATAAGTTTTTCCTCTCTAGCATAAACAGTCCACATTATCTTGGTAAATGCAGAGGGTTGATTTTTCTTCATATGGGTTAATCATACAGCCACAAATAGTCCCAGTTAATAATGTCTTTTGTGTGAGTAATATGGACTTTAAGTCTTTTTAAAATATGTGAAATTTTACAGTGGTATGCAGTGTTATATCAGTATATGACTAATGTCAGAATGGCCTTTCCTGGGATAGAAATGCTGACAAAAAGTTTTTGAAAATATCTAGGCTACAAATGTAACAGTTGGTCTGCAAAATTTGCATGTACTCCTCCTTCCTATTTACCCTCCCTCCCTCCCTTTATTCTACTTCCCTATGTTAAATTATGCTCAACCCCTCCTTTAACACCTGGTTCAAAATGCACCTCTTAGGAATCCAGCCCCAATTAGCTACATCTAACAAATCACTCCCTCCCTATGTGCCCTCAGTACGTCTGGACACAGTTCATACAGACATTTGCTTTTGCTGACATGTTTTCTGTAACCGGTCTTAAGTCATCTCTTGAGTGTTTGTCTTGCCACATTATATAGACTAAATTGTCTTCATGATGTCAGGAAAGCCCTTTGCAAACAGAAGGTGAGCAGTCAATGATGTTGACTGACTCCTTTTACAGAACACAAACATCTGCTTGCTACAGGTCAAGACTCTTAGAATTCCCAATGAATACAGATTTCCTTAATCCCAAAGACATGCTGGAAGAAGGAAAAGAATGCATTTTTAGCTTTTACAACAAAAAGCATAAAACAAAACAAGAATAAAACAGAAGCAGAAAATCCCCTTCACTATTTGATTTTCTTCAGGCCCTCTCTGATTGCTTCAGACTGACTGATTAAGGCTGTCCGAGAGTATTTTGTAAATAAAGGATAAACTCATCCTACACTCATTTCTTGAAAAGAATATATGTAGATCTGGGTGGGTTTGATTCCTACTTGAACTTGCCATAATGCTTTATAGAAGGTGCTAGTGCACCATCCACTTACTTCTGTGGTTGGGTGAAGGAGTGGCCAAGGAAGTGGTTTGCGTGTGTGTGTGCACGCACGCATGTGGGGATCTTCTCTTGTAACACTGACCCCCTTCTGATGAGATTTGTGTGACCCCTGATTTATCACCAAAAAGCTGTCACAAGAGTTTATCTGTTTAAGAGGAAAAGCAAAACCTTGGAATTGGAGCAAGGGAATTATGAGCTTAGTGTTTGCTTGAACTCATATGTTATGAAGGGAGGTTGACGGGCCTGGGTTTGGTATGATGGAGAAATATTTTGGAAGAGATCAATAAAATTTATAGGTATTTAATAGAAAACATGTGGGCAAGTGTTCTCTAAATCCAGAAGCTTTGGTGGGAATGTGCTGGTGATCACAGTTGTCCTATGCCATTCCTAGTCGCAGCTGCATCCAAAGAATTGGCTCAACTATTTTCTAGCTCTGAGGAAGCTGGCCCAGCCTAGGAATGTCCTAAGGAGTCGGCTCTGGTGTGGCTCATTCTTGCTTTTTTAACACTGGTTTAAATTAGCTGTCCTTCGAGCATGCGGGTTCACCAATGAGTCCACTCTCAGTAGGACAGGGGTTTGCATAGTTTATCTGTCTGAACAGCTGGGTTTTTTTGACCCTCGACTCCTTCTCACCTGATCTCCTTTATGAGCAGTACAGCTCTGTGCCTGGTCCTATGCTCACAGCTCTTTGTGTGTTCCCTCTACCACAAAATGTGTTCCATTTTGCTTGGTAAAATAGTTTTTTATGCAACTAGTAATAATATAGTTAGCTGTTTATATGGCTGTTTCTCTCACCAGACTGTGAGCTAAGAACAAGATCATATCTTATCCTCCTTTATATCAGTAGCACCTAGGAAAAAATAAGTAAAATTAGTAAAAATTAAATGAATTAAGCAAAAATTAATTTATAAACTTTCTATGAATGAATGAGTCTCAGTTGTAGCCCAGGACCAAGGACCAAGGTGAAGATAATTGCACTAATCAAAATAGTAATAGTTTACTTTTTTTTTATATAATTTTATTTATTTATTTTTTCCCCCAAAGCCCCAGTAGATAGTTGTATGCCCTAGCTGCACATCCTTCCAGTCGCTGTACGTGGGACGCAGCCTCAGCATGGCCATAGAAGTGGCGCGTCGGTGCACGCCCGGGATCTGAACCCGGGCTGCCAACAGCGGAGGGCGCACACTTAACTGCTATGTCACGGGGCCGGCCCGTAATAGTTTAATTTTGCTGAGCACTTTCTATGTATTAGGAATTGTATTGAGCACTCAAATGAATTATATCATTTTATCATCACGACTACCCCATGGGGAGTTATTATTATCCACATTTATAAATGAGAATGCTGAGAACCAGGGAGATTGAGTTGTTTGCCCAAAGTCACACAGCTAGTAAGTGTTGGAGTAAGGAATCAAACCAAGAAAGGTCAGTCTCCAAATCTGCACCCCAACATTGCCTGCCACAATATAGACTTTATGAGAACCAAATGAGGTTGGCCTGCCTGGTGGGGAGCTCAGAGTGACTTCAGGTTTCTGGGCTCAGTTTAGCTTCATATTTGAACAGACCTTAATCCAATTTATCCCAGAAATCTGGGGACTTACTAGTGACATCAAATTTTCTTCCAGAAGGGACAGAGAATACTCTTAATTTGGGGATGAGGATGCTAGTGCTGGAAGAGACTTCTGTGGCATTGTAGTGTTTGGTTCAAGCAGCTCCTTTCGGATTCTGCCTCGTCAGACTCTGTATCTCTCCTCTGGTCTATTTTCCTAATGTCGGGGATCCAGATCACTAACAAAGAGTAACAATTGTTCCTGGCAGAGGGAGTATCATTTATGAAGGTCTTGTTGTGGGAAGGAACTTGGCATATTCAAGGAGCCAAAGATGGCCAGTGTGATTGGAACACAGGGACTGAGTGGCAGAGAGACTAGATGAGCCTAAAGAGGGGGTTTAACTAATTTAAAACCTCCGCAGAACTCGGAGTGAGTATGGAAGGTCAGCGTTATGAGTGAAGAAATGATAATAGGTAGAGATTCTCTCCTACTTTTCATGAAGTTAATCCCTTGAATATATTGAAGATGGCCTCTTTGTTGAATTCCCTGCTATGATGGATTGTGTTCTAAGAAGATTCCAGGGTGTGGCCAGGCCCTCAGTTATGCTCAGAGTATGTTCCCAAAGAACACAGTATCAATGAAAAATTCAGGAGTAGGGATTTTGGGCCAAGATTATATAGATAGATATATTGATAGCTATAGATGTAGATACAAATACAGATAATTTAATGAAATGAGCTTATTTAAATTCGTACTCTAATAGAATTAGTAGGTGTGTTGAAACCTTTAGTCACTAATTACAGCTTAATGAAAT
Source organism: Ceratotherium simum simum (assembly GCF_057802395.1). Taxonomy (NCBI): domain Eukaryota; kingdom Metazoa; phylum Chordata; class Mammalia; order Perissodactyla; family Rhinocerotidae; genus Ceratotherium; species Ceratotherium simum. Next base: position 42,614,994 of record NC_141940.1, on the reverse strand, counting down.
AGCTTAATTCTCATACCTACTCCTTTCCTTTTGGATCTACAATTTACATAACAAATTATTCATCTAATGGTTAATCATCTGACTCCCCTGTTAGATTCTGATGAGATAGCCTGAGGTGTGCAGAAAATGATTCTTGAAATACTCCAGTTTTCATGAAACCCAGGGGGTCCCCAGGCAGCTGGGCCTCCTTACTTTTCTGCTGGGGTGGTGGGAAGTTCTCCATATTTTGTAGTTTTCTCCACAGAAGCAGTGACATTGGAGGAGAATGCTTGCTGGGAGGTGACCTGACAAGAAAGGGAAGGGAGCTAACATTTGCTGAATGCCTACCACGAGTCAGGCACCTTGCATTCATTATCTCATTTAGTTGGCACGACAACCGTTTGAGGTAGGCGCTATTAATTACCACTTTAGAGATGAGGAGACTGAAACTCAGATAGGCTAAGTGGCTTGCCCAAAATCATACAGCTAGTTAAGTAGTGGAACAGAGAGTGGAATACTTTGCAATTCTATCTGCCTGTAAAGTTGTCCCTTCCACCTTCTCCTTTGCCTGATTCTCACTTTTCCTCACAGCAGGCTTCTCCTTGCCACTCAGGTTTTCACCAGAAAGTGGCTCCTCAATTTGGAAATCAGGGCCTAATAGGGAGGAAGACCCTTATATGTATGATTTGGTAACCAGCGAGCTTTTCTAGTTCTGGAATATGAGTATCTCGTCAGTTAAATAGAACTTAAGGTTATTTCTGCATACTACCCCCACCCCTCCTACTGCCCCCGCTTGCTGCCTCATATACCACACAATAACCTCCCCCTTCATTCCTCTCCAGCTGCAGGAAATCGACCCCCAGAAATAATTTCTGGGGCTGAGCTCAGAGTTAATTGTGTGCCACAAACCAAAAATGAAGTACTTCAAATCAGGTTTCCTGATACCTGAGAGCCCCAGGTAGATTGGAGGGGAGAGGGAAGTCTTTTGTGGGTATGGATGCTTAGGAGCAGTTCAAATCTCTGTAGAGTGCAACAGTGAGGGTTACATTTGGCAGCCTGAGACCAGAATAAAGGCAAGGAGTGCTTGGGAGTAGGGAGAGGGAATTCTACTAAGAATAAGAATTCTTTAAAGGCACGGATCACGTCTTGTTTTTTGTTTCCAGCACCTAACATAGTGACTTGCATATAGTAGGTGCTCAATAAATGTTTATTAAATATTCAAGTGTAAAATTCTAAAAAAAAATTGAATACTTGGAAAGAAACACCTTTTGATTAATAGATATCTTTTAAAGTAATTCAGGCTGGGCCGGCCCCGTGACTTAGCGGTTAACTGCACGCGCTCCGCTGCTGGCGGCCTGGGTTCGGATCCCAGGCATGCACAGAGGCACCGCTTCTCCGGCCATGCTGAGGCCGCGTCCCACATACAGCAACTAGAAGGATGTGCAGCTATGACATACAACAATCTACTGGGGCTTTGGGGGGAAAATAAATAAATAAATAAAATCTTAAAAAAAAAAAGTAATTCAGGCTACAAGAACAAAGTCAACGAAGCATAGTGGCTCTTTGGGGGAATTGCTGTGATTAACGGATAGGAATGTTGGTAATAGTTCCAGCTCTGCCCTTAACTAGCTATGTGCCTGTGGACAAGTTACTTGAATATTCTATGCCCAAGTTGCCTCACCTCTAAAAAGTGGATGATGGAATGTCTCTAAAATTCTTTTATTCATAAGAGTTTATTATTTCATGCACATAATAAAAATACCCAATATTTATTTAGCTCCTGACAGTTTGCAAAGACTCATATGTATTATCTCATTTAGGCCTCCCACAATGCTATGAAGTAAATAGTATCTCAGTTTTACAGATGAAGAAACCAAGGCTCAGATTAAGGAAGTAATTTGTACCACTACTAAGTACATCTTTTGACTCAAATCCAGTCTCTTTCCAAGTACCACAGCTCTTTCCACATAGTAATTACCTATATATAAATAATGCTTCCAAAGTGCGTGAAAAATCATTTGTTCTCTGAAGTCCTCAAACATCTCTCCTCCAATTTTATTTGATTGTTAATTTACTCAGCAAACTCGTTTCCAAATTTCAAGGCAGATGAAGTTGACTTATTAGAAATTTCACATTCTTGAGGTCTTAATTAATGAGGCTTTCCTTTATTCTTCTGCAACGAGCCTTGGCTTTTTGGTGAAGAAAATGCATTTGCCCTGCTGGAAGCTTCTGCAGATCATGAGAGGTTGTACTTTTTAGCTTAGCTAGAAATGGAATCCATGTGCTAATTGAGCTATCTGTATTACAACAGAACAATAACAATAGAGTTACAATAGAGTTACAATAGAACAATAGAGTTCTAACAATAGAAAGTACACTTGCCTTTGCTTTAATGTACATGCATATATATTAGTGCAGATATGACATTATGAACAAAGAAACCTGTTATGTATAACCATTTAGAATATTTTGAAAATTATTTGATACACACAATGATGAAATATCAAATCTACTGGACATTTTAACATATATTATGGTAAATCGTATTCCCTTACCACTTCACTTCCCTTGGGAATGACTCTTCAAATGTACCATATTTCCCTAGGGCATGACACAGTGGCTAAGTTTTCATAATTTAACGAAGTATGAAGGGACTTTGGCAGATATTACTGAACCTGTCAGATTTAACTGCTTGTAAATTCAATTAATTGGGGGAAAAGAACAGCTTTGGAGAATATATCAAACTTCAATTAGTCAGCAAATTGGGGTTGTTAGCCCACTCTTTGGGGTAATCTATCAAAAGGGAAAGGGTACTTGACACCTATGATCAACTAATTAAATACATTAAGTCCTGATGGGGTGGTTTTTAATATTCACTACCCCTTCAAGTCTATTTGGCCAGAAAACCTGGTATGAAAGAGTTCCAGTTGTAGGCATTATATAAATAAGTGCATAGAATGTCTAATTGAGGTATAGGCAGGAGGCGTTTCCTTGCCCCCATCTTTTAATTGATTGAAAGAGCCTGGCCCTAACTTTTTGATTCCTTTTATTTTCCCCTTTTTCTCCCCAAGGCCCCAGTAGATAGTTGTATGTCATAGTTGCACATCTTTCTAGTTGCTGTACGTGGGACGCGGCCTCAACATGGCCAGACAAGCGGTGCGTCGGTGCGAGCCTGGGATCTGAACCCCGGGCCGCCAGTAGCGGAGCACACGCACTTAACCGCTAAGCCACGGGGCCGGCCCCCTTGATTTCTTTTAATAGCCAGTTTAGGTATTGCTGACAAAATAATTTTATTGTACACTAAATAGTACTGCTTTATTATTAATGCTTTATTAATTAATCTTGTTTATCATGGATGAAGGTGTTTATAGGTATTAGCTGATTGCAATACCACTCATTCCAAAAAATGAATTTCTAGTGTGCTAATAATATCTCTTAAAGTTTGAATGGTGTTTAGAGGAGTTATTATAAAGTGGAGTGACTAAACCAGGGAATGTAAACATTGCATGGGGGTATTCTTTCAAAATAAATATGTTCCTTCTTTGACTCATAACTTGACTTTAACTAGATTTGTCATGGGCTTGCTATAATTGAACTGTTTCAAAGCTATATTTTGTTTTATCTGGATTTCATCCCACAGTAGTGCAAACATTAATGATGTTTTGCTTCTTTACAGTCGCTTGCCACCCTCCCCACTGTTTGGGCAAATGTTTACTGGGAAACTGTGTTCCCTAAAAGGAAAGGAGTATGACAGGTCTCCTCATTGTAAGATGGCAGTCAAGAATAAGTGGCTGATAAGGAATGGTCTGCATTAGTGTTTTTTCCACTCTCAGCTCTGCAAATATCCTTGCTTGCTTTATGATTTTGGCAAAGTTACAGCTTTTTTCAACTTTGGCTTCTTCATCCATAAACTCCCTATTTAATTCAGTTTAACATTTCTATTGCTTTTTATCTGTTGGCATTCATGTCATCACACAATTGCTGATACTTTTCTTTGGTCTTTTTCTTTCCATCTGGCTGCCTTTGGTTAACCTTGGTCTTGTAGTCCTTTTACCCTTAAGATGTACCTTATTTGTCTCTTCTCGTGCCTCTTGTTTATTTATACAGGACAGCTGAGCTGCTTGCCTTCTAGTGTTTGCACTAGGGCCCCATGTTTGATGGCACTGCTTTCTAGCCTCTATCTCTGTAATGGGAAGCCCTTTTTATCTGTCAAGGGTCACTCACCCACAGAGTAGAAAATGAATTGAGGGCAATATAGAAGTAAAAATTAACTTAATATATACTTATCTGATTTTTGAATTAGAACAGGAACATCAAAGTTTGATCTGTGGGTGGTAAATAGATTTTTTTTTTTACTAGATACTGCATCAATTTGCTCCCTGCATAGCAGATCCTATTGGGTGGTGGAGTGATGTAGGAAGCAAGGAAAATGCTGTACAACACAGAGATTAAGGGATTGTTACCATCTGAGCAAGGAATTGGGAAGCATTGACATTCAAGTTACAATCAACCTCAGTTATCCACTCTGTAGATTATCTATAGCAGATTTTCAAACCCGAGTTACTTCCTCTTTGGTTTCTAGCACACTCTTGGGCTGCCTTCCCGATTGGTATGTGCTTGAGGAATAAACTAATTTTAATACTAGCCTGCCAAATTTAATTAAGAAGGAATATCTACTATTGAAAGTTTTTAAAAATCATAAAATATATGTTTCTGCTCTTTCAAAAGATTAAATATTCGCAATGGATTTACATATTATAGGGAAGACCTATAGCATAGTCCTTAAGAATATGGCTCTGGAATCAGATAGGAAGAATTTAAATTCGAGCTGCATTCTGGCTGTGTGACCATGGGCAAGTTACGTGTTGCCTTCAACACTGCTGTGGCAGGTCAGAAAGTGATTTTTTTCCATGGTGGGCTGCTGAGGCTCTCCCATTCAGAGAAGGTACTCTTAAATTTTAAAAACAAACAGTTCTGAATAATGGCAAGTTTACTAACTGGTGTTTTAGATAACAGTGTTAAGAGGTTGCTGAGGCTCCAGAGCTGATTACCAAGTAAAAAGCAGAGCATGGAAAAAAGTAGTTTATCTAATACCTTAACAAACTAAACTCTCTCTCTTCCTCGCACCTTGTTTCAATGGTCATACATATGGGCACTTTCTACATCTTAATCTCTCTCCCCTCCCCTTTTCTTTCACTTGTGCTTTGTCTTGTTTTCCCTCCCATTTGCCTCTTAACCATCCCTCTTCAGTGCTTATTGCCTTTTCCTTTCTCCCTACCCCCATCCCATTTGTCTCTTTTGTCCTTGTCTCTATTCTTTTCTGGGCATATGTAATACTGAATTAGAGTATAATTAAAACATTTGTTAACTTCATCAAAATTAAAAAATTTTGTGCATCAAAGGACATGATCAAGGAAGTGGAAAGACATCCTACAGTATGGGAGAAAATATTTGCAAATTATATATCTGATAACAGTTTAGTATCCAGAATAGATAAAGAACTCTTACAACTCAACGACAAAAAGTCCAAATGGGCTTTTTAAAAATGGGCAAAGGACTTACATAGTCATTTCTCCAAAGAAGATATACAACTCATCAATAAGCACATGAAAAGATGCTCAACATCATTAGTCACTGCAGAAATGCAAATCAAAATTACAGTGAGGTGCCATTTCATACTCACTAGGACGGCTATAATAAAAAACAAAAAAATGAAAAATAACAAGTATTGGCAAAGATGTGGGGAAAATGAACCCCTGTACATTGCTGCTGGGAATGTAAATTAGTTTAGCCACTGTGGAAAACATTTGGGCAATTCCTCAAAAAAATTAAGCATAGAATTACCATATGATTCAGCAATTCTAATCCTAGATATATACCCCAAAGAATAAAAAACAGGGACTCCAACAAATACAAGAGCATGTATGTTCATAGCAACACTATTCACAGTAGCCAAAAGGTAGGAACAGCCTAAATGTCTATCAGTGGATGAATGGAAAAACAAATTGTGGTTTATTCACACAATGGAATATTACTTATTTATAAAGAGGAATGAAGTATTGATCTATTCAATGTAGATGAACCCTGAAAACATTATGCTAAGTGAAAGAAACCAGATACAGAAGGACACATTATATGATCCATTCATATGAAAAATCCAGAATAAGCAAATTCATAGAGACAGAGAAGAATTATATTAGTGGTTGACAGAGGCTGAGATAAGGGGGAAATGAGGGAGAAAGTACTTAATGGCTATGGGGTTTTGTTTTGGGAGTGATGGAAATGTTTTGGAACTAGATAGAGGTGGTGGTTGCACAACATTGTGAATGAACTAAATGCCACTGAATTGATCCCTTTAAAATAGTTAATTTTATGTTATGTGAATTTCACTTCAAGAAATTATATATACACATATGTATATATATTATACTTTGTAAGTTTACTTTTCATACTCTTAAGTTAAAAATTAGGTATGTACACTCCGATATTTCTCAAACACACCTGCACACATATACACGTACCCCTTAAAACTATTGACATTAAGTTGCATTTTACCTTCATGTGAGCCTCGCTGAAGTTCTCCTGGTGTGCATATGTATAGGGAGGTTGGGAAGAAGCAGTTCAGTAGCATCTAATAGGAGGAAAACCTCAATCCCAAGATACTTTATGAAATCTAATGAATACAAAGTAACACCCACCTACTCCTTTCTCCAATATAAGAAAAGCTAAAATCATTAATGCATGTATGTATAGAAAAATAATGAAAGACCAATTTGGCAAAATAAGGTCAATTCAAAGGATTTATTTATGTGCTGAGAGAAGAGATAGAACATAGTGGCCTGAGATAACTTCTGTCTTCAGAAAAGCAAAAATGGAAATAAGAGAAAAATGGATAAACAGGACTGAGGGCACTGACCTGGCCCATTGAAAAACAAAACAAAACAAAAGGTTTTTGGTGAATATTCTGCATTCCATCCGTGTCTAATAGGGATTTGTGAGGTGGGAGGAGAGACACCAGAGGAGAGAGAGTAAATGTGGATGTGTTTGTATTCAAATTAATCTCCAGAGTAAACGTAGTCATAAAATCTCTGGAATTCAAATTTCCGCTTCAGTACTTCACTGTGAAAAATATTTCCTGAGGAGCAGAGGAAACATGCCAGGTCTGACTATTAGAGGGACCTATGGGATTGGCAGATGAGTGAGGGACACCCTGTCGCTTTGAATGTCTAGGAGGCTTATTTACAGGCTCCCCCTGTTTGGGCCGTGGACTGTAATCTTACTATAAAAAGAACTTGAATTTTGAGTGAGATTGTTTTTGAAGTTATAAATGATCCATTGCTGAAAGGCAGGCTTACAAGACGAGAGAGTGTGGTCATGTGTGAAAGGAGAGTGACCCAGAAAGCTCCCCCCTTCTCCCTGAGTTGTCATTATTGTTTGATTGTCCCTGGCAGTGTTATAAGTCTACCTTTCCCCTGGGGCAGCCTGCCATTTTTGTGAAGTGAGGACCAATTTAATTGGGGTTTATTTAATGGATTGATAGGGTCGAGGGGCAAAGGTTTGCCACAGGGAATAAATTGATGACTAATGTATTTTTGCCTCCAAGGCTAGAAAAGAGAGATAATGGAGAGAAGAGTGAAGGGAAGAGTTAAGACTAGAGTTTAAATGAAAGCTTGTAGGCCTCTGCAAATGATTCATTTCTGCTGGCTGGTGTGTCCTTTAGACCTATATGTCTATAGGGACAAAAATGGGAAAATTACTCCCTGCCTCTCTGAGATATATATTTCTCTCCTATGGTCTTGGCAAATCCCTAGCCCTTAAATAAATATGCAATCAAATAAGGAGAGAAAATACCACAATATAGAGTGAAGATAATAGGGGGTTGGGAGTAGACTAGTGATTTTTTTTAATTCTTACTGAATGAACATTTAAATTATCAGTATTTCGTTGCATCCCTGACAACAATAAGACCCCACCAGACCCAGGTCTGTACTACCCATAACAAGCTGTGTAAATTTTGTTGGCAAGACTTCAGTCTACTAGCCTTTGTAGCAGCACGTGATCTATGGACATGTCTATGAATCCCCTTTGACAGCTGTTTTCGTCTTTCACTGAAAATAAACAATGACAAGTTGACATTGGCTGAAGCAGGAGGCATTTTGGTAAAACAGTAGTTATTTCAAGGAATTTTATTGGAAGCAACTTATTTTTCCAGATCAATGATAAAAGCAGATTCATGGGCAAAAGCTTGCTAACAGTTGGTTAATGGCAAATTAGGTGTGTTTGAGCCAGTTCCTTAAGCTTTCAGTGCTGGTGTTAGAGAAAACAAGTATTACTTTCCTATAAAAGTGCTCTTGTTGTCATTATTAGAGAGCAAATTATGGACTGGATGGGGCCCTGAGACTTGTTTTTTTTTTTGGTGAGGAAGATCAGCCCTGAGCTAACATACATGCCAATCCTCCTCTTTTTTGCTGAGGAAGACTGGCCCTGGGCTAACATCTGTGCCCATCTTCCTCTACTTTATATGGGACGCCGCCACAGCATGGCCTGACAAGTGGTGCATCGGTGCGCACCCGGGATCTGAACCCAGGCTGCCAGCAGCGGAGCACACGCACTGAACCACCACGCCACGGGGCCAGCTCCTGAGACATTTTAAATATAATAACTAGTCATTGAAGAAAAGGCTGGGGCATCTTTCAACAATGTTCTTTTACTCTTCTGTTTAGGATGGCTCTAACTTGGCCTGGGTGAAGAAGAATGAACTGAGTGACCCTACAAGGTCATTTCCATTTTAGTGATTCCATAACCTAGCTCTCCTGATATTTCTCTACTTCCTCCTCCCCACTGGAAATGAGAGAAATAAAAAGCAATTTGTTATCAGCTTCCCTAATAAGCTACCTACACATACCAAGAATATGAGCTCAAAGTACATTACTTGAAAGGTTTTGAAGTATAATCCCTCCCATCTTACTCTTGCTTATCACTTAACCCATAGTAGTGGGGATAGATAATTTGTTTCTGAAATTCAGAGACTCTTATTTCTATACTCAGAGGCATGCAACCCCAGGCAAGATGGTGTTTGGTTTAATACAAGTTTAAAAAACCCGGTCTTCCGGGGACGGCCCAGTACATAGCACTTAAGTGCACACACTCCGCTTCGGTGGCCCAGGGTTCGCAGGTTCAGATCCCGGGTGTGCACTGATGCACCGCTCCTTAAGCCATGCTGTGGCAGCGTCCCATATAAAGTGGAGGAAGATGGGCACGATGTTAACTCAGGGCCAATCTTCCTCAGCAAAAAGAGGAGGATTGGCCTCAGGTGTTAGCTCAGGGCTGATCTTCCTCACCAAAAAAAAAAATCTAGTCCTTTGTAAAACATTACATCTTTTTACACATATAGATACGCAGAAGTAGATGTGTATTGAGTTATTTTCGGTTGAGTTGTGTGTTAGTCAAGTTAGGCTAGGCTATGCTGCTGTAACAATGCCTAAATTTCAGGCATTGTTTTAACCTAATAGACATTTATTTCTCATTTCTGCAAAGTTCCTCTATGAGTCCAGGTCACCTTTCAGGGCATACTTTCATACCGTGCCGCAGTGATCCATATTCCTTTGATCTGGTAGTTTCAGCCTCATCCCCAAGGTGAAATATGTTCATTTTCATTCACAGGCCATTGGCCAGAACTAATTATCTGCCCCTGCCCAACTTTAAGGGGAGGATAGAGGACCTGAGAAATACATTCTCTCATTTTTCCAGAAAGGGAGGAAAACTGGATATACATGAATACCAGAAATGTATAGGACAAGTTGTAGTAATTGGGTCTGCCTAAGAAAATTTTTACTCCTTCATACATGGTCTTGATCAAAGGATTTGTACAAAACGGAAAGGCAGGCTTATTTATTTGTGAGTTTTTTAAACTGAATTAAACCGAGTTAGCTGAGAGTCCTAGAAAGAAGTAGCTGAGAAGTATGCTCAACTTAGTAAAAAAAAAAAAACAAAACCTTAGATCATTTATCTATAAAGTATACTTTAAGCAAAATCAATATTGTGTATCCAAACTTAAAAAAATAAATAAATTGGGGGAGGGTAATATTTGTTCAGATAATCAATCAACAAGCATACTGAGTGCTCATGGTATATGCACTCTCAATTTTTGAAAAATGACTTACTGCAGGGTTCTTTTCAGTCAAGGGGCATCAAACTTCTGTAAAGGGCCAGATAGTGCATATTTTAGCTTTGCGGGCCATACAGTCTCTGTCACAACTATTCAACGGTGCCGTTGTGGTGTGAAAGCCATCACTGACAGTAAATAAATGAATGGGCATGGCTATGTTCCAATAAAACTTTATTTACAAAAATAGACAGTGAGCTGTAGTTTCTGACTCTTGCTTTATTTTTTTATTTATCTTTTTTTAAATTTTTTGTTTATTGCAGTAACATTGGTTTATAACATTGTATAAATTTCAGGTGTGCATCATTATACTTCTATTTCTGCATAGATTACATCATGTTCACCACCAAAATACTAATTACAACCCATCACCACACACATGTACCGAATTATGCCTTTCACTCTCCTGCCTCCCCCCTTCCCCTCTGGTAACCACCAATCCAATCTCTGTCTCTATGTGTTTGTTTATTGTTGTTATTATCTACTACTTAATGAAGGAAATCATAAGGTATTTGACCTTCACCCTTTGACTTATTTCACTTTGCATTATACCCTCAATGTCCATCCATGTTGTCACAAATGGCTGGATTTCATCGTTTCTTATGGCTGAGTAGTATTCCATTGTGTATATATACCACAGCTTCCTTATCCATTCGTCCCTTGATGGGCACTTAGGTTGCTTCCAAGTCTTGGCTATTGTGAATAACGCTGCAATGAACACAGGGGTGCGTGTATCTTTACGCATTGGTGTTTTCAAGTTCTTTGGATAAATACCCAGAAGTGGAATAGCTGGATCATATGGTAGTTCTATCCTTGATTTTTTGAGGAATCTCCATACTGTTTTCCATAGTGGCTGCACCAGTTTGCACTCCCACCAGCAGTGTATGAGAGTTCCCTTCTCTCTACATCCTCTCCAACACATGTTGTTTCCTGTCTTGTTAATTATAGCCATTCTGACGGGCGTGAGGTGATATCTCATTATAGTTTTGATTTGCATTTCCCTGATAGTTAATGATTTTGAACATCTTTTCATGTGTCTGTTGGCCATCTGTATATCTTCTTTGGAGAAATGTCTGTTCAGGTCTTTTGCCCATTTTTTTATTGGGTTGTTAATTTTTTGTTGTTGAGATGCATGAGTTCTTTATATATTTTGGAGATTAAGCCCTTATCAGATGTATGGTTTGCAAATATCTTCTCCCAATTGTTAGGTTGTCTTTTCGTTTTGTTGATGGTTTCCTTTGCTGTGAAGAAGCTTTTTAGTTTGATGTAGTCCCATTTGTTTATTTTTTCTATTGTTTCTCTTGCCCGGTCAGACATGGTGCTTGAAAATATGTTGCTAAGACTGATGTCGAAGAGCGTACTGCCTATGTTTTCTTCTAGAAGTTTCATAGTTTCAGGTCTTACATTCAAATCTTTAATCCATTTGGAGTTAATTTTTGTGTATGGTGTAAGGTAAGGGTCTACTTTCATTTTTTTGCGTGTGACTATCCAGTTTTCCCAACACCATTTGTTGAACAGACTTTCTTTTCCCCATTGTATGTTCTTGGCTCCTTTGTCAAAGATTAGCTGTCCATAGATGTGTGAATTTATTTCTGGGCTTTCAATTCTATTCCATTGATCTGTGTGTCTGTTTTTGTGCCAGTACCATGCTGTTTTGGTTACTATAGCTTTGTAGTATATTTCAAAATCATGGAGTGTGATACCTCCAGCTTTGTTCTTTTTTCTCAGGATTACTTTAGCTATTTGGGGTCTTTTGTTGTTCCATATAAATTTAAGGATTCTTTGTTCTATTTCTGTGAAAAATGTTGTTGGAACTTTGATAGGGATTGCATTGAGTCTATAGATGGCTTTAGGAAGTATGGACATCTTAACTATGTTAATTCTTCCAATCCAAGAGCACAGAATATCTTTCCATTTCTTTGTGTCTTCTTCAATTTCTTTCAGCAATGTTTTATAGTTTTTGGTGTACAGATCTTTCACCTCTTTGGTTAAATTTATTCCTAGGTATTTTATTCTTTTTGTTGAAATTGTAAATGGGATTGTAGTCTTAATTTCTCTTTCTGCTACTTCGTCGTTAGTGTATAGAAATGCAACTGATTTTTGTATGTTGATTTTGTATCCTGCAACTTTACCATATTTGTTTATTACTTCTAAGAGTTTTCTGGTGGATTCTTTAGGGTTTTCTATATATATAATCATGTCATCTGCAAAAGGTGACAGTTTCACTTCTTCCTTTCCAATTTGGAAATTGGAATAAGCCTCCAGCCTTTATGTCTCTTGTCAGCTCTCTGAGGATTGCAGCTGGGTGTGGCTGGCTTCAGGCACAGGAGCACCCAGTTGTTTCAGGCTTTGGAAGGTGGGGCAAACCCCCTATGTGGGTCTTTGAGAAGCACAAGTCTTCTGCAGTTGACAAAGCCCTGCCGCCCACAGGTCCACACACACAGTCAACACAGTCCTGCCCCGTGTGAGCACCCTGACCTCCCGAAGTGGACCCAGTCTCTCCTCGGCTGGAGCCCCACACACTCCGCCACCCCCAAACTCTCCACCGGCTCCTTGTGCACGCCCTGCCCCTCTGAAGTCGGCTCAGTTGCCAGGCTGCAGAAAACCCAGTCACTAATCTGTGCAGGCCCACACGTTGCCTGAGGGCTTGTTGTTGGGTGGGGCCAGTCTCTAGGGTGGGCTGCCTGCCCTGGCTGAGGTGGATTAAATCGGTGCTCTAGTGGGTGGGGCAGACCCAGGGCTAGCAGGCCTCAGGGAGAACTCCAATGGTGTCTGTGTCAGCACGCCCACACCAGGCCACAACAATGGCCGCCGCCAATGTCCCAGTCCCTGGAGAGGTCTCACCTCTCACCGAGATGCACTCACGGCCTATTAGGTGAGTCTCTTTTCACCAAAGCACTGTGCACCTTTCTTTCTGGTGATTTTAGGATGCTTTCTGAGACGGGTGAGTTTGCATGCGGGCCCTTTAAGAGCTGGTTTTAGTTTGTGAACCGGGTTTTCTGGGGGTACTCCCCAATGCTTTAGTAGCAGGCAAAGTCAGATATACCACTCGTCTAGATTGTGCTGGGTCCACAAAATGCCCACAGTGGGGGCGCTCCTCGGCTCAGGGCCCCGCGCCTCCAGGGAGGCTGCGTACCTGTGGGCTGCTCCTGGCGGTGGTGAAGCTGGCGGCTTGTGAAGGCGGCGTTGTTTCTCTCCAGAAGGGAGTTTCTGCCTCTTCCACCTCAGTTAGGATTGTCCGTTGTTGCAGGAGTTCCTCTTATCCAGTTTTCAGTTCTGTCTCAGGGGTAATTTTTCCAGGAGTAGTTGTAAATTGGCTGTGTCCACGGGAGGAGGTGAGTTCAGAGTCTGCTTACGCCGCCATCCTGACTTCCCTCCCTCCTCCTGCTTTAAATAATGATACTCCCTAGTGAATAAGAAAGTTCAAAGACACCTTTTTACCACAAGTTGAGCGAGGGCAAGGAAATTTCAAAATTGTTGTGATAGTCCATCAGAAACAAAGACAAAACTGCTCTGAAATGGTAAGTTAAGTCCATGGGAAAATAAGGTTTTGATTAATTTATAATTTTTCATAACTGATTGACATTTTGCATCAAGTTATACCTGAATCTGTCAGTTAGGATGCTTTTGGTCACAAGGAATAGGAAAAACTCAAACTGGCTTACGTATAATTATAAATTTATTTGCCCACGTGACTCAAAAATTCAGAAATAGTCTTCACGTGTAGTTTCATCAGCGCCCCAGCTCTATTTCTCTTTTGTTCTCTTGACTCTGCCCTTTTGCTGGTATTACCTTTGTCCCTTGGCTGTGCACTCTCAGGATCACATAATGGTTGCCAGCATTAATTGAGGTTACCTGCATTCGTATTCACATTTCAGAGAAAGGATATCTTTCCTTTAACCATTGGACAAAAACATTGGGCTTCCTCTGTTTTATCTACTCTTAAACCAATTAATGTGGCAAGGGAATAGAATTACTCTGACTCAGACCAATCAGGGTCCATTGCTGAAGCTGGGGATCAAGGCCACCCAAATGAAAGACTAAATGAATGTTGAAGAAGCAACCCCATTACCTTCCACACTGAACGCTTTTTACTCACCACTTCATCCTGTTGCAACTTATTGTAGCGTATGTGTATAGAGAAATGGGGTGCCATAGACGAATTTTTATTATTAGCAAGAACCTCAACCCAGAGATCTTTAAACATGGGTACCATGTTACAACTTTTGCTGAAAGCCATTTAGACACCGCAAGATGTCCCTGAGTTGCCTCGGGCAAGATCAAATTTCTTGCTGGAGGGGTTGGTGGTCACAAAGGTCATGGGCTATTTCTGTGTGAATCCTGCAGAGACAGCCAAACTGGGTATAATTAAGGTTTACAAGAACTACCAAAAAATACATTGGTTGTCAGGGGACTAAACAGAGAAGGGTAAGCTGATGTCCAGTGCTACATCAAAAGATCTGAATCTGAACCCATTCTTAGAGTATTTTATTTTTACACCCCAGAATGCTATGCTCATTTTTGGTTACCATATCTCAAAAAATGCATCAGAGTTGAAGAATGTCTGGAGAAAATTACAATAGACACATCTGTCACAAAATCCAGAATTAGAAGCAAAGGCATATCATTGGGTTTTATTAGTGTCAGTGATGTAACAGCATCTCAAAATTTCCAATGTCATTTAGAGAGATCCAAGATGGACTCAAATATTGGAACTTTTAAATCTGAACAAATGAAGGCTGAAGGAATATCATTAAAGGCTGTGAGATAATAAATAAAACAAAGAAGATATACACAAACGTATTCACTAAATTGTAGTATGTCAGAATTTAAAGACATATTTTATCTCAACAGCTTTAAGGCAAATGAAAACACATATCCCTTTATAAAATGAGAAATCAATTTATAGAAATCATAAGTACCCCCAGAAATTGCTACTAGCTGAGAACATACCCTCTAAAAACAAGTTTATATCAGTTTAAGACTGATCTGTCTGTAGTGAATGATGAAGGAAAATGAAGATGTTTTCTAGACATCCTTAAACTTTGAGATTAGTGGCAGAGAGAACAGTTTTGCTATACCTCATACTGTGCCCCTCTATGGCTCATGTGGCAAGGCTTGTGTTTCCTCTAAAAATCTACTTTCTCTGCCTGCTGCACCTGTTTGTGCACAGCCTTCAAACAGGTCAATTTTAGAACACTCTCACGCCAATTTCCTTATGAACTGGGAAGAGCTTAAAAGAATGCATGGAAATATACCTGAGTGGCGTACCTACACAATGACATGGCCAAAGAACTGCGTAATTTTACAAACACTGTTCTTTAAGACTCAGAAACTCATTCCCAAGAGAAGTGATTGACTATAATACTGTAGTTATCGAAGTGTGGATTTTTGCAAAGATACGTTTGAAATTCAGCCACGTATTTTGATAAACATGGTTATGTGGATGCACTCTCATTCCTGGTTGCTCTTTTGTTCTCTCTAGACAATATACAAAGCACAATATCTTGCTCTAATAGCTATTCTTGACTGAGTTCTGGCAATGACACTTCCTTGCCTTGTTCATAGATGTCTTGCTCAGTGCCCTGCCGGCATCAGCCCTATCTGCTCCTGATCCTGGTAAAAGGGAATGATTGTTCATTTCAGGGATCAGAAAATACTTTCTGGAAAGAGCCAAATAGTAAATACTTGAGCTTTTCAGGCCATATGGTCTCTATTACAACCACTCAACTCTGCCATTGTAGCATGAGAGCAACCATGGACAATATGTAACAAATGAGCATAGCTGTGTTCCAATAAAACTTTGTTTATAAACACAAAATTTTAATTTCATGTCATATTTATCTGGCATGAAATATTCTTATTTTTATTTTTTTAGGTCATTTAAAATGTGAAAAACATTCTTAGCTCATGGGCCATAGAAAAACATGAAGTGGGCTAGATTTGGCCTGTGGGTATGGTTTATAGACCCCTAGTTTGTGGTGAGAGAATCAAGAGGGAGAAAGGGCCAATGTTTTGACTTGGCTCAACTTTCTTTACTTGTAATGCTCCTATATTGTGAATATCAGCCTTGTTTTGTACCAGTATGTTTCCTCACTTACGGAGGTAACCATATCCATGTGTTCAAAATATAAGTGAGCTTCAACTTTAAAGAATCAAAGAAGGAAACTCTTGCCTGGTCTCTCATTACATTACTTTTGCACAGTGTATGTTTGGAAACTGTATAGTAAAGCAAATCAAATACTTTCTCCATACATTGTTTCATGGTAAAAGCTTACATGTAGCATCACGTGATATACGAGTATCAGCAAACAGTAAATTTTAAGTGTATATTCACAGGACATGCGTAGAGACCAGCAGAATCTGACAAATGAATGGGTCATATAACAAGAAGAAACATATGTGGTAATGTAATGCACATGACGTATTCTAATGACATATTTTGTTGCCAGAAGGCTTATTACTGTTGATTACAAAAATATAATTATTAAGTTCAATGTTAATGGCAATAATAATGAAGGAGAAAGTAAATAATAGTGAAGGCTTGTTACTGTTGATTACAAAAATATAATTATTAAGTTCAATGTTAATGGCAATAATAATGAAGGAGAAAGTAAATAATAGTGAAGCCTCTGAGAATATAAATTCTTTCTTTACCATGCTATGGTAGGATGGTCATTCCTTTTTCCTCAGGTTGATATTCAGCCAGTATGAACAGGTACGGGCATACCAGTTATTTTTGGCTGACATCCATATCGATTGGGCCAGTGCTCATTCTGATTGGTCAGTGCCTATGATCTATTCTTGGGCTTAAATGTGTGTTACTTAAAACTACTAGATTGAGGGGGCCGGCCCGGTGGCATAGTGGTTAAGTTTGGATCCCAGGTGCGGACCTACACCACTCATCAGCCGTGCTGTGGTGGCGACCTACATACAAAATAGAAGAAGATTGGCCACAGATGTTAGCTCAGGGTGAATCTTCCTCAAGCAAAAAGAGGAGGATTGGCAATGGATGTTAGCTCAGGGCGAATCTTCCTTGGCAAAACAAACAAACCAAAACTACTAGATTGAGTCTTGGGAAGGAGCATAAAAACAAAGCTAAAGTGTCAAGTGTCATCACCAATTGTAGAATCAATAAAAAATTAATATGGCTAATTTCCAAAAGTATGAAGGATAAAATGCAATTATGATCAATTTTCAGAAATATTGCAGATAAATATAAACATCCTGTTACTAACCCCTAGAAATTCTGATAAAATATATCATCTCATAAGCAAGCAAGAAACTCCAGCTTGCAGGAAAAAAAACAAATAAAACTGTAACTGCCAGGGGTGGGATGCAGCATGGTCAGACTGTGTAAACTAGGAATGTGGTTTTAATGGCCATATAGCAAAGGAGACGAGGCTTTGGGGTCCTTGAAAAGTGAGGTTTGGTATTATAGACCCCCAAGGATAATTGATACCCTTGCATTTATGACTTTGAGCAAAAGGTGAAAAAATAAAAACAATCCTAGACACAGAGAAACAAGGCTCTTTGCCTGAGATTTGGATGGAAAAAATTTCCCACAAAGATTCATAACCATGGCCTTAAAACTCACCCCAAACCTAGAAAGTAGCATCAAAATTGGTCCTGAGCTGGTGACTCCCCTGAGATTCCAGGGAGAAGCAAAGTCAAAAGAGCTCTTGAGGAGCATGAAATATAGGCTATAAGATATTCTTACAGAAAAAAGTAGCCTTATAAACAAAAATTCACAATAAAATTTACCAAACATGAGGAAATGGTTGTAAGAATGGAATAAGATGCTATGAAAACAGGACTGGTGGATTTACAAAAGAAGAAAATAAACTTTTAGAAATGAAAATTATCATCTGTGTGCCAATCATCAAATAATATAAAGCTAGACAAAATTTAAGCTGTTAAATGGGCTGAGGCAATTACTCATAACGCAACAGAGAGGACTAAAGGAATGACAAGGTATGGAAGGCTAAGAGACATGAGAATGAGAAGATTCAACATATATCTAAAAGGGATTCTCAAAAGAATGATTAGAGAACCTGGAAGAGAAGCAATATTCAAAGAGATAATGGCTGATAATTTTTCAAAACTGATGAAAGACATGATGCAGATTTAAGAAACTCGGCAAACATCAAACAAGATAAGTAAAAAAGAAATTTATGTATAGTCATCTCATAATAAAACTGGAGAACCCCAAAGAAAAATGAAAATGTTAAAATCCACCACAAAGAAAAGACAGATTACCTATAAAGAGCAACAAATAGACCAACTATAGACTTCACAGCGCAAATAACTGAGGCCAAAAGAGAAAGGAATATCTCCCAAGTGTTGAGGAAAATAACTATTTATCTAGAACAATACCCAGTAAATATCACAAACGAGTATGGGCAAAATAAATGTAAATTTAGCTGAAGACTAAGCAAATTTACTACTCTTAGATACTTAGTGAAAGAACTAAAATATATATATATATATATATGCCAGAAGAAAGAAGAAAGAAGTGAGATGCATGAGGTAACGGAGAACAGTGAAATTGGTAAATATAGGTGAATCTAAATAAGTACTGATTATGTAAAACAACAATAACATTAATGATTAAATGACATATAATAAGCATGTTATGGGTTGAATTGTGTCCCCCACAAATTCGTATGTTGAGGTCCTAACCCCCAGTACCACCCCCTGTGACTTTATTTGGAAATACGATTGTTGTGGATGTAACTGGTTAAGATGACGTCATACTGGAGTAAGGTGGACCCCTAATCCAATATGAATGATGTCCTTATAAAAAGGGAAAATTTGAACACAGACACGGACGCATACACACACAAATACTTCACCATGTGAAGAATGGAGTTATGCTGCCACAGCCAATGAAATACCAGAAGTTAAGAGCAAGGCCTGGACACAGATCTTTCCCTGGTGCCTTCAGAAAAACCATGGCCCTGCCAGAATTGTGAGGCAAATTTCTGTTGTTTAAGCCACTCGTTTTGTGGTACTTTGTTATGGAAGCCCTAGCAAACTAATATAAATTATAAAATAGATTAAAACACTTGAAAGCAATAATAGTGGATGTGTATTATAATAATAATAAAGTGCAATCAGAGTTGCATTTTTCTAAGTCTCTTGTATTATAGTCTGGGCGAAAGAGTAGAAACATTGATCAACTTTAGACTTTAAGTCAAGTATGCATGTTAAATATTCGAGGATAATCAACAAAATATTTTAAATAGAATGTTTATAGCCAAACCAGTAGAGGAGGACAAAAGGGAATTGTAAAAACTTAATGAACTCAATATAAAAGAGAAAGGGGGGAAAAGAAGCAAAAAAAAAGCATGGTAAATAGAACAATATAAAATGGAAGAAGTAAATTCAAGTATATTATTAAGTACAATAAATGTAAAAGACCTAAACTCATCTGTTAAGGGCATAGAAGCTCATATTGAAAAAAATTTGATCATCTCTATGCTAAAGGCAAGGGATAAATGTAAAATATAACACAGAAAAGTTGAAAATAAATGGATAAAAAAAGGTGAGGCAAACAGTAACTAAAAGAAAGCTGGCATTGCAATGGTGATATAAGAAAAAATATTTATGGCAAAAAGCATGTTTAGTAATAAGGAGGGTCACCTTTTAATGATAAAGAGAAAAACTCACCAGGAAAATATATTTTTGAAACAACCTAGCCTCAATATATAAAGCAAGGTTTGACAGAAATGTAAGAAAACATTAATATTGTCACACTCATATTTGAAGATTTTAATACACCTCTCTCATTTATTGATAGAATAAGTGGGAAAAAATAGTTTAATTATAGAACAAACTTGATCTAATGGACATAAATAGAACTCTGGGTCTAATAATTAGATACAACACTTTTTCTTTCCAATTATGCATGAAATATTTCTAAAAATTGTGTACTAGATTACAAAGAAAATCTCAAAATATCCAAAAGTTTATACAAAAACCACTTTCTCTGACCACCCTGCAATAAAGCTATAAATCAATGTAAAATGTCAAAAAACTTTGTGAATTTTAAAACTTAAAAAGTACTCCTTAATATAATCCATTGGTTAAGAAAAAATCACATGGGAAATTATAAATCATTGAGAACTGAACAACAATGATGATACTACTTAGCAAACTTGTGAGGTGCTCCTAAAGCCGCATTTAGAGAGAAATTTTCAGATTCAGGTGAATGTATGAAAAGGAAAACTGACATTAGTGAACTGTGTCCACTTTAAGAAGTTAGAAAACAAATAAGAGTTGACCAAAAAAAAAAGAAAAGGAAAAAACGGAAGAAAATGAAGTTAGAGGTAGAAGTTAATGAAATAGAAAACAAGGAAACAATAGAGAGGATCAACAAAACCAACATCTGGTCTTTGAAAAGATTAATAGACAAGACTAAGAAATAGATAAACATCGTAATATTGATTTTACAGAGAGAAAAGACGAATGCTCAATATTTGAGACACTATCCTAGATACAGTAGAGTTTAAAAGCACACTAACAATACCTTGAATAACTTTGTAAGTAAATCGGAAAATTACACAAATAGACACTTCATGCAAAAATAATACTTATTAAAACTGTCTCAAGGAGGAATAAATGATCTGAATAAATCTATAACTATTAAAGAAATTCTATCAATAGTCAAAAATTTAGTACAAAAGAATATCACCAGCTCTCGAGAATTTCATGTCAGTTTACCAAATTTTCAAGGAATAGGTAATCCTTGTTGTGTATAAATTCAGAGAAAAGGAAAAGAAGATAACCTCCTCTCAACTAATATAATCTTGTCACCCAAACTAGATAGATATACTTTGAGAAAGATAAATTACAAGATTACCTCACTTATGTACATGAAAGTAAAAATTATAAATATCAGCCAATTAAATACATTAATGGATTTGATTAATGAAATACTACATCATGCAAATTTGGATTTACACCAGAGATATTAAAGAATAGTTTAACTTTCAAAAATTTATTAATGTCTTTGATCACCTTAAAGAAGAAAAGTCATATAACCATTTCAACAGATTCAAAGAACCATTTAATTTAATATTATTTTGTGATTTAAAAACTTCTAGCAAAGTAGGAATACAATAGGACATTTAAAATTGGATAAATGTTATTGACCAAGGAATATATGGAACAAAATGATGTTGCCCACTCTCATTACTTCTATGCAACAGGCAATAAGAAAGGAAAAATAAATAAAAGTTATAAGTATTGGAAAAGAAAACAAACCAAAACTGTTAAGAAAATGATTGTCTTTATACTCATTTATGTCTTTATAATCAAATTGTCTTTGTAGAAAATTTTAAATAATATTCAGGTAAACTGTTAGAACTAAAAATAACTCAGCAAACTTTCTGGATATAAAATACAACATATATTACCATAAAACATCTAGAATAACACATAGGAGTTTATCTTCTTGACTTGGAGTTAGGCAAAGAGTTCTTCATCAATATTATAAACTCTGCTCCCGGAAGGACACTGTGAAGAGAATGAAAAGACCAGTCACAGACTGTGAGAAATATTTGCAAATCACATATCTGATAAAGGACTTTATCTGGAATATACAAAGAACTCTCAAAATTCAACAGTAAGAAAGCTAATAACTCAAGTAAAAATGGGCAAAAGATTTGAATAGATATTTTACAAAGAGAATTAGCAGATGGTGAATAAATACATAAAAAGATGTTCAATGTCATTAGCCATTACGGAAATTCAAATTAAAACCACGATGAGATAACACTACAAACCTATCAGAATGGCTAAAATAATTTTTAAAATCCAACATCAGTAACACTGAGAATGCAGAGCAACTGAAACTTGTATACTTTACTAGTGAGAATGTAAAATGGTACAGCTACTCTGGAAAACAGTTTGGCAGTTTCTTATAACACTAAACATGTAATTTCTATACAACTCTGCAATTGCACATCTGGGCATTTATCCCAGAGAAATGGAAACTTACATTTACACTCAAACCTGTACATGAATGTGTACAGAGCTTTATTTCCAATAAGCCAAAACTGGAAACAACCCAAATGTCTATCAACAGATGAATGGATAAAACATATTGTAGTATATTCACATAATGGAACACTACTGAGCAATAAGGAAAAAATGAACTTTTGATACATGCATCAACTTGGATGAATCACAAAGGCAGTATGTTGAATGAAAGAAACCAGTCTCAGAAGGTTACATACTTTATGATTTCATTTATATGACATTCTCAAAAACACAAAACTACAGTGACAGAGTGGTTGCCAGGGTTTAAGAGTGGAGGGAGAGTGTGACTACAAAGGGGTAGCATGAGGTAGTGTTTTGGGATGATGGAAGTGTTCTATATCTTGATTGTGGTGTTGGTTACGTCTATACATGTTTTTAAAATTCATAGAACTGTGCAGCAAAAAAGTCAATTTTGCTGTATGTTAATTTAGAAAATAAAATTTAGAAATTTAAAAATTACTTTATAAAAAAAGCATATGTGAGGGCCAGCCCCATGGCATAGTGGTTAAGTTCGACACGCTCTGCTTCAGTGGTCCGGGTTTGCAGGTTTGGATCCTGGTAGTGGACCTACACCACTCCTCAGCCATGCTGTGGCGGCGACCCACGTATAAAAAATAGAGGAAGATTGGCACAGATGTTAGCTCTGAGCTAATCTTCCTCAAGCAAAAAAAGAGGAAGATTGGCACCAGATATTAGCTCAGGGCTAATTTTCCTTAGCAAAAAAAAAAAAAAAAAAAAGGATATGTGCAGTATGATCATATACCCCAGTTGTCCTGGAACAGCTGCAGTTCATGTCTTTGCCCTGGTATAATTATTAATATTGTCACTCTCAAAATGTCTGGCTTGAATGGTACATTATACAATCACTCTAAATATGACACCATTTGTTTTCATTTTAAGGTATGCAAAGCAATAGTAAAAAATATATTGTTTCTGTTTACTATTCATATATAGAAGCACAGAACATGTGTGACATACACACTTTCCTCTAGGGAGAGAAAAAGAAGAAAGGAATGGGGGCTTTAGCTGAAGTAAATGTGACAAAATTGAAAACTAAAAAAAATGAATACAATGGAAAGAAAAGAAGAATGAAATTTTCAATTAACAGCTCATGTCTGTGTTAGAACTTGATCTGTTCTTGAGGCAAGTGGGTGATTGGAGATGTTGATGATCCTCTCAGGTTGTTGAAAAGCGAAATGGTAGGTGCTGATGTCACCTATAGCCTGACTGTTCTGACTGAACTACCTCCTTCTCTGATACTCAAAAATGGCATTTGTTAAAGAAGTCCATGCTTGGCAATTACATGAACATAGCCGTCCTGAGAAAGGGAACCACTCTCACCCTAATGCAGAGAGAGAAATTACAAACACAGTAGCTGCCCAAGGACTAGAATATATTATTGTCACCCACTGCTTTAATGGGTAAAAGAAAAAAGCATGTCATTAGCATCAAGTGCGTCCTAGAGTGGATTCTCTTTAGAATGACTCAGTGCAATAATGTGACTTGTTTTTTGCCTTTGACTGGAAGAAGACAGAGGTTTTGAATAAATGCAGTCATTATATGATAACTCTAGGTACACAATTTGTTCTACAACCCATTTACAGAACTCCTTTATTTTTTTTAAGATTTTATTTATTTTATTTTTTCCCCCCAAAGCCCCAGTAGATAGTTGTATGTCATAGCTGCACATCCTTCTAGTTGCTGTATGTGGGACTCGGCCTCAGGATGGACGGAGAAGTGGTGCCTCGATGCGCGCCCGGGATCCGAACCCGGGCCCCCAGCATCGCAGCGCACGCACTTAACCACCAAGCCACAGGGCCGGCCCTACAGAACTCCTTTAAAGACAGCATTTTCACAGAACTAAGATTTGTTTTAAAGTTCCCACTTCAGTCAGGGCAATGCAAGGGAGGCTTTTCCCCTTTTGTAAAAATGCCATCATAGACCATCAGCATCCTTCCCCCAACCCAAATCCCTCTGAAGAAAGAGACATGACTCTCATTTGGGTATTACAATGACCTCTCACTGTTGCTTTCTTTTATTTGGTCCTCTTTTTCTAGAAACTCCTTTTTTGAGATAGAATTCATATACCATACAATTCACCCATTTAAAGTCTACAATTTCAGTGGGTTTTTAGTATATTCACATATATGTGCACCCTCACCACAGTCGATTTTAGAATATTTCCATCACCTTACAAAGAAACTCTGTAGTCTTGAGCTATCACCCCCTATCTCCTCGTCCCTCACCCCTAGCCCTAAGCAAACATCAATTTACTTTCTCTTTCTATAGTTTTCCCTATTCTATACTTTCATATGAATGAAATCATATAGTATGGGGGCTTTCATGAATGGCTTCTTTCACTTAGCATAATCTTTTTAATGTTCATCCATATTGTAGCATGTATCAGTACTTCATTCTTCTCTCTGGCTCAATAATATTCTGTTATATGGATATACCCCATTTAGTTTATCCATTTGTATCTTGATGAACATTTGGGTTGTTTACATCTTTCGGCAATTGTGAATAATCCTGCTGTGAACATTGTGCTCCCTGCAATAGGTCAAACCTACTTAGCTCAATATCCAAGACCCTCCATATTGTGGCCCACTCTTTCTATTCAAGCTCACTTACCATTGTTTCCCATCGTGTACCATTTGCTGTAGTTAAGCTAGCTTCCTTATTGTCCTAGAAGCACACTAAATTCTTCCTTGCTTTGTTTTCCTCAGACGGAATGCCTATCCTCTCTTCTGCACTAATCTAAATCCTGCAAGACTCAATCTAAGTCTCAGTGGTCCCTGATGTCATCCTTGACTAGATTAACTCTCACTAATCTTCTCTGAACTACAACACTTACAATTGTGATTACAGATTTATAGTAATGACATTTTCCATTGTTAGCTGTTGTTTCACAGGTGTAAGTGTTCTCTTCCTCTGTAGATTATATAGGCTTTTGGCAGGGCGATGCTCATACCTCAAACCTCTTTTCTACTCCTCATAGAAGATGATAGGTGCTAGTAGACTTTCTGATTTCTGGAATACCCATTCCAAATTTTATTTCACTCTTTTAAACAACTGGAAATTGATCACTCTTATCATCAGTTACTCCCTGAAATTCTTTTCTCCTCTGTACCTTTCACTCTTCAGTCAATCATTGAGTGTATTTTAGTGATATGAGACCAAAACAGTATATCTACCATGAAGCAATTATACAATGCCAGGCCCCTATATGAGTATTCTGGTCCTGCTCTCTATCTTATAAGAACAATGCAATATCAAAAGCAAAAGTAACTTCCTAAAGCGGTAAAAAAAAAGTAGCCCTTTGCCCTCCAAGACAGTTCAATCTCTGCCCAAGAACAAGCAAATAGGTGCAGGATCTGACCAAATTTTTGCCAAGACCCTAAAGCTTCTTGGGGAATAGCATAATCACCATGCTTGTGGTGGCGGTGATTACAATGTTAGCAATCAGCCTGAATAATATATCACTATAGACATAGAACATGAACTTTGGGGCATGCAAAAACAGTGCATGGTATGAGTGACGAAGGCAGGACAAGAGGTCAGAACCAGGAGAATTAATAGTTTGGCCGAACCCAGAGGGCCATGCAAAGGTTTGTGTCAATATAACTAGGCATTCAAGATCCAGGCAATGCATAAGATCTGGTGGTTCAGACAGGGGCGAAATCATAGAAATACTCAAAAGAGCAACAAGGAGACTAAGTCAAATCCATGTGTACTTCGTTCAGAACCGTTTTATTCACTTCTCATTTGGGCAAGAGCCAATCACGGTTCAAACCAGCTCAAGGCCATGTAAAGCCAGGGTTAGTGTCTTAATCTGCTTTGAGTGATAAATGTTGAGTGACAGAAAAAGGATGATCCTTACATTCTAGAAAAAGAGCATTCTAATGACAGAATAAGAAGAGACTGGAGCAAGCAATATGTATATACAGGATTTATTTGAGGTGCGGCAAAATATATTGTAAATTGGAATGGAGAGCTTCTGCTTTGTAGCAAATCCAATGACTATTGATTTTGATACTGCTGAAATACGAAGTTATTCATGCATATAGGTTCTGTCTGATACAATTCACAGCCCAATTGATTAGCTTCCAATAAATCAGAAAAAAGGGAGGAAGACAAACTCTGTTTTAAATAACCAAGAATCATTATAGCACATTAAGATATTATTCTGGCATGAGAACTGAATCTGTCTTAGCATTCCTTCAAGCATAGAAAAGTGGGCCGTCTGAAGACTAAAGTCATGTTAGAAGGGGTAAGTAAATAGGTGACTGTTACTGCTCTGCTATTACTGCCTGGCAGGGTAGACACTCAAGACCTGTCAGTGACTTGGCCTTTCAACCAGTGAGATAACTATCAACTCTCACAAGTAAGGATGAGAAGTTTCTCATTATTCCTGGACATCAGGCAAAGTTTGTGAGTTCATGAATCCTTTGGCTTGGTCTTGCCAGCCTTCTTGTTGCTCTTCTACCACTATCATTGCTTTCGTTGTTCTCTCTTATTACTCCAAATGCTTTCTCACTTCCTGTCTAACATTACGAGTTCTACCCACCCTTCAAGGCTCAGCGCAAATCTGCCCTTCCCCAAAGGCACCATTTGGTTATTCCTGTATGCACTGAGTTCTACTTGCTCTGATCCTCTAGTTTCCTTTGGCAATAAAATATCCTTCAGCATTCAGTCATTGTATTCTTGTTTCTTGACTTATTTCATTCAAACAGACTTCAAATTGAATATTGAAACTCAGTCATATATTTCTCTTGATGCTTCCACGGTGCCTAGCACCGCTCTAGGTACAGCTACATCATACACACACACACCACATTTGCTTCAGAATAGGGTCACTGTGAAATTTATTGTCCAAGAGAAAGACAAATACCACATGATTTCACTCCTGTGTGGAAGATAAACAAACACATTGATAAAGAGAACAGATTAGTGGTTACCAGAGGGGAAGAGGGTGAGGAAGTGGGTGAAAGGGGTAAAGGGGCACATATACATGGTGACAGATAAAACTGAGACTATTGGTGGTGAGCATGATGCGGTCTATACAGAAACTGTTAAATAATAATGTACACCTGAAATTACACAATGTTATAAACCATTATGACCTCAATAAAATAACTGAAAAAAAAATTTATTGGGCCAGCCCCGGTGGCCTACTGGTTAAATTCAGAGCACCCTGCTCCGGCAGCCTGGGTTCTAGTATTAGGAATCTGGGTTTAACATCAAGAGTAATGTTCTATTCTTCTGAAACTGACAGCGATGGTAGAAGCTTTTGGCCATTACATTTTAAAATAGGTCATAGAATGGAGCAATCATATAACTAGGAAGGAGGACCAGATAGAAGGAAAAGTTACATGAGCCTCCAATCTGGCACTGTTTATGTAGCACCAAGCCAGGCTACACAGAGGCCAGGCCTCTGTGAAGCACATATCCTCAGGAAGCAGACCCTTTGGTCTGTTGACTTCAGTAGCAGCAGTTGGCATATCGGGTGGTAGAGTAGAAACATCTCATTGAAAATCCCCAGGAAGTCCTGGCTCTCTTTGTTTCTTTGCTTTACACAGAGATGTGTTTCTGAAAAGAAAATGTGGATTTTAATTATTCTTTAAAACCAGGCTCTGTTTTTAGAGATCTTATGAAAAAATCTAACCCAATGGTTCTCAAACTTGGCTTCACAGTGTAATCATCTTGGTAGTCAAAAAAAAATACTGGTGCCTGGGGCCTACCCTCAGAGATTCTGATTTAATTTGGTATGGTGTGTGGCCTGGGCATCAAGATTTTAAAAATCTCCCCATATGATTCTAAAGTTTTGAGAACCACCGATCTTACTCTTATTGATATTGATAGATCTTCAATTCAAAGGAGCTCTTGACCATATAGATAGCTCCCAATGAGGCTGGTACTTTTATGTGGAGCAGAGTGTTAGATGTATAGAGAGGGTGTTTCTATTTCTAGGAAAGAAAGGCTAGGGAGAAAGAGAATTGTGTGAAATTTTGCTGCGTGGACCAGAATTTAAAATACACTCTGCTATTAATTTACATGTCTTTTGTTCTATTCCATACAATCCATAAATAATCAAAAACTGAACAAATGTATAGTCATTTTATCATGATAACATGCTCCTATTTTTTTCCATCTTGTATATTTGGATATTTATTAGGTTTTCTCAGGTTGAAGCCCACCTGTTATTTTTAGAGCATTGTCAGGTAGAGATATCACTGGGTAGACAATGTATTTGATTTGCTGGCCAGGATCTGGGGACTCTGGTTTCAAAAATCGTTACTTACTTCATGTGAAATATCCCCTGATGTTGTATTATGATGATTTTTCAACTATCACGGGACCAGAAAATTGCTGTCTGTTATATTAGCATCCATTTTACATTATCTTTAATCTGCCTAGAAATGTGTCCGACTTATCTCCTCTAAGTATATTTTCAAAGCAATAACCTGAGCTTTAATGGAACTGGGATTCCTATTTGAGAAATTAAAGGCTTTGATATTATGAAAACCCATTTATTCTAGTTTTCCTTTTTTTTTTCTTTTTTCTTTTTATAGCTTAGAGTATATGTTTTATGTTTAGAGTAACTGCTCCAAACCTAGTTGATTATTTATCAGGGAAACTCAACTCTACTTTTAATTGGCCTTGGCTTTATTCAATCTAACTATAATAATCTGATTTTTATATAAAATATTCAATCATGCTTTACCATATGGTGAACATCATTTATACATAAAAGCTACTTGCTGTTCTACCTTTGGAAATTGTTAGAGAATCTCAGTAAGGGTTTTCTAGCCATCTGCTTCTCTTTCAAACCCTGTGTTAATGTAGACATCTGCAGTGGTGACTCCAGGGTTATTAAACTGCAGTGTCCAGTCCAATGCCCTTGTCTATAACTCTTAAGAAATCAGGCCTGCATGAAAAGATCACTTCTCCTGCTTTGAAACTAATGTGTCCCAAGGTGGATTTTACTGCATGGGAAGGGTGCTTATGTATCTCACATGCAGCTATCCTTCAAGTAGGGTAGCTTCTTTTAAGAAAGCTATTGTAATAAGACCCAAATTTACCAAATAGATTAGTTGTGACGCAAGTGATCACATCACTAAAGTCATCTTCACTTTGTTGGAAATAATTTTCCACGGAATTTCTTTAAATTGGTGTTCCCCTTGTGTATTTAAATACCCGTTTATAAATCTGTAATTGACAGAAAATGGAGGGAGCGAGAAAAATAGGCTCAAGTGCTATAAATTACTTCCAACCCAAGTCCGGAAATGGAAACAAATAATCTCTAATACTGTGATAGAAACCAATGGGGAAATGATTCAATTTACAAAAATTCAGTTGAGACTCAAATTTTCTGGAACACATTTATTGCACAGGGTGATGAATATTTGTATTTGGATTAATGGTCTCTTCATTTTTTAATGAAAGACTACCTCCTTTAGCTATCTAATAATTTAACTATTTTATTTAAAGGAAAATGTGTAGGAGGATATAAAGTGGACCTACTGTCTGTAGCCTTCACATTCATCTGCTATAATATCTATAAATTTTTATTTGTAATATTCATAAACGTTTCACATTTTGATGACAGTCAACTTAAATGAGAGGTCAACCAGGGGACAAAGAAATGAAGTGAGGGAAGTTTTTTGTTTCTGTTGTTTCAGCACTGAGGATCAGCAAAATGACTTAACACCCATGGACTGATGACAGAATTATTCAGTTATGAGAGTAACCTTCAAGTGCCGTAGTTAGGAGTATCAATTTTTAAATTGGGTGCAGAAAAAAATCACTTTTATATAATGAAATATTATGGCAGGTAAATAGTGAGATACCTGTAAACCTGTAATTCATGACACAGCACAGCTATTTTGATCTACTGAGTCGATTGGTAAGAAACAGTAAGAGGTAATTTTCTCATTATGTCCAGAGTTTTTCCATTCTTCCTATCACTAAATACAGATCTCTGAACTAAATTATAGGCCCAGAGTAATATTCCGGGTGAATGAGGAGACCAAGCAATTTAATGACAGTTTTGTGTGATTAGAAGCTGAAGCAACACTCCTGAGCCTGATATCTGCAAAATCTGTTTACTGCCAGCATAATCTTGGCAGTAATGAGTTATGTTCATATTACTCGATGAGACAAAAGAAGGGTCAACTCTTTTAAAGAACATTTTTCTTGCTTTATAAGCATTTGGAAGTACTTGCTGCTATTTCCTCAGGGCTTTCACTGACCTTACATTTGAGATCTATTTTGATGTAAGTAACCGCAGGAGGTTTTAGTGGCCTAAAGGAAAGAAAGTGAGAGGCCTCTTAGACAATGTTTTCACTTCACTAAAGGTTGAGGGTGTGTGTACACATGCAACTTAATTATGTTTCCTTGGCCAATTGTAAATGCCTTAAGGGCGAGGATCTCAGTTTTTGATTAATTTGGGATTTCATGGTTATACTAGGCTAGCTCATAGTAGGCATAGTAGCTTAAATAGGCACAGTCTATTTAATAACACTGAGAAAATGAGCCTCATATTGTCTAGGACAGTGCCAACCCCATTGTCAGAAAGAGCTCAGAGTTGACTTTCTATGATAAACCAAGTCATTCAGTGCTTTGAGATTTTGGTTGACATTCCCAAGGCACATATTCAAGTTAACTGCTCACCACTTCAGAAGGTGCAGCTGACATTTTAACCCCAAATTGTTGAAGCTAAACTGTTTCTAACCTCCAAGGAAGACCTTTGACTCCTGGCGTTGGAGCATCTGTGAAGCAAGGGAAAATTCCTTTTGATATGGCTGCAGAATCTGGCAGGAGGAATCACTTTTAGATTTCAAATGCAAGTAGGAAATGTGGAAGTAACACTTGAATTTCCAAAAAAACGAATGTGACTTCAGTTTAACACATTTCAGTGCCAATTCTAAGTGTCTATTCTGAATCCAGCTGACCTGCTTGGAATATACCAGTTTAAATGAGGCCTGTTATTCTGCTTATAAGTTTTATAGAAATATAGACAAACTGCTTTCTGCTTAGAATTCTGCTTGAGAGCAGCTTAAAAGGTTGAGCAGTAGCTGGCATGGTTCATTAGAGGATTTAATTGACCTTGAAATGCAATGAGTTGTGTGTGTGTATTTACTCTCGGTTTGAGAGGTTGTGTTTACCTTGGGTGCCTCTTATCAATGTTCTTAAATATACAGTTATACATTTCTCAAAGTTATTATTGTTCTTATGTTCCCTCTTTGAGGCCACTTGTTTCCTTCAGACTTTTTTCTGCCTCTTCTGATTTGGTTTCAGAATCTTTTTTTAAACATGTTTATTATTCTCATACAAAGGTAATTGAAATTGGTTTAGAGAGTCTTTTAAGGAACACTTTTTGAGCTCAGAGTTTACCTCCCTGTGATTGAAAACCACAGTAGAGCAATGGAGGGAAAGTAAATGCCTTGGCTTCTATAGTAATAATTGCCACTTTAGAAATTTTAAAATTATCATTAACTCAAAGAAATTTCAAATGCTGTCTGGTCACACAGCATAAAATTTTAGGACTGCAAGAGAGTTCCTATGGTCATTTGGTACTTCCCTGTGCCTTCTGGAAACTTAACAGCCTCTGAGCTCTCTTTTAGCCTGAGGCACTAAAAGATCCTGCTGCTTGCTTCATTGGGCTTGAAAATAGTGGGCACAAGAAAATCTTGTGCAAACACAGTATGTAAAGTCTTTCATATACAGATAACTTTACAGACTTCCTTTTGGTAGAAAGTGTGCTTTTTTTCCAGCAGTTGGATAAATTGTGCTGCACCAATGGCACCCTCTTGTCTGCTGCCTCTTTAGACCCACTGCACATATTTTTAAGATGGCTAAAGACAGAAGTTCAGGGATACGGGTCTTGACTGGAAAGCCTAGCAAAGGAACTCTAGCCTATGCAGGAAGCAAGCAAAGAGTTTTGGCCTCATTAATGCCTACTTGCAGGCAGATTACAAACCAACCTAATTATAGGGCAAGTGCATGGTTCTTGGGTGGGAGGATGCTCTATGTTGAGAACTAGAATATGGGATACTGAGTGAGTGAATGTGTTTGCTGTACACAAAGGGTTCAGTGGCTGAGGTGGAGATGGGGTCAGGAGACAGGAGAGGGTGAGACACTGGAAAATGTGGATGAGGGAAATGTGGGCTGAATACATTTTAAGCAGTCTTGATTGTTTTGGGGACAAAATAGCCAAAATCACTGCACTTTGGAGGGAAAAATATTCTGAACTACTGCTGGTTTTGAATGGATTTAAATATTTATAAAAAATATTCTATTTGGATTTTTTTTTCAATATCATTCAGGAAATCAAAGGAATGGTCTCAAACTTTATTTATGTATTACTCTATATATCTATTTATTTATTTATACAAATTTCTCTTGGAAGGATTTGGCTATACAGTCTTCACTGACTGGTTTCTCAAAGCATAGTAACTTCATATTCCTGTGTGGCCTTCATCAAGTAACTTATCTTTTTGTGTGTTTTCAACTGCAGATCTCCTAGTCTCAGACTACTTATTAGACTAAACAGTATATGCTGTTTGTTTATCCATTTGTTTAGTTACTTATTCATTGTTACTTATTCATTCAACAAACATTTATTGAGACCCAATATTTGTGCCAGGCACTTCACAGAACAATGTATTCATTCAGAATATTTATTGAGCACTACTCTGTACTGTTTAAACCAGTAAAGAGTATGAAGATCTCTCTCTTTTTCAAATCTCTCAATCTCTCTCTGCCTTTTAAAACTGTGCTTTGTACTTCTTTATCTAGATTTAGCCATTATAATTAATTTCAAAATCTTAGAGGTAGGCAAGTTATCAGTTATGCATAAATAAATGAGAAAATATATATGGAATCACTTTAAAAAGTATAAAGCAGTATATATAGTAGAGTGGTGTTGCTATTATTTGTGGTCGCTTATGACCCTTGATGGGACAATGATGAACAGCTCATATAGAAGCATAGTGACTGGATCCCCTCCCACCTCCCCCAGAAAGTGGAATGGCAACAGCTGGATGGATCAGAAAGAACGTGAAAAATGGAAATAATAAAAAAAAATGTCTCTGTTTCCTCTAGTCTCTCATTCCATTTTACGAAAGCTGATCTGCTTTGGGACAGAGTGTGATTGTTAAGCCACCCTGTGGGTTACAAGTATGCTTTTAACTGTGACTATTGATGCTGCTGCTACAGACCCCCTCTGACTTTCTTTTACATGTTTTATTCTGTAAAAGGATTAAAAAAAAAAAAAGATCCATCTCTAGCTCTCTCCCCATGAATAGGATAGATCAGATTGGTTTTGCAGGGCTGAGTTTTCACCAGTACTTTAGAAGTACTGGAGTCAAATGCTTGCAGGGAGCCCCCCACTGAATTGTAAATGCCCCAATCCCCAGAGTATAGCTCAGTGCGCATCTGAAAGCAGTCAGTCGTTTTTCATTAAGCAGTGATTTGATTAGATAAAAATAAAAGTTGCTTGAGCATTCATTTTTGCAGCAGTGCATAACAAATTTATGCAAATTCCCATAGGACTAATCTGCATGCAAAATATAAAAGTGTGATTCCAAGCCATGTGCACCTGTATTGAAGTTTAATCAGGTACAAATATTAATGGAAAGAATAAAGCTTTTAACAATAGTCACAGCTGTTTGAGGTTTGTAAAATACTGCAAACAGAGCTTTGGTATATTAATGATAATTTTGGTGTTTTCATACTAAACAAAACCTTTTTTTTAAAGGAAATCCCAAACAAGACAATTTTTTAGTGGCCCTAGGGAGATACAGACCAACAAGGATTGGGCTAAATGACTTGACTGAGTTAATAATCAAGGTGTGACTGAATTGTTTGAAAAATATAAACTAGGGAGGAGGTCTTTATTAAGAATTTTATTGCATTCTCAAGGACAACTAGAATAGTTCTAGGCATGGAGTGGATATTTAACTAATGCCTAAAACGGTACCTAGCACGTAATAGATGCTCAATAAATGTTTGTTTAAAATTATTCCTTAATTCATATTAATTGCATAAATCATTAAAAATATTATAAAAGGAATAGTGTATCAACTTCCAAGTAAAGGAAAAACTGCGCTTTATACTTTACAATGGTCAGGAAAAGAACAATAGTATTTACTGAATAGAAACAGCTAGAAACTGTGCTGGACACTTTGCCTACATTGTGTCATTAATTATCGTAACAACTCATGAAGTAACAGCCCACTTTTAGAGACAAAGAAACTGAGCCTAAAATAAGTTGAATATATGACCACAATTCATATAGCTGGTTTGACTCCAATGTCCTGGTCTCTTTGTATCACAGTATTCATATTATTCTTTTCAGTACCTCAAAGAATGTGTGGGTCCTTCCAGGAAGCCAGTTGTGTTACTTTTGGTGACCAGTTTCAAATTTACCTGAGAACCTAAAATTCTAAATCAGAACCCCACAAATCGTTGACACTGAAGTATGAACTTCCAAATATAGAGAAGATACTGTGGTGGAGGGTTGACCTCTGCCAATGTATTTCTCTTAATA
Organism: Ceratotherium simum simum; assembly: GCF_057802395.1. Taxonomy (NCBI): domain Eukaryota; kingdom Metazoa; phylum Chordata; class Mammalia; order Perissodactyla; family Rhinocerotidae; genus Ceratotherium; species Ceratotherium simum. The sequence continues at coordinate 42,580,252 of NC_141940.1, read as the reverse complement.
TTGTATTTTTTATTTACTTTGTCTGGTCTTGAGGATAGTGATCCGAGTACCACTGGGTAAGAAAGAGGCTAAAAAGTCTTTTTACAAGTCTCTGTCTCATAATTTGTGGTTGTGTTGAATGAGTCAGAACCTTATTTCTGAATCTTGTTCTTTAAAATTGAGCATGGTAGCATCTTCATTCACGGCAGGCCTAAAAATTAAAGGATGTGATTTAATGCTACAGGTTTTCCATGCTGGTGAAAGGTAGAAAGCAAGGACCCCCAGCCCCAACCCTATCTGTTTTCAGGGGAAGAACAAAGTGATGAAGGGAGTAATTTCTGGGCTTAGGTCTGATGTGGCTTTCGTACCTTGATAGAAACTGTCCATTGCAGTGGAAAGAAAGCGAGCACCCAGGATTAAGTTACATTGTGATTTTCAGGTAATTGGGAAGACAAAATTTTTTTCTCTTCCACACCTACTGTCATATTTTACCTTGAAAATACAGGCTTCCAGTGCTTAGTCCTAACTCCTTATCTAGGCATGCAAAGCTCAAATGATCTGGCTTCAATTTAGCCCTTGAGGCTATATTCAGGATTTGGTTAGTCTTCATCACAAGCTAACTTTCTCTAAGCAGACTGGTATTTTTACCCTCTCCTGAAACTTTCCTTCTTTGCTCACACCTTTTTCCCCCTTTTCTGAAATGTTCTCCCTCTATTTCTCTTCCATTCCTCACCCCACACAGATATGAATCTTTTCTTTCAAAGTCAACTCAAATTACATCTCCACAGAGACTTGCTTAAAACTTAAGCTCACAGCAGTCTTCCTTTCTTTGTATTCCTGTAATATTGTCTGTTTAATTGCCTGTGTCTTCTCCCTCCCTTCCTTCCTTTCTCTCTCCTCTCCTCTTCTTCTTCCTCCCTCTCTCCCATTCTCCTCTCCCTCCCCCACCTCCCTCCCTTCCTTCCTTCCTTACTTCAACAATTACTTGCTGAGTGTCTGCAAACCAGTAAATATTTGTTTTCTGGGAACACAAGGATTGTCTCAAGCAGACCCAGGCCTTGCCCTTATAGAGATCACACTTAAATGGAGCAGACAGCCACTGATCAAAGAAACAACGTGTAGTTGCTCTGAAGTAAAAGAACATGCCTCTAAGAGAGTAGATGATAAAAGGATGACATTGTGGGAGATCAAGATTTGACCATCCTAAAATATATCTCTTTACTTTGGTTGTTTTCTCTGACGGACATTTGACCTCCCCCACTAACTGCCTAAAGAATTTGACATGGTGGCTCCTTCCTGGAACAGATCTATCATGATGGCTGTAAAGATAATGTAGGATAAATGTTACAATAGGAAAGGCACCAACAAGCCCATCTTATCAGAAGTTCTGTCTCTCTGGTCACATTCTCTGGATGGCCCTGCAAGGAGTTACCAGACAATCATTTACATTTATAAGGGAAATCTCCATTTGTAAAGGTATCTCCCTCTCTATTTTGGGAAGAGGGGGGGATGGCCTCATTTCTAGAGGCTTATCGATGTGAAAGGTGAGGCCTTAAATCTGCTTAATAACCTTACTCTTGTTTACTGTGCTTTAGTGGTAATCTCCTGTAACTGACTCCACCCACCCCCAACATCCTCCTTTGTCTTGGCTGAACATGGTATTTAAGATGAGAATTTCTGCTATTGTGTTGAGAAACCCAGTGTCCCTGCTTTCTCCCATGTATACATGTTATTAAACTTGGTATTATTTTCTCCTGCTAACCTGTCTTGTTAATTATTTGGCCAGCCATAAGAACCTTAAGGAAAAGGGCAGAGGGAGATCCTCCCTCTTCCCCTGACAACATAGACTAAGAAAACTGACTGGAGAGGGGCACAGGAAATGCCTCCTGAAGAAGTGATGACTAAGCTGAAGTCTGAAGTTTGAGTCTTCGTGAACCAGGTTGTGGAGTAAAGCCTAGGAAGAGCATAGTAGGCGTGGAAATTGCAAATGGTAAGGTCCTGCAGTGAGAGGAGGAGAGGGGCAAGTTGAAGGTAATAAAAGAAGGCCACGTGACTGGAATGTACTTACATGACTCTTTTTTTTTTTTTTTGCTCACACTCTCACCTCAAACATATTGTGTGATACTTTTGGACAGGAATGTTTTGTTGTATTTATTTTTGCCTAATTCTTTTGAAAGGACTTGAATGATCATTGAGTCCAAATTCCAATAGACCCTGAAAAGTTCATTGGTTTGTTGAAGATCATACACAGAGAAACATGGGTCTGCTGTACATCCCCCCACGTCCAGTGTTCTTTCATTGAAATGATCCTTTATAACTTTGTAAATAGTCAGTGCATCTCTGGAGTAAGCCTCTGCATGTGGGAGATGGTTGACAAAATGCTTTCATTTACACTTGGTGACTGTGTGATCATCTGTAGAACAGGGGAGAGCAGAAAGGTGTAGAATCAAAAGGTGTTTCATTACATGGAAGATTTTTATAGGAAAAGGGTATAATCCATGCTCAAGGCAAAGAAGCACATGTTAGGGAGGAAATCTACGTTTGTAAAGAATTGTGCTAGCTAAGCTTTGGAATACATAGGATAAAGACTCAATCTTTGAAGCAAATCTGTGTGAAATAGGAGATGAAGGACATTATAATAGAATTCAGAAAGTCTTGGATTTAATCCTGTTTCATATAAATATCTTGAGACGGAAAGATTAAAAGATAGACAAAAATTTGGTTGAGGCTGCATTGATGTGACAGTTTTAAAACATGGTCCTAAAATTCTTTGACATTCTAACCATTGACAGGTGTGCGTTTATATCCCTTCCCCTTGAATCTGGGCTCTGTGATGGCTTGACCAATAGAATACGGTGAAAGAGACACAATGCCAGTTTCTGGGCCTAGGCCTTAAGAAACTGGCAGCTTCCACTTCCTCTCTCTTAGGAAGTTCACTCTTCCAACCTAGCCATCATGCTATGAGGAAGCCAAGCAACTCATGGGAAGGCCCACAAGGAAAAGAACCAAAGCCTCTGGTCCACAGCCCTGAGTGAGCTTCCGGCACCTGCTTACCAGCCATGTGAATGAAACATCTTCAAAGTAGATCCTACAAACCCCAGTTGAGCCACCCCAGCTGACACTTCCCAGAGCAGAGACAAGCTGTTCCTGCCAAGATCTGCCAAAAGTTGCAGATTTATGAGCCAAGTAAATGATTATTGTTGTTGGAAGCAACTAAGTTGGGGAGTGGGTTTTTAGATAGTAATTGATAGTCGATACATTTGGGGAGATCTTTCAGATCTGCTGAGCACTGGACAAATTAGAAAGATCTTAGTTCTCATAAAAGGCCTTTCAATTTTAGAAGTTGAAGGCAAGTTGGGGAAGCCAAGAACAACCTGGTAAATTGAAAGGACACCAAAAAAAATCCATCAATCAGAGGTAGGAATTATGAGGTCCTAGGGAAACGTGGCAGTAAGGATTTGATTTAGGGTGGGTGGGTGGAAGATACTGAAAAACTAGAAAGTAATGTTCAGATTCCAGGAGAGTAAAGTTAGAACCACATGAGAAGGCAAACAACCTGTTTAAGAACATAGGTAAAATAGGATAGGGCCAAAGACCAGGTCACCAGCAGAGATGTGAGTGTCTGAGGTCTCTGAATATCTGGCTACACCTTGGTGGTGTCTCTTCCTCAAACTGACTCTGGCTCACAGTTTAGCCCCTGCATGCCTAGCCCATCTGCTTCCCTACAGGGTCTTGACACACCATTCTAAGCAGCCTGGGGACACTGAGGGTTTCAGTTTGCACAAACTGGTTGATATCTCTTGCAGTCCATGTATCTGAGCTCAAAAATTAGCAAGAAGATGGAGAATAGAGTTGATGTATTTCAAAACTGCATGTCAAATATGGGACTACAGTTTGAAAGTGGGGTTTACTTATACAGGCATATAATTCTCCTTCATTTACATGTGATGTCAATTTTGTCATGAACTGTTTGTGGGGTGAGGATGAGTTGATATAATTTAGAGTTACAGTTGAGGGTAAATCAGGTCCAGAGAAGAATAATTCTTAGTTTGGGAAAGGTGGAATATATGTTCCTTTAAGAGTTTTTGAGTCAAATTATCGTGACTAAACTATGGATTAAATAATAATTTATACTCTGTCCAGTACCAAGTAGTTCCTGCCTTTGATGAGCCTATTCATTTTAACAAGTGAATATATAGACTACATTAAGACAATTGAGAAATGGATAGTGTATAGGTGCATAAGTATGAACAAAAGTGGTTTCATGTTTGCTGGCTAAGATTTCATGTTTGATTAAGTTAGACCTTGGGGAATGCAATCTCGTCATTTGTCGTTAGTTCAGGAAAGCTTAATGTTAGCCTGATAGGTGAAATGGCTGCTTGACTAGGAAAAGGTGATAGAGGTATAATTTTTGAGAGTATGTTAGAACAACTGATGCTCCTGAGAAGTGAATGATATTTATGCTTCTCTGAGGCTCGCTCACCAGTGCGGGTGCTATTCTAAATGGAGTGCTTTACAGATTCCAGACATATGCCACATTCATTTTATCCAGATGATGAATGACTTATTGACAGTCCAGGCTTTGTACTATTTGTGACTCCAGTTCTTTTAATAGCTATGATGTCATGGAGATGAAACTTACTGGGATAGATTTTATTAATAGTCACTATTCAGCCTTTTATTTGCCATGAAGCCAAAGGGCAATTGGAGGGGCACGAGGTCAGCTTGAATAACAGATTCCTTGAAGTCATCTGTGTGTTCCCATTTTGGGATCTTGTGAAAAAATAGAAGGCAATTTGAACACTACCACATTTTGGATGAGTTTCCATTTATGAAGCTCCAGAAAACTCCCACAAGTCAGATTCAGAGGAGTTTTCAGAAGATTGCCAAAGATTGTGCAGTGTTGCTGGCAGGAGGAGAAACAGCAAGCAGATGTTTTAGCAGAGAGGAGGCCATTCTGGGAAACTATCCCTGGGCATTCAATGAGAGAGACTGGGAAGGAAGCTAGTTCAGAACAAAGATGAGAGAACCTGACTCGGGCATGCACCTGCCTAAAAATAGACTTACAAATTTTAGAATTCCAAGCCCCTAAAGTAACTTCAGACAGATTTAGTGATTAATTAATCTCTTGAACTTTGCATGAAAACTCTGTCACTGTAACTAATCTTGTGACAACTTGCTGTTATCGTGGTAATGGTTTGGTTTCGTTTGGCTTTCTTTTATTTGTTTTAACATGCTTCTTTCTGTACTTATTACATTTTTTGAAAACCTGAATAGTTAGAAATTCATAGCTGCGTTCATCATCGACTTGTTGCATGACCGTTGATAAGTCCTTCATCTCTCTAACTCCATTCCAACTTCAGAGTCAATGATTTATTTGGACCCAAGCTATAAAATCATGAGCCAGAGAGACCAATATTTATAAATTCTCTCTCCATCTCTGACCACTGATGAAAATGGGAAGAATGTAGAACTCCTCAATAACTGGCAGAATAATCACTTCAACAATAATACAGAGCTCTGAGAGCATAATTTGCATGTATATCACTACTTGGAGACATATTTGCTCAGTAAATATTCATTAATTATAAACTATATACCAGGTACTGGCATATACTAGGTGCTGGAAATACCACAATAAGCAAAACATAGGTGGTCCTTGCCTTCAGAGAGTTTAAGGAGTAGTTGAAACAGCACAAATATTAAATACTATAATTATATAATTATAACTGAGATTAATTGCTGAGAAGGAGAATTAAGAAGGGTGATCCTAGCCTACTGGGGAATGAGGGTTAGAGTAAGGTCTTGGAAAAATTCCCTGAATAAGATATATTCCCAAGCATTATAGGACCCGGTATGAAAGAAGTCCACACGGAATGTCTGATTATGGAGCTGGTTGTTTTGCTCTGTTCCATGACTCTAACTCTAGGCAACAAATTTTAAATCCTCGCTATTCCTCCAAAATGGGTTTTCAATAAACCAGTAGAAGACTCAGGGAAAACCATATCTGTGATTAGAAAAAAATTCACGGAGACCACATTATAATGTAGCATTGGAGGGACATTCTATATGCAAGGGTTAATGTGAATGCATACTTAATTTTCATTTGCCACAAGGAGGATTTGTAAGATACATTAAAATTTTGTGGATGCTTTTGTGTATAGTTATAATAATGTAGTTATTATACAGAGTCTGTATAATGCAGTTATTCAAACAGTGGACTATTGAATGAGACTACCTGGGTTCAAATCTTGACTCCTCAAACTTGCTAGCTATGTAACCTTGGGTAAGTTATTTAACCTTTCTGAAAAATGTGAGAATTAAATGAAATTATCATGGGAAGGGTTTAATACAGTGCCTGGCACCTAGTGAAAGTCAATAAATGTTAGCTATTGTTGCTGTTAGCATTTAACAAAAACACTAATCACCGTCTCCTTCTCCATGTTTCTGGAATTAATACATAAGAAATTTACCAAATAACCACTCCCCCTTATACCTCCTCCCCTGAATAATGAATGTCAACTTGACCGAGAAAAAAGAGGAATGGGAGGTGCTGGAGATTTTAGGAAAATGTCAACGGAGTAGGATAATTCCTGCTGTAGTTTTGTGTAGGAAGAGGTTGAAGGCAATTCATAGGGAAGTTATAAACTTAACTGTTATTGCAATCAAACTTTGAAGGCACTGCGTTTGCTTACTATTTAAAATAATGTTTTGGTGGAGGTGGTAATGTTGATGTGTATGTATATATGTGTGATGTGTGTGTGTGTGTATGAGAGAGAGGGAGAGAGGCAGGCTCTAATTGATCTTTCTAAAAAATTTTGGATTATTATTTATTGGAGTTGCTTAAAGAGGGTTCACTTATTATGACAGAGGCCCTGATATCCTTCCTTGAAATCATGGCTATAATTTAACTGTCCTAATAAAACTTTGCACATATCACATTCTCGGTATATAATCACTTATGATGAGAACATGATCTATTTGAGTCACATCATATGGCTTAATGGTGATTATTACTGTTTAAGAAAATATTTAGCATTTGTCTTGGTATGGTTCTTGCTAGGTGTGCTATGGGCCTTTGTTAGACATGCTAAGAAGTAAATACGCAGAACTTAATTGAATTTTCTCCCTCAAGGCAGATATGGATGCATTTCTTGCAATTTGTAGGTTCATAATCATCTTTGTATCTTTGGCTTTGCTACCAAAATGCTTCATTTCAGTGCAGATTGGACATGGTTCTTATTCCACTCTGAAACTCAGAGAGCTCTTTCTTTTGGTACTAGTGCCCCAGTCATTCAGATTTATGTCTGTCCTTTCCCAACACATACTCTTTGCTGAAGTCATGGCCTTTCCACGGATCATGGTCATTCTCACTGTCATCCATATTTTTGCTCCCGTGCCCTACATACATGGAATGATTTCCCAAACCCTTCTACCCTAGATAATTCTATCCCCTCAATCAAGTTCCTCTCCTACTCAAAGTCCTTATCAACTATTCCTAGGCCACACTGGACTTTTCTACTATAAGTTCCTAGTAAAATATAAGGCCGCATAACATCTACATTTTTTTGGAGAGCCCCTCACCCTCCAGACCTAGCACATAACTACATTCCAGGGATATGCTCAATAAATGTATAATGACTTGAGTCCTGTCCTCCAGAACAGTGCAACATGAGAAGGCTCAATGGAAGATAAGAGAAAACAATATACACATTTGTATCACAATCTCTTCACAATTATGTACATTTGGGGAGAGGAAGAGAAGCACATTTCAAATCCTTATTAGCCATATAAAGAGACATCCATCACTTTCTTCCAGTCAAAGCCAAGTGTGGGCCCCCAAATAGCTGGACTTGAGATACTCTAAGGTTATGGGGTTGGTGCAAACAGTATTTAGAGCATCTGGGTATTTTCCTTTGGTCATCATACCTCATGATTTCGGGATAGCTTATACACGGTTGACTTAGAAGGCCAGAGAATTGATTTGACTTTGTTGTTCAGTGAACTCTTTTTTTTTTTTTTTTTTTTTTGTGAGGGAGATTGGCCCCTGAGCTAGCATCTGTGCCAGTCTTTCCTCTGTTTTGTATGTGGGTTGCCACCACAGCATGGGTTGATGAGTGGCCTATGTCTATGCCTGGGATCCGAACCTGTGAACCCAGGCCGCCAAAGCAGAGCACGCTGAACTTAACCACTATGCCATCAGGCCGGCCCCCCACAGTGAACTTATTTTTTTGTAAATTTAAAGATAGCAGTTTGGAGGGAAAGTTTTCCTACATACCCTGCATTCCTTGACCTAAAGTCTTGATTAGGAGCATAAACAACGTGACTGTATAAACTGTGTTTGTTTTGAAACTGCTAGAAATGGCTCTAATGTGTCAATACAGGATATAGTTTAATTTCCTTTTGTTAGATTAGAGGCACTTGAAAACAAAGCACATGCAGCTGTGGGATATTGAAATATTTCATATGCATGTATTTGCAGCATATTTTCTAGAGAGTTTTACCCGTTAGCAAATCTAGCCAATTCCTTTTCAATTTCTAAGACTTAACTTTATCTTTTCCTGTTGTTGTTGTTCTGTTTAGGTTTTAAGACTATTTATTTCTCCAAGTTGTATTTTATTTTAGCTTAAGGAATAAAAACATTGAGTAATTTCAAAGCTTTTGTGGATGCCTTTGGTATCAGTGGATAAATGGAAAGTTAACTCGTGTAGCATCTAGAAGAAAGTCAGCAGTGGGACTGAGACAAGAATTCTGTCCTTTTTGCCAATTGTCTCTCAGATTCACTCGACTAATGATTCTGCACTAGACCAGTCTTCTGATGTCTGAAAGTAGCAGGTAATTAATCAAATAAAGGGAATGATCATGGTGATTTAAAAAATGTCCATCTCTTTCACATTTTTTCCACAAATGTATTTTGAGTATGTAGATCAAGGAGATGTTTTTCGCAATTTAAATCTGATTGGCACCATGACTGTTAAATGAAAATGTAGCTACTGGGTATTGAAATATAATTTTTAAAATTGGTAATCAAAAAGCTTGTTAGCATTTATGCCTATTTCCTAAAAAGTTCATAGTCCTTTAAAATTGACATTGATTAAATGATGAACTGATTGGAGAGGGGCCACTTAGAAAATTGGGGATAGGGAGCAGGGAAGTTGCAGCAATTTTTCTGCCAGCCTAGGAAAGCTCATTAATGAAACCAGAGAGCTGGAGCGTTCAAGAAGGGCAGTATCACAAATGATTGCTTCCATTACAATGAAATTGGTAGGTCAATGGATATTATAATATGGTATTCATGATTGTATCTTGTTATATTATTGTGCAAGTTAGATCTTTTGCTATGGAAATAGTTTAGCACTTATAATGTGTTCTTTTAATAAGATTCCCGTGTGCAATGGCATTTTGTATGAATTGTAAATGTTAACCAGTAGACTAGGTTGGATAAGTAATGTAAAGGAGGATTACTTCCAAATAAAAAATTGTCCAGTGTCACACATGAGTTCTGTTGGCTAATTGGCAGTATAACACACGTGTTTCCCTTGAGTACATGAGAGCCAGGCTATGATGTAGAAATGTTAAACCAGCACTAAGCATACTCCATCGTAGAGCCTGAGTGATCGCAAGAGTTGGGAAACCAGGACGGTGTAGAGCCTGCAACAAATCATTTAAAGAATCATTGCTAAAAGCTCACCTAATGTTTGGTTTTTCCTTCCCACAATGTATGTTTTTATTCCAGACCTAACTGAATCTCTGAAATGATTCAGTATCACAACAGTCTCTTCTATCTGGAATAGCAAGGGAACCTTACGGGCAACTTTCTCAGAAGTTGCTTTTTTCATTATCTTATGGCAACCCTGGGATAACGGCAAGGACTATTATCCCCATTTTGTAGGTTAGGATACTTGAGGCACCAAGAGGTTGTGAGTAAATGACAAAGTCAAAACGTGAACCTGGATGTTCTGCTCCCAAATTCAGTTTTCTTTCTATGATGCATAAATAACATGGATCACCAAATTGTAGTTAAAATTCTCAAATCAAAGTTACACGTTAGTACCTTAATTTAGGGTCTTTTTGATTTCTGTTTTCAAATGTCTGAAAAATGCATAGTTTGAAAACTGGTGTCTGTCACCCTTAGTGACCCCAGCTAGTAGGAATATTACAAAGACAAACTACTAGAATAGATTTCACTGGGATTACTTTGTATTAAACCCAGAGCAGGTAGGCCTTGGTTTAAGTAAATGCAATATAACAAACCCAAACTTACAACCTAAATAATATACCAAAGAGTTGCTTTAAGTAGAGAATTCCACTTTTATGTTTGAAATCAAATTACAAAAATGGATTATCCATCTCTAAAGACTCTGACAGAAACACACCTGTTATGTAAAGCAAAGGTCACCTATACTGCCCAATAGTTATGCAAAAGTGACAAATGAGATTGTCATTCAAACTAAATCTTAACTCCCGCTTGTGTGATTTTCTGCACATCTACAGTGATGTAGCACTCTTCCCTAATAGTCACCCACTGACACATTTGGCATTTATATGGTGACAAATAATTGTGGATTTTTATGTCAAAACAACATCCAACAGATTTACTTGTGTGTGTTTCTACTGGAGTGTCAGGGAAATGTATTGCTTAGAAGGAATGCAATGTGAGGTGCCAGGTAACAAAAAGAGATGCTTTCCACCAATTCATTTCTTGTTCAGGATAACTTTTATTTAAATCACCTCCAAATAAAGCCCTAAATATCATGTGACACAATGGAAAGACCCTCTCATGAAGCGATTGGCTTTTAGACTGATCTTGAAGGATATGGAGTCGCTTTAATAGCCTAGTCCCAGAAAATGCCTAGTTGACAATTTTTTGGAAGATAGACTGAACCTTTATTTATTTATTGTATAAATATTTACCGAGCACCTATCATCTGCCAGGTACTATTCTAGGTGCTGGGCATATAACATTTAAAAAAAAAATGGAAAAACATCATCCCTCACAGAACTTACATTTCAGAGAAGGAGACAGGCCATTATTAAGATAAGTGAGTAAAATATATAACACAGAATGTTAAAGCTAAAGAGAAAAATTCAATGAAGTAGGATATGAAGTGTTTGGGTAAAATTTTAGATAAGGAGTCCAGGGAAAGCCTCATTGAGATTGCCTCACCTGAAGGAAATGAGGGAACAAGCCATGAAGATACCTGGGGGAAGAATATTTCAAGAAGGCGGAACAGCAAGTGCAAAGGCACTGAGGTGGAGTATGCCTGGGATATTTTAGGAATAGCAATGAGTCCAGCATGTTCAGAGGAGAGTGAATATAGATAAGTGGAAGAGAAGAACACGTCAGAGAAGTAACAGAGGTCCAGATTGGAGAGGGGCTTGTAGGTCCTGGTAAAGACTTTTATCCAAGAGAGAGAAAGAAAGACAGAGTGTGAAGATCTAACTTATGTTTTAATAAGAATGTCTGATTGCAATGATTGCAACAGATTAAAGAGGGCAAGGGCAGAAACAAAGAGACCAGTTAGGAGGCTATTGCAGTAATCCTGGTGAGAGATGATGATGATTCCAGGTGGCAATAGTCAGGGAAGAGTTCTCAAAATTTTCTGACAGATTGGATCTGGAATACGAGAGAATGAAAGGAATTAAGGTTTTTTGGGCTGAATAACTGGAAGGATGGCGTTTATGTGTTAGTGAGATGGGGAAAACTACAGGAGGCCGGTTGAGGAGGGTGGCAAACATGAGAACTCAGTTTTGAGCATGTGTGGCTTGAGATGTCTATTAAACAGCTAAGGGACATGTTGTATAGGTTGTAGATGTATGTCTGGATTTTAGGGAGACATTATGGCTGGATATGTAAATTTGGGAGTCATCAGCAAATAGATTTGTATATAAAGCTATGAGACTGGATGAGTTTACCTAAGGAATTATTATATGTAGAAAAAAGGATCAGGTCTGGTGACATGAGAAGAGGTTACAAAATAATATGCATAGAATTATCTCTTGGGAAATAAAATGTTTATAGAAAGAATTGAAGGATGTATATCAAAGTCATCTTTGGGTACTAGGAATCTTGGTGATTCTCATTTTATTCTTTTATGTTTTTCCATATTTTCCACATTTTCTTTAATGAAAATGGATTACTTTTATAACTAGAAAGCAGATTAGAAAAATAAATACTATTAAGGAATGACTTTTATCTAGAGTTGTTCTCTGATATCTGAAGTAAAACATTTTATTTGTGTAAATGCCCCCACACACTCACTCACACATACACCCACAGAGAAAACATGCTGAAAAAAAGGTTATTTGAATCAAAGTATATATGACATAATTGGGGCTTGCCATCAGATGCTTCTGTCCTTACACAGAGTTCAATTACTATAACTCAATAAAGATATGTCTGGACAGTAAAGAGTATGAAGACCTGGGGACAGCTAAACCCAACAGGACGCCATTCAACCAGAATAGATTGGGACCCTTGGGGCTGAGTCAAAATCACATCCTTTGGGAAAAGAGAATTAATTGAACCCTTGTTCTACTCTCTTGTGACATTCTTTTCCCTAAAGGACTTTTGCCTTCTTCCTCTAGCAGTTCCCATTCAGGGAACCGGGTATCTGCTAGTTCAGCAAGCCACTCTGAAATGTTAATAACTTATTCTTGGCCAATTTTTCACACATAGGAAAGTATATCATCTTATCATCTTGAGTTTTAAAGTTCAGATACTTCCTATTTTTTTTCTTTTAGACACAGAAACTCTACCAGTTCTCTTTTGCATTCTCTCCCTCTCCCTATTTGATTATAATAAGGACCTCCCCCCTTTCCTGGTGGTGACTCAGACATAGCTAAAGGGGGCTTATCTCACACTTCTTTTGGAAAAGGGGAAAAAAGTTGGTGTTTGCCCTGAGGTCTAACAGAATATTTTCCCTAAAATGTAGGATGGTTGATGCAGTTATGAGTGACTGAAAAAGGAATTGTAATGGAAAACACATTTGCATTTGAGCTGTAGCATTTGCGACTGTGAGTGTTAGCACTTTGTAAAAAGTGTGTACATGCCTGGTAAGATTTTTAAGCAGAAAGTTGGAAAAAATGGTACAGAAATTTTTTTTTGCATATGCCTGTTTTTCCATTAAGTAGAAAGTGTAATCATCTCCCTGATAATCTGATGATCTACTTTACTTCTTCTTCCTAAGAGTGCCCTGACCAACTCCAAAAGTTTCATTGAATAAATGAGAAATGTTACTCCCTCTTCTAGATTTCAAAAGTCAGATCAGGCTCCCTTCAATATTCTATTAGTTTTTGCAATTTTAATCAGAGTTAGAATAACAGAAAATGTAATTTATATTCACCCCCAGTCTCCTGCTCTGACGTACATAGCCGCACACACATACTTCTACCTTTACTTTCTATTATTAATTACAGAGATTGAATCCCAAGGGGACCCACACATTGATGAATTTAGATTAACAACATAATCAAAGACATTTAGTTATAACCTTTCTGCCTAAAACCAGACTTGGGATCTTATAGAACGAGCACAGGTCTTGGGGTTTTAAGACCTGAGTGTAAATCCTACGTCTGCCCTTGTACCCGCTGAGCAACCATTGGCAAACCGCTTAAGCATTTAACTCTAAAGCAGTATAATACTTGTTTCGATGGTAACCAGTATGATGGGCATTGAAGTCAGATACACCTTGATTCAAATCTACTACCCGGACAACTTGAGTTAAGTTGCTTATTGTTTTAGACTCTGTTTCCTTGCCTACGGTATTAGAATAATACCTGCTTTTTTAGGGATTTTGTGAGGATTAAACAAGAAAATGTTTACAGTGTGTCAAGGACCAGTGTTTTGGACATATAGAATATTCAAAAATTTTATCTATTATTACTATTATTGCTGTTGCCCTGCTTCTCTGTAGTACAAGTATTCTCTTACCTGTGACAACAAGGAGGCTTTCACAAAATCAAGCTGAGCCTATATCAGTAGAAAAAAGGTAGGATTTATAAGTCAAGCTATCAGTTAAATGACAGTTGTTACTTAACTGAATGAACTGGAAGAAAAATTTAAGAGGGAACTAGAAGAATCTGTGTCATTTGTAGAGCAATTTAAAAACCTTTGGAAGGTTGTGTGAGAAGTAATAGACAGAAAGGTTATATTTTGCCACTGAGAGACTGGGAGTAAAGCCACAGCTAAAATTTGTCTTGGGGCAAAAGGCAAGACATTGTACATCAACAAAATAATGGTAACTTGGTTCTGTTTCTATAAGGAGCCTGAATGTCCCACATTCACTTCTTCATTTTGTCTTCATTTTAGATACTATGACCAGGATGGATAGCATAATGGTTAATAGCCTGGACTTTGGAGTCAGATGGCCTGGGTTGAAAGTATAACTTTGCTACCTACTAGCTACATGACTTTAGGAGAGCCACTTAACCTCTCTTCTTCATTTGCAAAATGGGGATGATAATAATATTGTCTGCCACACAGAGTTATGATGACTAACTATTATAAAGGACTTTGAACAGTGTCTATCACACAGTAAGTCCTATGTCAACATTTATGAAATAAAATTAGTGAAAACTATTTTGAAAATAGTTGATTTGTAGGCTCCATGTAATGTCAAAGGATATAGGATTCTAGTCCTCATGCTCCCACCCGCCATCAGCTTAGCAAATATCTCACCTTTAAAGTCAATTACCAATTTGTAGAGAGCTTATATATTTAGTGGATTGCCATTTATGTGTGTGTGTGTGTGTGTGTGTCTCAAACTGGATTCTCCTTCCTTTTTCTCATTATAAATATCCATAGAAGGATAGATAAGGTCTTTGAGCACATTTGGAAAAACAAAACACCATTGAAAGACGTTTGAGTTTTCTGAATTGGTCTGGATTTTAAAAGAAAAATCTTGTTGAGCTTTTGCTTGAGGAACTATTAATATGATAATATTTCTAAAATGTTCCTCTTTGTGCTTTTCTTGGTAGAGATTCAAATATAGTAGTAAATGCATGCAAGTAAAGGCCACTGCCTCCTACTCCCCCTGATAGGGCTATTGTGAACACACAAGAAACACACACATTGACCATTTTTATGACTTGTAATTTAGAATTTTCTCTGGTCTATGTGGGATAACCACATGACTCTCCCATGAAAAATATTTTGAGAATGACCACTTACTTGCAGTAGCAAGAAAGACACTGTACTTTGTTTTGTGGATTGTTGCAGCTGCAGTCAAAGTAAAGTGTCTGCTAGGGCTTGAGTAGAACTGAAAACTGAAAATATTTGCATCAGTGGTATTGATCTTGAAGATCTCCATTCCCCCATGCTTCCCTGAAAATACTTGTCCTCTGTTTCTGTGTGACAGGCAGGGGTACCCCTGAAAAGTGCTGCACATTCATGGCATATCATCTTGAATTATTTCAAAGCTCTATCAAGCTCTTTTTCAAACATCTAGTGACATACTGGGGCCATTCAGATCCTGATTTTCAGCCAGGCCTTGTTTTCTTGATATTAGTTGAGGAGGGTATACAGTGAGCACTAACCCTCTGCATTGGCATGGTCAGAGGGAAACTTGATTCAGCACATTGATCCGCTAACTGGAAATAAAACCAATATAGCACTTTATGAAGTATCTGTAGCAACCCCTGCAAATAAGTCAGCATTTCATTAAGAAGAAAAGGGTTAGGGAAAGCAGTTTGCTCAATTTGCCCTACTGAGATAGGGAAAGCCTGTCACAGAGGACCTCTTCCTAGATAGCAAGGATTCTAAATCCCCATTTCAAAGTTTAAAGGATTTAAGGGAAAGGCTAGGAATCCTATGATGTCCCCCTTGGAATAATTTGTGGTCTTCCTTCCTCACTCCCTCCCTCCCTTCCTTCCTTCCTTCTAATTCATATCAGATATAGAACTTTCCCTTCCAGATCCTATTTTCATTAATTTTTAGGTGCCTTTCTCATAGTATGACATCATCATCAACATGATTAACATTATTGGACACTTACTGTGTACTAAGCACTGTTCTAAGTGCTTTGCATGTATTGGCTAATTCTCACAACCCTATGAGATAGGTATTACTATTTTTCTCATTGAGAAATAGAGGTACAATGTGCCCAAGGCCTCCCAGCTAGTAAATGGTATAGCCAAGATTCAAACCTAGGGAGTCTGGCTCCAGAGTTCATCATGTTAACCACTGTGATTCAACCTCAAGAGACACATATGAAAAGATGACGCAAATTAACCATTATCGTCAGGCCAAGGTCCATTTTTATTTTTGAGTAGTGGGGTTGATTTTGCACTGAGCAGTCAACGGTCTCTCAGATGGCACTTGGTTGACCCAGGTTACACATTTGCAAGGTGGCTGGCCAGTGCTTGGGGTGTGGTCTGTTGCCTTAGAACTGATGTGCCTGGACGTCAAATCAGTGATCTTGCTAGAAGATCATAGGATTGTGTTTTTTTGTTCCTCCCCAGGATTCATCTGGAGGTTTCTGTAGTGTGAGATATGTTTTCCATTTTTTTCTGAAAACTAGTACATTTCAGAAAATTAGAACCAGTGAGGTTTTGTGGGCCATCCATCAGGTGCAACATCAGATGCTGATTTGTCACTGACTGGCAGGCTCTTTGCTTTGCCATTTCAAAGCATGAGAGGACTCCAAAACTTTTTTTGAAGTTATAGTGTCCCTTGGAGTTGATTCATGTTCTCATTGAGATTTCTTTTACGTGGCATCTTGGCATAATGTCTTTGACGAAAAGGAATATTTTTCTAATGTATCTGCTTTAATTTAGAAACAACCAATCTGATATTTTCCAACTTATCTCCCAAACTGAAAATACCTGTGCCTAGAAAAATAGGGATTTCTAATGAAAATGCTGACACAATCTCATTAACGTTAGGATTTTGAACAGCCTGCCCTTCAGTAAAGTAGTATTTTTGTGTCCTGTAGAATACCAAACATCTGCTTGCAACGAGCATATTTAACACCTTTTCGTTTTCTTTTCAGTTAAGCTGAATGCACCTGGGAACAAGAGAAACTTCAGATAACACAGGCAAAAAGTTTGAAACAACACATTTTTGTGTGAAAACCATTTTATAAGCATATTAGAACCAGAGCTCAAATTACAAACACCATTCAAAACAACATGGTGGCAAGATACCTTTGAATGGTACAGAGCCTGCCTTCGGTTCTGAGACAGCCACAGGGCTGTGAACTAAGGCTGATTAATAAGAATAAAATAAGTAGAAAAGAAGTACACTATGATTAAATCTAAGAGGCAAAATTTATATTCCAAGGTTCAAAATAGAAGCCAGGAGTCGGAATCCAAAGCATATTTCAAAGCCCAGGAAGACACAGTAGTAGGAGTCGCAAAAGGAAAGAAAGAAAAGCCTGTGTTATTATTAGAACCACCTAACTAGTCTCCCTGCCTTCATCTTTTACCTACCTTAATTATTTTCTACATTGCTACCAGAATCCTTCCTGAAGAACGTACCAAACAATGCCTCTCCCCTACTATATTCAGTGTTTCCCTATAGTCTATTGAAAAAGGTTGGAACTTCTTTAAGGGTTTTCATTATCTGAACCCAATCTACTTTCAGCCTTCTCAAATACTATTCCTATCCCTAGATACTCCATGTCTATGCTCAGTGGTTCTAAACTTGTACTAATGGCATTTGGAAATATATTGTGGTGTTTTGGTTTGTCATAACGAGTGAGGATGATATGGGTATACAGTGATCTGGAGCAGGGGATGGCAAGCATCTTGTTTTGAGTGAAATAGACCCTCACTATTTCAGAATTGTCCCACTGAAAATGTCAATAGCACCCTTGTCAAGAAACTGCAAGTTTCTAGCTAAACTGGACTGTTTTCAGGTCTCTAGAAATGACTCATGATTTCCTGGTAATGCAACCTTCCTTCTGCTCTTTCTTCTCTTTGCTGTGTTTGCCTCTTTACTCAGTTTTGCCTGTCATATTCCGAATATATTCTGTAGGTTTTCCATTGCAGCCTTTCCAGATCTCCATTGAGAAGTAAGTTCTACCTCTTTTCTCCCAGAGTTGCTGAGCATACTGTGATATAGTAGAAAAAAATACTAATATGAGAGTCAAGAGACCCAAATTTTTAACCCGGTACTGCCATTAACCAAGTGTATGACATGAGGCAAATGATTGATCTTTTTTGGGCTTTACTTTATTCACCTGTAATGAGGAAGTTGAAAAAAGAACGAGAGTATATTTTGAAGTCAGGGATGGTGATGCCTCCCACTTTGTTCTTTTTTCTCAGGATTGCTTTGGCTATTCTGGGTCTTTTGTTGTTCCATATAAATTTTAGGATTCTTTGTTCAATTTCCGTGAAGAGTGTCATTGGGATTCTAATTGGGGTTGTGTTGAATCTGTAGATTGCTTTAGGTAGTGTGGACATTTTAACTATGTCGA
The DNA here is from genome assembly GCF_057802395.1 of Ceratotherium simum simum. Classification (NCBI taxonomy): domain Eukaryota; kingdom Metazoa; phylum Chordata; class Mammalia; order Perissodactyla; family Rhinocerotidae; genus Ceratotherium; species Ceratotherium simum. Next base: position 42,561,854 of record NC_141940.1, on the reverse strand, counting down.
TTCTTCTGACCCACAAGCATGGAATATTTTTCCATTTCTTTGTGTCTTCTTCAATTTCTTTCAATAATGTCTTATAGTTTTCAGTGTATAGGTCTTTCACCTCTTTGGTTAAATTTATTCCTAGATATTTTATTCTTTTCATTGAGATTGTAAATGAGATTGCACTCTTCATTTCTCTTTCTGCAAGTTCATTGTCAGTGTATAGAAATGCAACTGATTTTTGTAAGTTGATTTTGTACCCTGCAACCTTGCTGTAGTTGTTGATTATTTCTCATAGTTTTCTGATGGATTCTTTAGGGTTTTCTATATATAGGACCATGTCATCTGTAAACAGCGAGAGTTCAAAGCTATAGTAATCAAAACAGCATGGTACTGGCACAAAAAACAGATACACAGATCAATAGAACAGAAATGAAAGCCCAGAAATAAAACCACACATCTATGGATAGTTAATCTTTGACAAAGGAGTCAAGAACATACAATGGAGAAAGGAAAGTCTCTTCGATAAATGGTTCTGGGAAAACTGGACAGCCACTTGTAAAAGAATGAAAGTAGACCATTATCTTTCACCATACAAAAAATTAACTCAAAATGGATTAAAGACTTGAATGTAAGGGATTAAAGACTTGAATGTAAGACCTGAGACTAAAACTCCTAGAAGAAAATATAGGCAGTACACTCTTTGACATTGATCTTAGCAACATCTTTTCAAATACCATGTCTGACCGGGCAAGGGAAACAAAAGAAAAAGTTAACAAATGGGACTATGTCAGACTAAAAGTCTTCTGCAAAGCAAAGGAAACCATGAACAAAACGAAAAGAAACCCACCAACTGGGATAAAATATTTGAAAATCACTTATCCAACAAGGGATTGATCTCCAAAATATATAAAGAACACATACAACTCAACAACAAAAACCAAACAACCCAATCAAAAAATGGGCAGAGGATGTGAACAGACATTTTTCCAAAGAAGATATACAGATGGCTAGCAGACACATGAAACAATGTTCAATATCACTAATTATTAGGGAAATGCAAACCAGAACAACAATGAGATATCACCTTACACCAGTCAGAATGGCTATAATTACCAAGACAAAAAACAACAAATGTTGGAGAGGATGTGGAGAAAAGGGAGCTCTCATACACTGCTGGTGGGAATACATTCCTGGTGCAGCCACTATGGAAAACAGTATGGAGATTCCTCAAACAATTAAAAATAGAAATACCATATGATCCAGCTGTCCCACTACTGGGCATTTATCCAAAGAACTTGAAATCAATGATCCAAAGAGATTTAGGCACTCCTACATTCATCGCAGCACTATTCACAATAGCCAAGATGTGGAAGCAACCCAAGTGCCCATCAACTGATGATTGGATAAAGAAGATGTGGTGTGCATATATATATATGTATGTATACACACACACACACACACACACACACACACACAGTGGAATACTACTCAGCCATAAAAAAGACAAAAATTGTCCCATTTGCAACAACATGTATGGACCTTGGGGGTATGATGTTAAGTGAAATAAGCCAAACAGAGAAAGACAAATATTTCATGATTTCACTCATATGTGGAATATAATAAATACATGGATATAGAGAACAAATTAGTGGTTACCAGAGGTGAAGGGGGGTAGAGGGTGGGTGAAAGGGATAAAGGGACACATATGTATGGTGACAGACAACAATTAGACTACTTGGGATGACCATGATGAAGTCTACTCAGAAATTGATAAACAATAATGTACACCCGAAATTACACAATGTTATAAACCATTATGATCTCAATAAAGTTACTGGAAAAAAAAATTGAGAGGATTGAACTAGACATTCCCTAAGGTTCCTTCCACTGCTAACTTTCTATGGGCTACTTATCACATATCTCATTTTATTTTAATGAGAGTCTAGAACATCTTCAGATCCGTCAATGTAGCACCTTGCCTATCATGTGCCTCAAATAGTTGTTGACCTGCTAAGTCCAGAGGTCTTTACACTCCTTGCCTTTGTTGAGGATGGCACTAGCCATTGGCTGAGTAATTTTGTTGTACTTAATCCAGGAAATATGCAGCGTGGGCTGAGAAAAATGCAAGGACCAGTTTTCTGAGGTCATTTAATAAGACAAGGAAGAGCCATGTTGGGTAATTATTTTGTTGGGTAATTATTACCATTGCTAAACCTCTATAGAAAAAATCACACACATTTGATGAATGCAAAAGAATGTGATAGATTTTGTTTCTTGCAATATATAGAAAATTCTTCTCTGACAAAGTAGCAATAATTATAAAAGATATATCACATAGGTTTATAATCCTGTGGTCTAAAACAGGCTGTTTGTTTTAAAATCAGGGGTTTTGTAGGCTTCAAACGTGTTCAACTGGCACTTGCTTTGATATAATAGTTCCCTTAAAGATTGGCTGGAATCACATCCATGCTATCCAGATGTGCTTTCACAGCTGTGAGTCTGCATTATGATGTATGGGTGTAATGCAAAGTACCTAGTTTGCATAATCTTTCGCAGTTGCAGGGTTTTTCTTAAGCCTTTCTAAAGGGTTGTCACTAAACCTAAGCATCATGGCTTGGCTTCTGTTTGAATCTCAGAACCGCCTCAGATGTTAACTTGGTGAAGCCAATCATATTATCATCTGGTATCTCTCTAGTGTTACCACTTTCACTGAAAGATTTGGACACATGCTGAGTTATTGCTGCCCAACATTTTTCTTTTCTTTTCTTTTAATAAGTCATATAAATGTGTTACCTAAATGTCATGGCATCCAAGATTATTTTTCGCTCCAGGCCAATCATCTACCTTGAGGCAAAAAGGCTTTAAGCACCTCTTCTTCCTATCCTAAGTTTAATTAGTGACGTTTTGAATTTATGGGGCTCCTGTTTACTCCATGTCTGCCTGTTCCCAGAACAATCTTAGCCCTTCCCCCACATTGTGACTCATGTTTTAGGAAGGAAATGCTAAAGTTGGGATTTAAATCTAGGCAATCTGCCTCCTGAGTCTATGCTCTTGACTATCAATCTACACTGGAATGATGGCGATTGGGAGGCAGGGGATGCAAAACAGATGGCTAAGAAGGCAAGACTCTGGGCCTCTCAATCTTTTTCAACCACAGCACCTCCACTTTTATCTCTTTTATGTATTGGATTTTAATTTGAGTTGTTGGTTGAAGAAAGAAAATTCCTTTGCTAAAAATGTGAAAAACTATTAACAGGTATAGACTTTAGGGAGGCCTGAAACTTAGGCCTGCTAGGAGAAGAGTGTTTGTGAAAAAATGACTCTTGGAAATAGATCTTTTATTGATTCATCCTTGCAGGAATCATGCAGGTATGTACTGAGTTGTTTTCAGTTATTTGCAACCTTGTAGGCAGGCAGATAAGTAGCCAGTGTCTCTAGAATGGTTAGGAAGGGCCAATATAGTATTGAAAATGACAAAAGATGCCTTGCATAAGGGAGTGAATGGGTTCCTTATCCCGATCAGTTGGTATCATTGACAGTAGGGGACTTGAAGATTAAGGAAGCTTACCCCTCCAACTGGGAGTAGGACTGAGTCTCTTGCTCTGCCATCTGTGTGTAGTAAGTTGTGTTTGTAACCTACATTATGGGGACTCATATCCTTTCCCTATTTGTGTTGGGCATCTTTATGTTAACCTTGTCACCATCCCATTTCAAGATGATAGGTGCATCCCATTTCAAGATAAGAGGTGCAAAAGTTGAGAAGCTATATGATGAAAAGACACCTGAAATTCAAAATATTGACTCCAGTGTCAAGGCCAAGAAGCGAAGAAGGCTTTTAGTAGAGCAAAAAATCCTAGGCGGCCACATTGCAGCTGGAACCATGTTCTAATCAGAGGACTTGTCATGATATTCCTGGTCCTTGGACTCAACAGAATTACTGTATTCTATCCCATAGAACACAGTCCTCCTTGCCAATTAGATACATGTAAGTGATAAATTGGGAGTTGGAAAAGATTGTCTTGCTTTTTGTGGATGGTAAGTCATGCTATACACCATCAGCTGTTTGAAGTTCAGTCAATACTATGGAAGATATGAAGTGATAGTGCTGTATTTCACAATCATAAGCATGCAATAAAGAAGCCTAAAGATAGTCACTTCTTTGAAGGCAGAAGTCCAGTTTGATATGATTCTGTGTACAGGTGCCTACATGTTATATGCAGTAGAGTGATAAGGGAATGCTAAGTGAAAATGACTCAAAAGAATGATAGACTTTGATCATCTTTATTTTAGATAGCAATTTAAATCCCCAGGAAGCTTGATGTAACACTTATGATCTCCAACCAGCACCACCAGCACCACCAATTTATCAAGCACTTACTCTTTGTCAAGTATCATTCGTAATATCGTTTAATTATCACAGCAACCCTATTAGTTAAGTTCTATTATGACTTCCATTTTGTGGATGGGGAAACTGAGGTTTAGAGAACTTAAATAACTTGCCTACGGTCATACAACTAGTAAGTGTCAGAGTCATGATTCAAAGCCAGGGTGTCTGTCTCCAGAACCCGTGCCTTAACTATTAAGCTATGCTGTATTCTGTTATAGAGAGGAGCACATTGTGAAGACTCACCTATTTTGAGCACCATCCAAGGGAATCTAGACTTCTGAAATGCCCAAATAACTCATTTGAAGATTGTCCTGAACTATAAATTCCAAGGAATATGTTCTATAGAGGCTTATGTATATTTCGAGCTTCTTTTTAAAACCTAGAGACAAAATACAATATCCCCATGGTCCCTGCTTCTTTCTACCATGTCTTGAGGTTTTTCCTTATTGAAAGTGCTTCATCCTTAAGGAACTCTGAGCTGTGGGATCTCCTAAATTTAACTTTTAAACTCAAGTTGTAATCAGTGTGGCTTTACTCTCCCACACCTTCTATTTTACCAACCGTATCTCCCCTCCAGCAGAGTGTCAGTGCCAGGGATGTTGGGCAGAAGCCCAATACGGGGTGACCCTAATGTTATTTATCAGTGTATAGGCTGCAGAATCAAGTGTATGTGATAATTGATTCACTCTTCATCAGCCTTTGAGGACTGATAACTCAATTAGCATGTCAGATACTGACTGTATATCTCTTTCAAAAAATCCTCAAAGGTGATTTTGTATTTTGTATTAGATAAGGTGTGAGAGGTGTTTTTTTGGTTGTCGTTTATATTTTATTAAAAGTTCTTATTTCCTTTGACTATTCTCAAGCAGAAGAGCAGTGTTACCTTAATAGTTGGGTTTCTTTCTTCTTTTTAATCTGCGTGATTCAGGAAAGAATGATGATATTTTGAAGCAGACAGATAAGGAAATTAGAATTTAAAAGTCCTGACTGAAATAATTTTGATTCCCAGCCCCCAGCTGAGAGAGAGTGTGCGTTCAACTGACTGGCAGAGCTGCATGAGCTCAGTAGCACATATGGCTGGATTGGGGGAGGGGTGAGAGGGATCATGAGGGAAAGTCTGGTCCAGGTTTGGGTTATAATTTTAAGACGGTGGTCTACAAGTGATTTTTACTGAGCATAATGATCAGAAAAAAATTTTTGAGTGCACATGCCTCTGCAAACATATTGTATACACAATGAAACACAAAAATATTACGAACATTTAATATTTTCTTCCTTTACCCTGTTGATCTCTTTTATAACCACAGAGTACGTGCAGCCCACTTTGAACACCAGTGATTTAGGACTTACACTTTGTGTCACCCAGGCAAGTGTCTCAGATGGTGTGGACCTCAGTTTTCCATACGTATTATGAGATAGATGGACTAACTAAAGTGCAGTTTCAAGTTTCATTTTATGCTTATTATTTAAATCTCTTTTTCCTAGGGTATTCCCATGGACTTTAGTCATCCTTTCAGAATGAAGTTTAAGCTGCTGCTTTGATGACATTTCAAGCCAGATTATTACTAAAGAATGAGGATCATATTGTTTGTTCCAATTAGAAGTCCTCCAACGACATTTGCACGTTCATATTTATATGCCTGATTATTTTAATACGGCCAGAATAGAATTTACTAAGTTAAGGCACTATCGCAATTTGTTTCCCACATGTGCTTGTGTTATTCCCACTCAATCTCTTCCCGATGTTCTTTGTTAAGCCACTTAGAGATATTCATTGATACAGTGGTTTGTAACAACGGAAACTTATTTTGTTCAGACCTAAAGCCTTTATATGAAAGACAGTATGAAAATTCAAAATGTTTTACATTTTATAAATTATTTGATTAAGTGGTTATTGGATAAAGATAGATACTGCCTTGTTGAGGGAATCTGGGCTTTAGCAGACCTGTTTGTAAGATCCATTTTTGCTACAATTTCCACATATTTAAAGCACAGAGAAATATAATTCTTACTTTGTCTATAAAATGGTGAGACCAATCCCTGCCCTTCGCATGTCCATTATGAAGGCATTGTAAAAACACTTCAGTGTTCCACGGGAGGTACAATTTTCTAGTCTTTGAGGAGTGAAAAGATATATGGTTTTATGGAATCAAGAAAATAATGTGTGCACCTCCCCCTTCTCATATTTATATAATAATGCTGTTATAGTGTATTTCCATTCAGCTATTTTAATTTGCAATCACATGTTTCCTTGATTGAATTTTAGGCAATTTTCATTTGTGTATATTAATTGGACATTGATTGTTTTGCCACCTAGAATTCATTCACTTTTCTTTTTAAAACCGCACCTTTATTTATTCTTAGTAGATCACCTCTTCCCACTCTCAGCCCATGTGCTTATGGTAGGCACATGATCTAGGCCTAAGTCAATCAGAGCCTTGCATTCCCCTAAACATCAATTATTCGTTCAAGTATGAGCATATGACCCAACTAGAGCAAAAGAGATGCAATGAGACTTTCGTGGACACTTCTGGGAAAGAGGTTCATGCTCTTGTCAATGGACTTAGAATTGTGTGAATGTAAGTTCTGGAGTGGCTACAGCCATCTTACAACCACGACAGACAAATCTGAAATGGGTGAGAGGCAGAGGTTAAAGTCAAGGAATGAGGCATGGGATCATGGATACTTGTTTGAGCCATCAATAGATACTTGTCTACCTGGAATTTTTCATTATATGATCCAATAAGTTCCCTTTTAATTTAAGCCACTTAAGAGTTCTATTTTCTGTCACTTGCAACTAAAAGAATCTAGTTGACCATCCCCACCCAATCCCAGGGCAAAGCCCTGGCTTTATATAGCCACCCACAAAGCCAAATCTTTCAACATGAAGAGAGAGAATGAGAACATGTTTAAGCACTCTGGCCTGGATTAGCAAAATAGGTTAAAATGATGTAAATATTTTTTCTCTTTACATAGTAATTTGTTTCACATTTATTTAGTGTTGCACTATGCAAGGCACTGTGCTAGGCACTGGACCTTCAGAGTTGAAAGATAGCTCAACTTTGGAATTTACAACGTAGTGGGGGAGATTGGTACGTAAGTCAATGATTCCAACACGAGGAATACTTGCCAGGGAAATAGAAGGATGTTCAAAAGATATCTAACTATGATAAGAAACTTGAACTCTGCTCTGTAGTGTGAATACTAGGCAGCCAAGTGGAGAAGGCCATTGTAGGCAAAGGAAATAACACGAGGCACATTCTTTAGGAGTTCCTGAGCTTTGAGTGCCTTATGTAACTACCGGCTCTGGGATGGGAATTTATATTCGAAGAAATTTTTGTGCATGACTAACTAGTGGTTCTTGGGTCCCTGAGACAGTAATTAAAGGGCTGATACTCAGAAATGATGACAGCACCTAGATCTGCATCAGAATGATAGAGTGTTTAGCTTCTTTCTAGAGTCCAAACCACATTATCAGAATGTGTATTTGTGCCTCTAGCAGAGTGACAGCACAGCACAAAAAATATCAATAAATATGATCTCTGTCCTAAAGGAGGGTAAAATCTGAAATGGCCAGTTTGATAGGAGGTGGAGGAGTGGGATTGAGGTGGCACGATTTACAAATTTCATTGAGCAAAATTTACTTATTGATATGTGACTGGATACTTATCTCATTTGCAAGTGATAGGTCAGTGTGTTATGCAGAATGGAAAGCAAAGTATATAATTTGAACAGGAAATGGGCAACCATCTGTAAATCTCTCAGGTGTGTGATATAGTACTCAGCTTTCTCTTCTGATAAAATCTGATGCCTCAACCCTCTCCCTTATCATGTTCTATTATATTTTTAAGGAACCAAAGAATGCCATGCTTCCTCCTCATGGGATAATACCAGTTGTTTTTTTTTTCTTTTTTTTAAAGCCATGCTAGAAAATTTACACACTCCCTAACCCTAACTGCCAGTCTTTCTACTCCATCATTGCATTGCTATTTAAACGGCTTTTAATGCGCATTGAGTGTCAGCAGTCTTCCAGGTGCCCTGGAGGAAGAAGAGCTCTGCCTGAGCATTCATTCTAAATTAAGCATAAAGGTTAGTGCTCAATTGTGAACATTTGCAAATTATATTTTCAAGGTACTCTACCATCTTAAAGCTACTTTCCAAAAGCTGAGTATTAATACCCAGATTCTCATTTAGTTCGGTACAAACTGCCTATAGTCAGGGTCGATTGTGCTTTAGAATAGAAAATCAGCTTATAGCTGTAGATGATCAAATGATATGTGCCGGTTAAAACACACAGGGGAGCTGTGTTTTGGAATTTAAAATGTTTAAATCAAAGGGAACGTAAAAATAACAGTAGGCAAATATAGTTTGTTATGGCTCACAGACTATAGGTTTGCCTACATTTTGGAAAATTTCCCATTTAAAAAATCCAAATTTAATAAAACAATGAAGTGATTAGTTGCATTACTGAGGGATTTATTTAAGGAAGATTTGTTAACATATGTAATGCATCTGCTGCTTTTAAGCATTGGCTTTAATAGATTATGAACTCTGATGACCTGGATAGCAAGGAAACAGAGGTCAAGTATTTAAAACTAATGTCAATTGAAAAGTGAAGATGGACCATTCCTACAATTATAATGTATAAATGGGGAAAAGGATTCCATTTGCAGTTAGGAAAGTATCTGCATATGAAGAAGCACTAGTGTTTTGAAGGCCATAGAAGGGAATCCTGGTATGTGGTAATAACAAAAGACATAATGTTCTAGCATAATCACCCCACAAAATTAGTTCAAAAGTGTGGCATAAGTAAAAGAGTTTATAAAGACAGGGAGGGAGATTGAGAGGGAAGGAGAGTGAGAGACAGAGAGACAGAGACAGACAGATTGAGACAGAGACAGAGAGATAGAGAGAAAGAGAGAGAATTCTTAGAAAATAATTTGGTTGATTATAATAAAGGGTATGTGGAGGAGGGTTGGGATGCTGAGAGAAAAGATCTACCACTATTTGTCTGGCTACCGTGTAGATTGGAGCAGGAGTTATTCTCACTAGAGTCCACTGATGTCCCTTGCCCTTGCCGGCTCATTCATTCATCCATTCTTACATGCATTCCTTTATTCATTCAGCTGACATATATTTGCTGAGCAGTTATGATGTGGAGGTGTATAATAATTGGGGAAGAAAGGAGAATATTGGGGGCAAGTGAAACACCAGGGCACAAAGTTAGAGGAGTCCTTGTGATACCGAACCTCTCAATCTCAAGTTCCTGTGCACAATGCGCAGTAAGCCAAACACTGAGACATCGGTGCTTGGAGAGGAAGAAAGATTTATTTGAATTGGCCAAAATTAGAAGGTGGGAGCGTGATTCACTCAAATCTGCCTTCACAAGGGCAGAAAGCAGGAGGTTTTATAGAGCTAAGGGGCTTGGCAGGAGGAGCTTTGAAGAAACAAAGGGGTCACTCCCAATAAGCCCCTGGGCAATCGGACTTCTGGGCATCAAGGCTGCTGGGGGCTGGCCATTCAGTGATCCCAATCTCTTTCTTCTGCAAATCTTCTGCAAAACAAGCTCACAAATCCTTGAGACCCCTGAGTCACCCCTCAAGTTAAACAGGAAAAAGCAAATTGCTTATTGAAAATCTACAGTAACCCTCAATACCTGGCGAGCTTCTACTTGCACTAGTGAACCTGGGGTGAGTGAATCTTGCTATTTACAGAGAGATAGCTAAGCTTTGGCCACACTCTTGATGTCTTCCAATTGTACTTGTATCCTGAAAGGCTCATTAGGCAACATTGCCTTTGGATGGTAAACTGGGAAATGGGGACCATAGGGTTACTTTCTTGGCTTTGACATCAAGTTAGTTGATTGACCTTGGGCCCACCATTAAGCTATCTGTGCCTCAGTCTCCTAGTCTAAAAAAGAGAATAATTCTGTAATGCTGCTTGCCCTAGCCTCACATGGATGAACTCGGGATTAATTAGATTAAAGAAATGATCAGTGAAGCACATTAAAGCTCCTCAGACATAGGTACTAAGTGAGCAGGATAAATAACAATTCAAATGTCAGATGTAGAGCTGTAATTGGGGTTCATTTTATATAGGTCATTTTGTGCAAACCAGGGCAAATGGTTTGTTTCTTTTAAATTGAATATTTTACAATAGTTTTAGATTTTAGAACAATTAAGATAGTACAGAGAGTTCACGTATATCTCACACCCAATTTCCGTTATTGTTAACATCTTACATTAGCATGATATATTTGTAGGGTATATTGATGAATCAATATACCTGTATGCATTACATTAAGTAAATTCTGTGTTATTCCAATTTCCTTAGTTTTTACCTAATGCCTTTTTTCTGTTCCAAGATATCACATCACAGTCATCATGTCTGCTTAGGCTCGTCTTACTGTACTGGCTTCTGAAACTTTCCTTATTTTTGATGACCTTAAAATTTTTAATATTGTGGTAAAATATACATAGCATAAAATTTACCATATTAACCATTTGCAAGTGTACAGTTCAGTGGCATTAAGTACATTCTCATTGTTGTGCAACCATCACTACCATCTATCTCGAGAACTCTTTCATCTTGCAAAACCGAAACTCCATACTCATAGAACACTAACAACCGATTCCCCCTCCCTCAGCCCCTGGTAACTACCATTCTACTTTCTGTGTCTAGGAATTTGACTACTCTAGGTACCTCATATAAGTGGAATCATACAGTACTTATTCTTTTGTCACTGACTTATTTCACTTAAAATAATGTCCTCAAGGTTCATCCATGTTGTAGAATGTGTCAGAATTTTCTCCCTTTTTAAAGTGGAATAATATCCCATTGTATGCATATACCACATTTTTCTTATCATTTCTTCTGTCAATGGACACTTGAGTTGCTTCTACCCTTTGGCTATTGTGAATAATGCTGCTATGAACATAGGTATAGAAGTATCTGTGTCCCTGCTTTCAATTCTTTTGGGTATACGCCACAAAGTGGAATTGCTGGATCATATGGTAATTCTATTTTTAATTTTTTGAGGAACCTCTATACTGTTTTCCATAGCAGCTCTACTATTTTACATTCCTACCAGTAGTGCACAAGGGTTCCCTTTTCTTTACATCCTTGCCAATAATTGTTATTTTCTTTTTTTTATAGTAGTCATCCTAATGGGTGAGAGATAATATTTTATTTGCATTTCCCTAATTATTAGTGATGTTAAGCATCTTTTCATGTGCTTGTTGACTGTTTGTACATCTTCTTTGGAGAAATGTCTATTCAAGTCCTTTGCCCATTTTATAATCAGGTTGTTTGTTGTTGACTTGTAGGGGTTCTTTATTTAATTTGGATATTAACCTCTTTTCAGATATATGATTTGCAAATATTTACTCTCATTCCCTGGGTTGTTGAAAATGCTAATTTTAAAGAGATTTGCAAACTGTTTTGACATAAGTACTCAATCAGACATTTTAGTTTTTTATCCAGATTTTTAAGCCCATCACCTTATTATTAGTGCCTCTTACTTGTTATCTCCACACTCAACCTAGACTGACTCAGAGATCTTTGATTCAGAAAAGAATTACTATGCAATGAAAAGAGAGAAAAATGAAGAATAAGTGAACAAATGAAATCATAGTGGTGTCAGTCCAACAGACCTCTGATCCATAAGAAGTATCTCCAAGATGTTTCTTGGATTTAAATTTTTTTTTCCTTTTTAAAATATAACACTTTTACTAGCCAATTAAAATTGATTTTATTTACTGAACAGGTAGCCTGTTGTTACCTTTCCTAAAAATTATTCATTTCTCCATGAACAGAAGGGACCGGATGCCTTCAGACCAAGTTTCAAATTGCCCAAGTGTCTTCTCAGGGAGGAATTTTTCACTGTGAAGAAAGGGCAGGCAGCCCAGGGAACAGATGGATGTCAGTGAGTGTCTCTAGAGATGATCATTATAAAACTTCGCCATTCCAACCCACCCTGCATCTATTCTTCTTCTGTAACTTTTCTCAAACTCCTTATTCTTCTAGTTTCCATTGATTTCTTCTCCCTTTTTAAAGGACGAAACCACCCATCTGACATGTCTAAAGTACTAGTTGGCAGAACCAGGTTTGGACCTACAGCTTGTAATTCCAACTTGCCATTAGGCCTCCTTCTAAGGCAGTAGATAGAAATTTGTTTTTTAACAGAATTTGAAGATCAGAAAGAGAATTATGAGGAGCTTTCAGCTTCCCTCCTGGGAACCGTTTGTTGGTCTGAGCACATGTGCTTGGACACACTGAGAGAAACATTTCCACACTGAGCAGGCTGATGTTTACATCATCTTCAGGGCACAATCAGCCTCTGCACCACTGAGGGGTACTATCGGATATAATTGGGACTAGCAGGGCTAAGACACAGGAAAAGAAGGAAGGGAGGGATGGGAAAGGGGTGCATCAGATGGAAAATGGTAGAGTCACACTAATGATGAGATTGGCGGTTCACATAGTGTCCAGGGCATCCTGCTTGCTCAGAATGTTTAGGAAGGGCCGAATGTCTAGAATAATGAAGCCAAATACAGTGCCTCGTGCTGTACATATAATACCTCATTTAATCCTCTCAACAACCCAGTGACGTAAATACTGTTATTATCACCCTGATTTTACAAAGGAAGGAGCTAGGTGTAGGGAGGTTACATGAGCTGCCCAAGAATATACAGGAAAACTTAGGGATCGGGCCAGGTTTGTCTGACTCCATAATTCCTACTACTAGCCCAAATGTTTTTTGCTTGTTCATTTGTTTGTTTGTTTGCTTAATAGTAGGTGGAGGGTAAAAAAATTGGATGATAATGTGAAGGCAAAAAAAACTGTGTTTCTGAGACATGGGAGAGAAAAGGTGGGGGTAGGGGAGTATGGTACCAGAAAGAACACTAGAGTTGAGAGAGAGGGAGAAGGGTTAGATGGCAGTTAAAGGGACACTTGGAAGGAAATATTTGGTACCTGATGTCTTAGTGCTTCCTATATCCTCTTCAATATGAACAAAGACTAAATGAAAATGATAAAAAATGATTTTTCATTTCAAAATAAGAATAAAAGCATTCTTCTCCCTCTAATGAGTATGGGGTAAGTAGATGTAGACAGAGTAGTCCACAGGCCAGGAAACAAAGTCAGGTACGATCTTATAGGAAGATATTAAAAAAATATGAACATCAAACTAATCTCAAGAAAAACAATATTTGCTCATGCTTTCCTAGCACATCCCGGGATTGCTTACCTTATGATATTTCTGGGAATGCCTAAACCATTTTCTATTTATCCAACTATTTGAACAATTGCCAATAACAGCCTCTGTAATTTTGACAAGTTACTGCCACTGTGAGAAATCCAGGGATAATGCCGGTGCCTAGGTAATCACATGGCACAGCTGAAGATAGAGTTTGTCACTCTGCTATCTCTCTGTGACAGAAACAAGGCCCCATATGTAGAGACTGAGTAAGCCACTTTCCAGAACAACTAGGAAGAAGATGCCTGTTGCAGATACGGTGGTGTTATAATATTATTTAGAGTTTGTGGGTGGCTATGTTCCAGTAAGTCTCACTGGACAATGTTTCTGTATCTTGATTGTGGTGTTTTTCTTAATACCGTTTCATTTCAAAGACTTGGTATTTTTTCCCCTTCTCTGCTTCTATGGAGCACTCTCTGGCATTGGAAATTGACAAAAAGAAAAAAAAAATAATGCAGCCACCCCAGTCCCAGTTAAACAACATGTTTCCACTTTTTTTTCATCTGCCATGAATTTTGAATTCTGACAAGGGCTTGACCTTTGGAGAAGCAGACTTCTCTTGGGTTGCTTCTGTGGTACATTTTTATCTCCAAGGTGTCTGGAAGCTATTTACCTGTGCTAATTATTTGCCATCTAAACAGGTCAGTTCATCGTTGACTTTTTCTCATCTACATAGTCTATGCAATCCTATTTGAGATGAACAGAATCACTCATGCGTTTGGAGATTCTTTTCCTAGCAAATTTCTATAGAACAGGACTTCCACATCGTTTGCAACATGTCACAATGAAATGTAGTCCCTTGAGAAGTTTCCCAGTAATGGCACAAAAATGGTAGGAAATCTTAAAGCAAAGCTTTCTCTACTTTTCTTAGATGTTTTTGTTAGCCAGAGAGACTCCCATTTATTAATTTAATTGACAGAATTTCTTTCACTTTTCCATCTCATTGAGCTACTCTTTGTATAGCTATAGGTAACATTAAACAATTGAAGTGAGACAGACATAGTGTTAAGTGCTTTGCGTGCGTTATCTTTACAATACCCCTAGCACATTATTAGCGCCATTTTACAGATGATGGAATTGAGGCTTAGAGTGTTTCAGTGACTCTCCCAAAGGCCTGCAGCTAGTAATATGGAAGCAAGATTCCAAAACAGTCTATCTGACCCTAGAGCAGATGTTTTTAAACAATTCACTGATATTACTTAGGATGTAGGTTAACATACTGTCACAAAGAGACCCCAAAATACAGTGGTTTAAATAATATAGAAGTTTCTTTGATTTCTCTGGATGTGGCAGCTCTGCTCCATGGGATACCTTAGGGACCTAGATTCCTTCCATCTTATGACTCCCTCGTGACCTAGCAATGCCCCTCATCTGCAACGTCAAAACTGGATCACTGTTGCATCTGAATTCCAGCTCACGGGAAGGAGGAAAGAAAGGGTGTATAGGTCAAGTATTTTCATTTCTAGGGATGTGAAGTGGAAGATACACACATCACTTTTGCTTATATCCTTTTGGCTACTCAGATAGCCACGCCTAGTTGTAAGGGAAGCTGAGAAATATGGTCTCTAACTGGGCAGCCATGTGTCTGGCTAGAACTGGGGAGGGGTTCTATTACTAAAATGAAGAAAGAAAGAAAAAATTTCAAGGGACAACCAGTAGTGTGCCACACCATTATAATACCTGATGTTATTCATCATCATTCCCTTCCAGTAGATACCAAGTCAGGTAGATGGCATCAATAGGAGATTATCATCTATAGAGGAGAGAACAGCCTGAAGTCAGATACCCTGGATATTGTAGCTATAAAAGTTCAGGGATGGGGCACCTTATACAGCAACTGTGTTGACTTACATATTCATGCTAATATTCACTTATTTTTATAGCCCTTTTTGAGAAGTTCGGTTTAAGGGACATTGATTATTTTAGTATTTATGTAGTAGTCAAACTTGCTCTTTTAGTCATTTTTCAGTTGTTTCTCTATTATGGTATTGACAACCTGAACCATCAAGTTAATCCCTTTCTTTAGACTTTTATTCTCATAAATATGCTTTAGCTCCACATTTATTTTGCTGCGTACCTTACTCAGTTGGAAAGGAGAACTTGGCCCCTGGAATATTGGTAATGATTTCACTATGATCATTCTCAGATTTACTCATTTCCATCTCAGTGTGCGTAAGTGTACAGGCTGGCAGCTGCTAAGGTAAAAGGTCAGGAACAGGTTCCACAGTTTATAGCAGTCTTATTTGAGTCCCGAGTATGAATGGTATATAGATGCCCTCCCGTAGCAGCCACTGAGGCTGTGAATTCACAGATGACAATTCTGCCTCTAACAGAAGAGTACATGATAAAGAGGTTGCTAGGAGTATTGGTAGCTCTTCTGGGCTCCCTTCAGGAAAATTTCATTCTAGGATCTGGGAATGAAAATTTCCTCCACAGCTTGGTGCAAGTGCAAATACTTCTTCAAAAGAATTTTTAAAAGTCATCCAAGAGACTGGATTGTATAGGAAAATGTAGAAAATTAGCGTAGAAGTAGTAGAAGATGTTAGTCTGTGTGAATTCTCATTTGAGTCTTAATGTGAGTCGGTAGGCAGGTAGATGATTTATATAAGCTGATATGAGGAGAAATGTGGAGTTGATAGACTTGACAGGTATCACTCTTGTTTTCCAGAACTTTCTATATCTTCTATAAAGTCAATGAGAAGTGTTTTCTCTGCAAACAGATTGCTAAAAGTGACCAATCATTAGATGGAGAAACCAACCCAGTTGTCAGGTTTATTTCTATAAACCAAAGTCAAGTGATGCTTTTCTAAGCCCAATGGAACCAGAAGGTATTCTGCTTACATACTTCCCCATCACAAGACCAATATCAGGATTCATTTTTATTTATCACAATACAGCTTTAATGTCAAGGCTGCCTGTTTAATTGGCAATGATCCCTATTGAATTTTTAACTTATGCTGAGAAGGTGGCTGCTGGTGGCTGTTTTTATGAGGTGTTTGGTGTTTTATTTTGGCTTAAATCTGTTTTTATTGTCAGAAGATGCATTATCTCTACTGGAATTTCTACCGCTCAATGTACAGGTTATCTCCACTATGACAGCTCTGTATCTTCAGTGTCAGATACACTGCTCCCAAGTCATACTAGATTTACACATTCTATTATACTTCTATTGAACAACTCTTAATCTGCTCAGAAGAAAACATGCTACAACCAGCAAATTTTATCCCCTTGCATTTAATGGGAACCTTTCTTGTCAAGGGTGGACAATTGTATTGAGAAACATTCCAGCTAGATCTGGCCAGTTGTGAAAAGATTTTGAAAGGTTAACCCTATAAAAGCCAACTCTGGTTGATACTTTAATATTGCGATAATACCCAAGTCTAACCTTGTTCTATTTGCTGATTTATTCCCTTCCCCAACTGCCAGTACATCCTGGGAATATCACTTACTGTAATCCCCGTTTTAGTTACTGGAAGGTGGATTTTATTTACAATAGTATTTCATGCTGATATTGGGTGACAAGATACAAGGGTACTTCCTCAGATAACTTTACTGCATAATCTTATATTGATTATATTTCAAAGGATGTGTTTTCAGTTGTGGCACTCTTGGATTCACGCAGTAGTGGGCTGTATTGTAATGGGGTTGTTCAGAATTTATTGAATGATTTTATCTCTAGAGAGCCATATTTGAAAGCAAGAGGGAAGAGGACAATGTTTCTTCTATAGCTTGCATTCTGAGATAGGTAATGTCTGATACAAAGGCCAGTTCATTGTTCTTATTGCTTCTTCTCTCCTAAGGCAGTATGAATGTGAAGTAACAAGATATGGGGACAGAGACTGTTGTTAGTCTCCTCATTTGTACAAAGGGTATAATAATAATCCCTGCCTTGCAAAGTTGTGGTGATGATGAAATAAATATAAAGATTCTAAAACGTGCTCAATATATGGTTAGCAATAGCAGAAGCCTCTGAGGAGAAAATAGACTTGAGGTAACTATGGATTATCCACACATCACCCTTCATGTATTTTCTGATATTTTCCCCTCCCCTCCCCTCCCCTCTGTGCTTGCTTCTCCTTCTCCCTCCTTTTCTCACTCTCTCTTTATCTCTCTCCTCTATTCTCTGAATACTGTCTTTTCCCTTTTAGTACATGTGCTGGGGCATTGTCTTCTCATCTTAACTCTGGAGTTATCTAGTACTTTTTTTTTTTTCCCGATGAGGAAGATTTGCCCTGAGCTAACATCTATTGCCAATCTTCCTCTTTTTGCTTGAGGAAGATTTGCCCTGAGTTAACAACTGTGCCAGTCTTCCTCTATTTTCTATGTGGGTCGCTGCCACAGCATGGCTGCTGATGAGTGGTGTAGGTCCACACCCGGGAACCGAACCTGGGCCGCTGAAGCAGAGCATGCCAAACTTAACCACTAGGCCACAGGGTCAGCTCCTCTGGTACTTCTTTTTATATCTTCTTTGACATCTTTATCTAGTGGATATCTCTAAAAATTTAGAATTGTGCTCAGAAATCTCTTATCCCTGAAGACCCCCAGAAGGACTAAGCAGTAACCAGAGCAGAGGCAGGAGAAATTGTGAGAAAGAGGAAAAAGACCAAAAATGGAAAATCAACGTTAATGTTAACAAGGCAACCTATTTATTGAGCATCTCTTTTATGTCTAGCACTATGCGATAAGTGGAGAGGTGCTCTGAACTTCAAGGATTATTTCTTTTTCTTGAACTAGTAAGTAGTTTAGACTTGAAAAAAATTAGATAATAGCTACTGAGTAATATAAAAACAAATCCTAAGACAGACCAGTTCCATTGTAATTATAACTACCAAGTACTACATCCCTGTACTAATTTAGCCTATGTTGGTGTTTTCTCTGGAGTGGAATGATGGCTGGATTATTTCAATTATTGTAAAATAGTTGGGCTTTGAGTATGAGTGCTGTCTTTCTCCCTCCTTATTCAGATTCTTCTTTATTCTGCCCTCAATGTCTGACCTTGCATCTGCCTTTCACAATCCTTACTCCTTTTTCTTCCCCTAGCCAATCTCTACTGTTAACGTTTTGAATACCATTGACTTTACAAGATGCCCATTCCTATAACTCAGCAGTTCTACCTTGTTGCAGCTACTGTAACACTTACCTCTTATCTTTTTCAAAAGGAAAGATGAATCTAAGCAGCAACTCTGGCAAAGCAAACTACTTAGAAGCTGGCTTGATGTTATCTCCGAGAGAGCTTTGCTTAGTTTGCAGAAGCAAATGTCACGTGTGCCTTCATGTTGCTTAGTATGATTTGTCACTTGGGATTCTCAGGCATTTTATATAAGGCCCTGACTGGCTCAGCTCCTCATCAGAATGCACTACAATTTGTCCACTTCCAACTCACCAGGAGCAGAGGGCATTTACTTTGACATGTGCTCTTTGGAAGCAGCCCATTAATACTGCAGTTGATGTGTCAAGGTCTTAATGAAATACTTTTCTCTTAGTTCTTTTAGCCACAGTAAAATGGCCTGGTTCAAGGTGAGTGCCAACTCTAAGCTGTTTATCTTTTTTCTTTTCCCTTTTGACAGTCACCATACACCGTTGCCTATTTCTAATCCACAGAGCCTTTCTGCTCAGGTACCAGTAACTGTGGTGCAAAGATTGGAGTGGCACCAATCCTACTGGTCTCCCAGGACTTTTTCCATTCTCAGAGATGCCTCACTAAGCTCCCCAGTGATTTCAGGTCCTCTACTCCTTCTCCTATCAATATCTGTTCCTAAGTGCTTCACTCCCATTCATGAAAATGGCTCTTAACATAGATGATATTATAGTTAAAACCTATCATATGCCAGATGCTAAGCTAAATATTGTGCATATATTATGTTATCTCACTTAATCCCTATAGAACCACTGTGGGGAAGAAGAAAACAGGTTCCGAGAAGCTAAGCAGCTTGCCCAAGGTCACATGGCTAGGCAATGTAGAATTTAGGGCTGATAATAGCTTAAAATTTTAACTAAAATAAATAAAATAACTAAAATTTTAACTAAAATAAATAAAATAAAATAACTATTGCTATTTTTAAAGTAACCAATCATCTTTTTCATTATTTTCAGGCAACAAACATTTATTGAGCATTGTTTTGTGACTGCCACTATGCTAGGCATTTGGGATATAGATAAAAACATAGTGCCTACTCTTGTAGATATCAAATACACTAGGGGAAAGAGACAAACAGATAAATGAAACTTCATAAAAATAAGTGTAAATTAGAGGCATACAGATGGTCCTATGGAAACCTAGAAGTGGGGTACTTAACCCAGCCTATGGAAGGTTATTTAACCTGTGTTGTCTCATTCTCTCTCTCTCTTTTACACACACACAAACAGAAACCCTATATCCCTAGATTAGATAGGTCTTCTTTTTCCCTTTGTACTTCCTTTGTGTATCTCTGTCATGGCACTTATTCATTTTATCCATTCACTTAACAACAGTTTATTGAGTACCCACTCTGTGCCAGACACTGTTTTAGGCATTGGGAGCAGAACAGTCAACAAAACAAAGTCCTGGCCCCTTGGATTTTACCTTATAGTGTGTAGACAGAGAAGAACCGAGTATATAAATGAATATAAAATGAAGTGTCAGGTGGTGAAAAGCGATGTGAAGGAAAATAAAGTAGAATGAAGAGCTGAAGAGTCATAGAGGATGTTATCTTATAGGGAAAATTTCTGTGAGAGGGTGACACTTCTCACGTAGTACTGTGATTATTTGTTTACATTTTTGGCTCCTCCTTGATACTCTGTACTTCTGGAGGTAATGGGCCATGTCTTATTTTTCTTTGTATCCCCAGACAAGAAGAACCTAGAAGGCTGAGGGTATTGGCCAAAGCATGGTTGAAGTGATGAATCAATGAGTCTGGAGATCTCGAAAATAAGATCAGGTGATGAGCAAGTTAAGGGAATGAAGGAGCTTGAGTCCTGGGAGATTGTGGTCAGAGAATAGGAGATTCACATTTAAGATTTAGGACAATTCCTAATGATTTCATGGAGGCTTTTTGGGTGGGAGTGACTAGGCAGAGTGGAGGGGGAGGCCCCTGAGTTGAGTAGCTCAAACTGTGAGGTTAGGACAATTCTCAAACTTGGTTGTACATTGTAGTCAATTAGAGAGCTTTTAAAAATGAGTCATGGGGTCTTACTGTGGGAAATTTTGATTCAGGAGGTCTTAGTAGTATCTAGAAAAGTTTTTTAATAAGCTCCACAGGAGACTCAGATGCACAGAGCCAAAGGTTGAGGACTAGGATGTTAGAAATTTGACCCATATGAGTTTTAAAGCCATGCAAGATTATGCCAGGATTGAGTTGAGAGAAGGTCCATAAACCAGGTGTAATGGTTCTCAATGAATCTTGGAAGTGACCAAAAAAAAAATAGATAGCTGTAACAAGAAGGAGGGGAACGGTACGGCAGAAGCAGATGGGATGAGCTTGGAAAAGGAGAGGTTTTACACAAGGATGAAGGAGTAATCAAAGTCTTTTACAAATTAGAGTCTATGTAGAATTTTAGAATCAGCATGCAGTTTGGAGTGCTTTGCAAGGAAGGAAAGCCTGGGCATCATAGCTTACTTGGTAGATATGAAATCATGAAAGTTAGGCATAGTCTGCTTCACCTAGATGTACAACCAGCCTTGTGCTTAGGAGACAAAGACCCTAGCTCCATTTCTGCATTTCAGAGAGACCTTGGGCAAGTATCTTGGGCAAATCTCTGTAAGATGGGCCTGCCTTTGGGGAAAAAGAAGTGGATAAAGCCTGGAGCATTTCTCTGAGAGTTTTTGGACTTACTAGTGTATACAGCAACAAAGAAGAGCAATTGACTCAACATAACATGCAAAGTGTTCCCGACCTACCTGCTGAGAAAGAAAAGTTACTTTCTCCTGAAAGCAGATAGTAAGGAAAATAGCAGTTATTTGACAATGCTTTCTGAATATTTGAGGTTTTGTGGTATATTGCTTCATTGTGGTTTTGAGGTAAAGATTACCAGGAGCTTTCACTCAGTTTGGGATTTTTCCCTAGGCAGATGAGACCCCTCCCAAACTTACAGGCCCTACTTAAATAATGGAAGAGATATGTATATGGGTCAGTGATTTTTATTAATATCATCATCATCATCATCATCATCATTTACAGTCTTGGAAAGAGCCTGGGGTTTTAATGTTAGACAAGCCTGCATTTGATTTTTGACTCTTCATACTTGGTGCTGTGCCCTATTAGTTAAGGTAAGTGACTCTTCTGGGTTTCAATCCTCTCCTCTGTAAAACAAGGATAATAATAGTTTCTCTAAACCATTGTAGGGATTAAATGAGACAACATATGTAACTGCACGCGGCATATAGTAGGTGGCTCAATACAGGTTGACTCCCTTCCAGCTCTTCTTTAGAGGCCCTTCCCAATCTCACTGTAGCAAGTGAAATTCTTTTTTTTAATTGAGTATGACTAACTAATGTGTTTACTAATTGTTATCCCCTGTCAATGGGACAATTCTAGTCTCTAGCTTAGAAATACATTTGTTACTTGACTGCAGTAGAAAGTATTTGAAAGGGGGAACACCAACTGATAGCTAGACTGTTGATTTTTGGAATAAAACGCAAGAAAAAAATAACCACTCAAGCTGCATTTTTCTGCTGTGTGCTAAATATCTAAATGGTGAATATAAAGGAGAAATAGGCCTTGTGATTTGCAATGTGATTTTGGCATATGGCTCCGGTAATCTAATTTTCAAGACCTGCATGTAAATTTCAAGTCAGAAAGGTACCATTTCTAATTGCAATGAAAAACAAATAAACAGAGGTAAAATATCTCAAATTCTTTGGCTGGAAGTTTATCTTTAACAGTCACTAATTTATATAGCCAAGGGGGCTTATGTTTGCAAAGCCATCCCCTTAAGAGCTGAGGTTAAACAAGTGAGTAGCATGAGTTATAAATGAATTGAAAATTGCCTTCTGTTCCAGTCCAGTGCAATGGTCGGTGTTCTGTAATGAGCCTTTGTTGGCAAGGTAACTCATGTCACCAGGAGGAGCTCTCTACAGACTGCTACATTTGTCACTGCTGTCTGAAGGACACAACAGGCTGGGGAAGCTGGCACCCTGCAGAATTTTTATGGTGCTGCATGCATGCGGTGGTCTCCCTTATCAGACTGTAATTCAATAATAAATACAAAAAAACTATGTTTAAATAATTCTAGGGTTGTGACACAACCTGACCAAAGCTAGGAGAGTTAATGCTGACACTGGGATATTAACTTACCCAGGAAGCAGGTTGGGTGAGGGGAAGAAAAGGATGGATTCTGGGAGAGAGTCTCTGTTCATGATGGAGTGTTCATCTGCACAGCTATTTATGTGGGATGCTTTGGTCTGTGCCATGTGGCGCAATGTAGTGATTTTTCAACTTGGTGTCTCTTTATTCTCTATGCCTTCACCCTTCTTCTAAGAGAGACCAAAATGCATAAAAGGTGATCAGAATCATTACATGAATTTTTTTGCAATAAACAGGATCCAGACTTCTAGAATGAGTTCTGCCATTTGCCTCCAGAATGGTGAATGGTTAAAAGGAAATCACTAAGACGGAGATGAGTTGGGGAATGGAAGGATTCTTTGAACATTTTTTCACGAGGAAAACTCCTTTATTGTTTTCTGTTATAAAAGTAACATGTGCTCATTCTAAAAACTTCAAACAGTACAGAAAAGTATAAGAAGACTGTAAAACTAAAAATCACCTATTATAATCCCTTGCTCCACACATCACAGACAAGTCTGTTAACATTTTGATATATCTCCTTTCGTCTCTCTCTGTAATCTTTAAACCATGGTTTGTTTATTTTCATTAAGATAAATTTCTAGAAATGTAATTTACACTTTAAGAACTTGTGATTCCTATAGAAAAATGGCCCTTCACAGGACAGCACTAACTTACACTTCAGCACCAGTGTGTGAAAGTACAGAAGGAAGCCAATGGTCTCCATTTATTGAATAATGACCATGTACCAGACACTGCTTTAAGCCTTTTATCTGCATTAACTCATCTAATCCTCACAAGAACCCTATTAGATGGGTGTTTTAGCATCTCTATTTTACATTTGGGGAAACTGAAGTTTAGAAAGGTTATAAGGCTAGTCATGAGGTTGAACCAGAATGTTGAATTAGGCCTTAGTATAGGAGAAAGGAATAGCTTCTCTCTCTCTCTCTGCCTTTCTCTCTGTCCCTACCTCTCTCTCTTTTTTAACAGCGGGGCCTAGAGTGAAACAACCAATGGAGGAAGAAGAAGTAAGGAGCCTAGTGGGTAAGCAAAGAGCCAGGGGAGTCCCAAAAAGCTGTGAATCTTCAAATTTAGGAGTTCTAGGCAAAAGGGTCCTTGCATTTTGCTTGTTACTAAATAAACAGAATGGAACTTGCTCTCCAATGCTGGGCTTCATGAGCTGAAATTGAACCAATGAGGCGAAGATAAATAGAGACAGATACACACACACACGCACACACACACACACCACTCACTCTCATTTCTAAAAAAGAGTAATCCCTTTTTGACTCTGAATCTCACTCTCTTTTTTCCCCGTAAGACCAGAATACCAGGAGGAATCTTGATCTTCGTCACATGAGGCACTCCCACAATTTCCTAGCATTAAACTGGAATGGGTATATAAATGTTCATAAATGCAGTGCTGGACAGAGAATTGAAGATCTCTGGTTATATTCTGCCAGCACTTTTCATGAGGAAGTAGAACATGTGAATAACTTTCTGTGTGATCTTAGGCTAGTCACTTTCCCTTTCTGGGCCTCAGTTTCTTCTCTCTAAAAGAGGGATATGGGACTAAATTAAATCTGAGGGCCTTTTGAGCTCTAAGAGCCTGTATTTGTACTTTTAAGCAGTTCCTAACTGCTCTGACTTTGGGTTTTTTTCATGGACCTCTCTTATTTTTAATTTTTCATGACCTCTCAGGGATGCTTAACCTATAACTTCTCTAGTGTTGCTAGAAATTTTTCTGTGGAAGACTTTGGATGATAAGGTGAGTCGCTTCATAGTCTATCAAATGGGAACAATTAGGCCCCTATGGTCTTAACGAGAGCTTATCATAGTATTTTTGAATTTTCAACATCACAAATGACCTTCAGTAAAGTTGTTCAAGTCTCTCACTTTTACAAGAGTGATGGGCGCACAAAGATATTAAGTGATTTTTTTTCCCCAGTCACATGTAATTAGTAGCAGGGACAGGATAGAACCCAGATCTCTTAACCCTTTGTCTAGAGTGGGGTTTTCCAAAGTCTATTCCACTTAACACAAGTCTCTCAATATGTTCTGGGTGGGCGGGTGGGAACATGAGAAGGAGAATTCTGTGGTCAAATAAGTTTGGGAAATGCAGCCTTGTATAGGGAAGCCATATGCACATAGAAGACTCTGAGAAGTCCTGTAGTATAGAACTGTTATAAGCTTTGTTTTTTCTAAATTTCTCAACTACATTGAATAATAATGATGAGGTGATACCAATAATAGAAGTTTCCACTTATTGAATTCTTCTGGTGTATGCCAGGTACTATTCTAAGTCCTCATATATACTGACATGCTTAATCCTCATGAAAACCCTATGACAGTTTTCATCATCCCCCTTTATTTGGTGGGGAAAACCAAGGCACTGAAAGATAAGGTAATTTGCTCAAGGTCACACAGTTAGTATGGGACACAGCTGGGATTTCAGCTGAAGCACTTAGGTTCCAGATCCTGAGCTCTTAAATCAGTATGCTCAGCTTACCACAGAAACGTTTTTGCATGCAAAGCCTACTAATGTTCTGTGGAACCAGTGTTCTTTAAGAGCATATGTCCTCGTCCATTCAGGAAGAAGTCTGTTTGCTATAACAAAATACCACAGACTGGGTATGCTACAGACAACAGAAATTTATTGATCACAGTTCTGGATGCTAGAAAGGAGGCTAAGATCAAGGTGTCATCATGGTGGCATTTTGGTGAGACCCCCCTTCCTTGTTCGTAGCTGCTTCCTTCTTGCTGTGTTCTCGCATTGTAGAAGGGGCAAGGGATCTCTCTAGAGCCTCTTTTATAAAGGCACTAATTCCACTCATGAGGGCTCCACCCTCATGACCTGAACACCTCCCAAAGGCCCCACCTTCTAATATCATCACAGTGAGCATTAGGATTTCAATATATGAATTTTGGAGGGACCCAAACATTCAGACCATAGCAGCCTATGTTAGGAAATACTGCTCTGGAATTATTTCCAGTGTACAAGGTGAAATGGGTTAGAAAAATATCACAGAGCTCTTGAATAGCAGATCTGGAATGGAAATTAGAGATCAGCTCACTTGGCAGAGGAGGAGTCTGGGGCCACGAGGGAGAGTCTCTG
The DNA here is from genome assembly GCF_057802395.1 of Ceratotherium simum simum. NCBI lineage: Eukaryota > Metazoa > Chordata > Mammalia > Perissodactyla > Rhinocerotidae > Ceratotherium > Ceratotherium simum. The sequence goes on along the minus strand of NC_141940.1, from coordinate 42,535,854 downwards.
GCTCCAGGTGTGTGGCAGCTGGAACCAGGAACCAGGGCTCCTGATTCCTAGTTTAGTGGTAGTTATTTACCAGGAATCTTTGGACAACAGCATAAAAGAAGTCTTAGACTTCTTTACTGAACGATTTGACGGCCACATGCATTATCCCTCCTCCTCCCTGAGCTTAACAGAAGGTGACAACAAGACACAAGCAGTACAGAGGAGCAGTTGGGTACCTAGGAGGGAAAGGCAGCCGTTTGTGCAAGGTGATGTGAGGACCTGATTCCTAGTGTCTCCAGCGTAGAGTAGGCACTAAGCACATTTTTGTTGAATAAAGGAACACACTACTAATATTGTGTTATAGCACTTTATGGCTTTCAGAGCACTTTTGTAGCCATTTTTTAGTGGTATGACAGGAGAGACAGATCAAAGATGCATAGACAGTGCATCATAGGGCTGGAGAGGGAGGAAGTGTAGCAGTAAAAACAGAGAAAAGAGTGGCTCATAGTTGTGGAGCTTAACAGAATAGTCCTGGATTTATTGGAATAAAATCAGTGATTTGAGGCCTGGCCATGGTAATCAGCTTTCTTAATCTTCATTTTATTTTAATTTATTTAAAGAATACCTCCAAACTGCTGCAAAGAGAAAAGAAAATTCTTAAGGGACTTTCTTAAGTAGGGGGAATCTTTTAAATTGGTTTCTACCCATCAATGAAGGAAATTTGCTTTAATACCCAAGAGATGCAAGACGGTAAAGTACCTGTCACTAAACCGGTCTCATATTATTTCTCCTGGTCAAAATTCATTAAAATTTTGAAAGCTCATTGCCCCATTAAATGTTGGGCTGTTCAGACCTCGATCCTTAATTCAAGGTTATTAGAAGTCATATTTTACATTTCACATTTTCAAGCTGGGGAACTGAAGCCATGGTGGGAGTGGCCACCGAGGAGTTCTGTTGTTCCAGCTGTTGAGGCCACATAGAGTCTTCTTGAGTGGCTCAGGCTGTGGACTGCCATTGTTTTCAGATGTAGATTTGCTTTTTATTGTTCATAATTGAGGTTGGGAATGAACTAAATGGTCTGTTCCCTCCATAAGGCCCATTGAGAGGCTGAGGATCTGCTTTTCTGTCTCTAGACTCTAACTTCAGGAGGGCAGGGTCCATCTCAATCCTCTTCACCATTATATCACCAGTGTATAGCACAGAGGCTGGAACACAATATGTGCTCAGCAAACGATTGTTGAATAAGTAAACGTTCTGTAGTGAAAAGTAAGTGGGTTGTAGGCAGAAATAGTGTACCTCTTTGTAGTCCACTCAAAGTAGGCAATCAATGTTTGTTGACAATGTTTGTCATGATAATTGGGTCTAATTTGCAAAACCTAACCTATGGAAACTAATCAGCTGCTGTTTAGTTTCTATGACTGCTGTTTGGGTAGGAGGCACACAGTTGGATAGTAGAGATGATAATTTTTCTAACCAGAATCTCTTAGTGAGGACACATATTAGATCAGTGAATGTCTGTTGAATTGGAGTAAAGGGAAAGTAATATCCTACATTTGGATTTTCAAGACAGCCGGTATTAATCACTCTCCTCCACCACCACCATTATACAGATGGGGAAACCCAGGGTCAGTGACTTAGCGTGAGCACCCGAACACCAGACTGGTTAATGGTACAGCTGCAACTCTAAGGTAAATTTGCTGTTTCCCAGTTCAGTGTTCTTGTCAGCACTCCTCACTGTTACCACTAAGCAACAGTGGGAGGATTTGCCTTGGAGCTGCAACTCAATTTCAGTGCTGGGAAATATCTCAGAGACTCCATAAAATTCGTGATGAGCCATCAGCCTTGACTAACTTGCATGCATACCAGGGCCAACTGTGTTCGAGAAAGTACTACCAGGTATGAATTTATTAACTTTGTTTCTAAGCTAAAAAATATTCAAGAAGTAATATGAATATTACCAGGTGTTTACTGCCCACTTCTCATGTTACAGGTAGCATAAAGGATATTGGAAAATGTAGAGACACAGTCCATGCTGTTCAGCAGTTTGAAATTTTATACTGGAGATAACATGCAAGTGCCTGACACCTTCAGACAACAACACACTCTAATACAGAAACGTTGGGAGTGCGGCACAGTGTTTAAGTGGTGCTGGAGTTCAGAGGAGGGAGGGATCATTAAATAAACTTGTGATGACAAGATAGTGACTTTTAACAGGAGACTTCAGCATTCTCTTTTTGCTGCAACTCTCTCTTTCCCATTCACACCCTCTCCAACAAGTTTGGTGGTGGTGGTGAATTAGATACGCAGGACTCCTATCTCTACCATTAACTCATTTTGTTGATTTCCTACCCAGCGACTCCTCAGGGAGGAAGATGGGTGATGGGGTTCATAACGTGATAAATATTTGGATGCCTACATCTTGGAGACGGAGATTTTTGTAAATGATATTATGGAAGTAGGCAAGCTTACTTTTGAGAACAGTTAAAAAAAAGAGAAAGCTATGTTTTGGTATGTGCAGAGGGATTTATGCTGCCCTTGATATCAACATTTTACGTTGTCATAAATATGTGTCTATTTGTAAGTAGTATTTCCATGAGGGAATAGGTGGATGGAAGTGTTGATAGTGCTCAAGATTTCCCCAGTGATAGGAATTAATGCATGTTTTCCCTTATAGCTCAGAACAGACAAAGGATACTTGAATTAAGATGTTTTTACTTGAGTTAAAGAGTAGTTTCTCTGTAATTGCCTTCCCTTTCCTCTTTTCTTTGAGTTATTTAGCATCTCCTAAATGAGGACTTTCTGGCTTCGCTGTAGGACCATTTCTTTAGGGACCTCCAGTTGTTGCTGGATGTGGAATATTTCCAGGACTCGATGGAAACATGGCCTTTATTTTCCCACTACCCTTCCTTCCAATGAACCTACCTCTTAGGAGAGTGTAAAGTGGTTTGTGGGAGGGGATTTGGGAGTGAGGTTCCCTTCTTTGGAATCAAATGTTTCAGCATTCTGACCTGGAGCATAGTGGGTAGAAGGGAAAATATGCTCCTTCGTGCCTTCTCTAGACTGGCTTACATCAGGGCTGCATGGCACATATTCGGAGCTGATGTAATTGAATAAAAATAAGTTTATTTTGACCCCAGAACTAGATTTAGGAGCAAGTCAACTCTGAGGAAAGAGTCACTTTCAGCAGTCTGATTGCTGAGCAGAGCTGAGAAGAAACCATTTGTTTCCACGGAGGAAAAAAAAATTCTTTGAAGGAAGACCTCTTCTCCCCTATTTTACTTCATAGCTGCATTTTTCTCGCCAGTAAATCTTAATTCCTCAAAATCTGAAGCTATTATTGCGTATGTCTTTTTTCTTTCATGATGTACACATCTTAGCAGTAAAAAGTGATGGATTGGGTTATTAAAAAAGGGAGCAACTGTGACTTTTTAGGGCATTGCGTTGAGGACCTGTTCTGTTATTTGGATGTCTCTAGGAGGGCAAATTCTCTCTTTGTGAACCACTAGGTGATGGGATATGTATGAGTTTGTCTGCTATAAAATTACTCTGGTTATACTGGGAACTCAGGCACACTTCAGCTCTTGCTGCTGGGACTTAGCAGTCTGTATGAATAATTTGTGTGAACAAATTGCTCATGTCCTATGGAACCGGCTAGAGCCTTGTCTTTACTAACAAAAAGAGGGTGTCATCTTCAAAGTCCTCACTGACTTAAGTGGGCAAATAGCATTGAAACAGATGACAATCTGAAGTTCCTACGGTAGTTTCAAAATCCAGGCAGATATTCCCATCAAAAAGACTAGTGAAGAAGTCTTCCCTGTATGACAACCATGCCAGGGGAGGCATTTGATTGAATTCCTACTTTTCTCTGTGTACTGCTGACCTCAGCCAGGGATCTCACTTCCACTAGAACAAGACTGGTCCTCGTGGCATTTGCAGGGAGCGCACTAGGCTGGGAATCAGGACACCTGGTTTCTAACTCCATGCCTGACATTAACTGGCTGAATAACCTTGAGAAACTTTTTTCACTTGTTTTGTTTTATTTTCCCTGTGAAATGAGGGTAACAATACTTTGCCCTGGCTATTTCACAGGGATGTTGCAAGAATTGCAACAAGGAAGTGAGTGTCTTAGAACTCTTTGAAAGATGTAAACAAAAATGACATTCAAACTAGAGATATTGTGGGGAAATTATTATTGTTTAATATTTTTATAGTTCTTCAAGAACAAGCTTTTTGCTGCCCTTGCCCTGAGAAAAGAGACAATTGATGTGAGGCACTGCCATGGATGTGATGGAGAGTAAAAAGTAGGTAATAATACAAACAGGGGAGGGCCTAGAGAAACATTGTACCTTTCTGGAAGGGCTGAGCAGCTGAAGGAAACAGGAACATTCATGTGCTGGCCCAACGAGTAAAGAAGGCTACTGGGGCCCTCATCTACACATTGTGCAGTGATGGGAAGGAAAGTACTCCCGTGCTTCCAGTAAAAAAAAAGTTGCTATCAGAACCCAGTAATAGTAACTCCTCCTTTGCTTGTCCTAGGCAGGAAGAGAAAGCAGGGGGAAGAAATCCTCACAAAGGTGGCCAATGTTTAGGGTAAAGCCAGGAATGCAAAACCTTGGGGGAAGAAGGTGGGTCTTCCCATTTCTTCTCTCCCCTACAGATATTTAAAATCTCTTATTTCTCTATAAATACCAAATCTTGCTACCTAAGTTGTAATTATCTCCTCAACCCCTATAGTAATATTTGCTACAACAGAATTACAGTGTATCCAGAGGAGTTTGTATTTCTCTATGATTTGATACGAGGCAATTTAACCTCTGTGATAAAAGGGGCTAGCTGACTTGTGAGAGCTCTGCCTCCTCTTGTTTCCCCCGTGCCACTGAAAGAAGGCTTAGAATGACGAGGGCAGTATTTTCCAAAGTGTGTTCTATGCAATACTAATCTCTGTAAGTGTTTTATTTTATTTTCAGAAAAGGGGTTACATGGCCAAATAAATTGGGAAATGCTTCATAGTGTGGTTCTGTCTAGGAAATTTGCCACACACGTTAAGATAGTAAAAACTTTGAGAAATCTAACAGTAAAGGAATCTGTTTAATTTTGCTTAACCCAGCATTTCATAAACTTATTTCCTTTTGGAAACCCTCTTTTCATATAATACTAATCAGCATTTCTCTTGTTCAATAGAAGGCCTTTAAGAGGCAGATTCATTCTCTAACACAACCATAAATCAGGTTGCTACGCTAGATAGCAAAACCTCAGGTTATAGAATTTCAGTATTGCTGGTTAGCCTTCTCCAAAATTGAAATCATTACACTAAGACAAAGATACAATCAGGCCAGTGATGTTTTCTGTCCAGATAAACTATTAAAATACTAAAATAATTTGACAACTTCTCCATTATGAGATAGCCAAATAATGAAAGCAGTCAACACATATTGTGTGCTCACTGCGAGCCAGCCACTATGCTAAGTGCTTTCTCTTGTTACTTCTAAGCCTAACAACAACCCTGCAAGATAGGGTGACTGATTCCCCATGTTAGAGCCAGGGAACTGAGGGATAGAGGTTAAGTAAATCACCCAAGGTCACAGACCTAGTGAGAGGCAGATCTGGCATATGAATTAAATTCTTATTTAACTCCAGGGTCCATGATTTGGATTTTAAATATTTAGAGTCAGACCTTGACTCCTAAGCAGAAAATGGCATTTCAAAAATTTCAAAATTCAATATCTGAATAACGTATCAGCCAAGACTCGACTACATTCAGGAGTCTGTCTTTCAGTTAAGAGGGCATCCACCTGTATGGCCGGAGTCAGTGTAAGTATTACGACAGGCATACCTCAGAGATATTGTGGGCTTGGTTCCAGACCACTGCAATAAAGCGAGTCACATGAAATTTTTGGTTTCCCAGGGCATATAAAAGTTACGTTTACACTGTACTGTAGTCTATTAAGTGTGCAATAGCATTATGTCTAAACCAATGTACATACCTTATTTAAAAATGCTTTATTGCTGAAAAATGCTAACCGTTGTTTGAGCATTCAGCCAGATGTAATCTTTTGCTGGTGGAGGGTCTTTCCTGCTGACTGATCAGAGTGGTGATTAGTGAAGGGTGGGGTGGCTGTGGCAATTTCTTAAAATAAGACAACAATGAAGTTTGCTGCATCGACTGACTCTTCCTTTCATGAATGATTTCTCTGTAGTATGAGATGCTGTTTGATAGCATTTTACAGACAGTAGAGCTTCTTCCAAAATTGGAGTCAATCCTCTCAAACTGTGCCACTGCTTTGCCAACTAAGTTTATGTAATATTCTAAATTGTTTGTTGTTATTTTAACAATCTTCACTAGGAGTAGACTCCATCTCAAGAAACCCCTTTCTTTGTTCATCCATAAGAAGCTACTCCTCATCTGTTAAAGTTTTATCATGAGGTTGCAGCAATTCAGTCATATCTTCAGGCTCCACTTCTACTTCTAGGTCTCTTACTATTTCCACCACATCTGCACTTACTTCCTCCACTGAAGTCTTGAAAAAGGGCTTACAGTCATCCATGAGGGTTGTAATTAACTTCTTCCAAACTCTTGTTAATGTTGGTATTTTGACCTCTTGCCATGAATCACAAATGTTCTTAATGGCATCTAGAATGGTGAATCTTTTCCAGAAGCTTTTCAATTTACTTTGCCCAGATACATCAGAGAAATCACTATCTGTGGCATCTACAGCCTTACAAAATGTATTTCTTAAATAATAACACTTGACAGCCAAAATTACTCCTTGATCCATAGGCTGCAGAACGGGTGTGTTGGCAGGCATGAAAACAACATTAATCTTGCTGCACATCTCCATCAGATCTCTTAGGTGACCAGGTGCGTTGTCAATGAGCAGTAATATTTTGAAAGGAATCTTTTTTTCTGAGCAGTAGTCTCAACAGTGGGCTTAAAATATTCAGTAAATCATGTTGTAAACAGGTGCTGTCATTCAGGCTTTGTTGTTCTGTTTATAGAGCACAGGCAAGTAGATTTAGCATAATTCATAAGGGCTTTAGGATTTTTGTAATAATAAATGAGCATTGACTTCAACTTAAAAGTCACCAGCTGCATTAGCCTGTAACAAGAGAGTCAGCCTGTCCTTCGAAGCTTTGAAGCCAGGCATTGACTTCTCCTTTCTAGCTATGAAAGTCCTAGATGGCATCTTCTTCAAATATAAGGCTGCTTTGTCTATATTGAAAATCCGCTGTTTAGTGTAGCCACCTTCCTTAATTATCCAAGCTAGATCTTCTGGATAACTTGCTGCAGCTTCTGCATCAGCACTTGTTGCTTCACCTTGAACTTTTATGTTATGGAGACGGCTTCTTTCCTTAAACCTCATGAACCAACCTCTGCTAGCTTCACACTTTTGTTATGTAGCTTCTTTACCTCTCTTAGCCTTCAGAGAATTGAAGGGAGTTAGGGCCTTGCTCTGGATTAGGCTTTGGCATAAGGGAGTGTTGTGGCTGGTTTCATCTTCTATCCAGACCCCTAAAACTTTTTCCATATCAGCAATAAGGCTGTTTTGCTTTCTTATCATTCATGTGTTCACAGGAGTAGCACTTTTAATTTCCTTCAAGAACTCTTCCTTTGCATTCACAACTTGGCTGTTTGGTGCAAGAGGCTTAGCTTTCAGCCTATCTGGGCTTTCTGCATGCCTTCCTCACTAAGCTTAGTCATTTCTAGCTTTTGGTTTAAAGTGTGACACTTTCTTTCACTTGAACACTTAGAGGCCACTGTAGAGTTATTAATTGGCCTAATTTCAGTATTGTTGTGTGTCAGGGACTAGGAAGGCCTGAGGAGAGGGAGAGAGATGAAGGAAGGCTGGTCAGTGGAGCAGTCAGAACACATACAACATTAATTGATTAAGTTTGCCATCTTGTATGGGCACGATTTGTGGTACCCCAAGACAATTACAATAGTAACATCAAAGATCACTGATCACAGATCACCAAAACATATATAATATGATGAAAAAGTTTGACATATTGTAAGAATTACCAAAATGTGGCACAAAGACACGAAGTGAGCAAATGGTGTTGGAAAAATGGCACTGATAGACGTCCTCAATGCAGAGTTGCCACAAACTTTTAATTTGTAAAAAAAAAAAACCAAAAACACAGTACCTGCCAAGTGCAATAAAGCGAAGTGCAATAACACGAGGTATGCCTGTCTAGGTATCACTGACCTAGAGAACAGCTGGTTAGTTTAAAGTGCCCTGAGGATCACAAAAATAGGTATCTTTAGATTTGCAAACTTCTTTTTGCCCCTTCACTAAGTTTCAAGCCATTTCTAGCTTTTTCCACTGCCATTGCTGGAGGTCATCTCTTTAAGCCACTTGCTTGGATGCTTATAAATATAATGCTGCGCAAATGAGTGTCCTTAATTGTTTGTGTCCCTCCTCTTTCTCACTAGAACCCTATCCGTTCTTTTGTCATCGCCCTAGAGAGGCAGCTTAAAGCCTCCTTTCATGGACATAATGGAAACACCTCCATGCCTCTAGACAAAGCTGGCTCCAACTCAGGAAAGATGACATCCACTTAATTATAGCTTACTTTTATTATATATTTGGCATGTTCTAAGTGGTTTACATGGATTAACTCATTTAATCCTCACAACAACCCTATGAAGGAAGTATTATTGTTATCCTCATTTTACAGATGAGAGGACTGAGGTTCAGAGAGATGAAGTTACTTGCTCAAGATTACACAGCTAGTAAACCAGGTCTCAAGCCCAGATCTATATGACTCCAGAGAATGTACTTTTAATCACTATATTGTACTAGTCTTGCTACACCTGGATTAGTCTTTCTGCAACCAGAATCTTGCCTTTCTTGTGAGTATATTCATACCTTCCTCCTAACTCTGCCACTCTGGTCAATAACTATCTAGTTCAGTAGTTCTCCAACTTGCCTTACTCTGCGTCAGAATCACCTAGAAGCCTTGTGAAAACAAGGATTTCTAGGCTCTGTCTCCAGAGCTTGTAGTTTAGGAGGTGGGGTGGGAAGCTGAGAATTTACATTTCTGACAAAGTCCCAGGTGGTGGTCCAAAGACCACAGAACCACTGATGTACTGTAATCACTGCTTTGACCAACTCTTTTTTATAAGCTGGTTTTCTCTTAAGCAAGATTGCTCTTCACTATTTATTAAACAGAACCAAATATTTCTATGTTGATCCATTTGAAACATCATCTAAACATGCACATCTCCAAGTTATTTTTTTCCGAAGAGTTTCACGGTACTATGTCTTGAGCATATTCTTGAACAGAAGTGGTTTGGCACACAGGTGTGATTTTAGGGATTTACCTACAAGTAATTTCCCCAGTGGCTTGCAGTCCACCATTAGCATCATCCCTTAAATACTTTATGTGACGTTTAACTTAATTAAGGAAACAGTAAGTGGAAGCATATTTACTACAAGAATACTTAATGGGAGGCAATATGGCTTGAGGATTAAGTGCATGGACATTGTAATTAGACAGACCTGGGTTTGAATCTCAAGTTTGCCACTTAACTAGTTGCGTAACTGTGCTCAAGTGATGCGACTTCTCTGAACTCTGTTCCTTACCTGTACAATGGAGGATGATGGTGGGATCAACTTCATGATGTACAAATAAGATTATGTATAGATAGCACTCTCTACCACCCCAGGCATAAAATAAACTCAATGAATAGTGCCTAGTTTATATTAGTGGTTGCTAACTTCTAATCTTCAGACGTCTGGTGCATCAAAAAGTTGTTGCAAGGGATCCATGACAGTGTGTGCACACTAGTGTCTGCAGACGGAATCAGTAAGAAATAGCACATATATATGTACAATTATTTTCCAACCTATGTAGATGCTGATTTAGTTAGTAAAATACAAATTCATTTATAGATATTACTATTTGTAGTTACTATATAGTAATTACTATATGTAATAACTCTCTGTCATTATGTAGTATTTACATTTTCATCAGCAGATATTAAAAGATCAACATTTTGACATTTAAGAAGGATCCTCACAGTTTAAAAAGTTGTGAAGCACTGGTTTACGTGAATAATCTATTAATCCACTATTCCCTAGCAAAGAGTTGGCCTCTGAAGAGGGGAGCCCGGGTAAGTTTTGATAAGCAAAGAAGAGAGAGGAAGTTACAGAGCTTGGATTATTGCTTAAGGAGGGCATGAGCTGGAGGGCTGCTGTAGTGAGTCAATCTAAGAAACTAAGGGCCACGTGAGGATAGTAGTCACAGAGGAAGAGGGCAACAACAGCTTTCTCCAAAATGCCCGGAGAATCCACTGGTCAGCTTCTACGTTCTTAGGTACAGTGCATTTCAAGTGAACAACGATCCACTCCAGTGGTATATCCAGCCTTCCAGAAGGACTATGGAAATTCATTAGGATAGCAGCATCCCCCTGTGAAACTTGTATGCTTGGTGCAGGAAAATGCATTGTTACTTTATCCTGATTATATTATCCAGTCAAATCCCTCCAGCAAACAGCCTCTCAAATAGGAAAGAACTGGTGCCAGGAGTGAAATTTCGAGTCACTTTGATAAAATAATTATCTCCAGGGATTTGGGTTCTGATCACTGCTTAGACTGATTAGACTTAGACTAAGACTAGACTTAGACTTAGAAAATATTGCTGAATAAGGTGCTGAGAAAATTCAAATTGTTGTTAAAAGGACCGTGGTTGGTATCATTAAACTATATCCATTATTCAGATAAATGTTCCATGCCCTCTGAATAGTCTGTGTCCTCGTCGACTTGAGCATTCACTTGGGTTTTATGTTTTGTTTTTGTTTTTATGTAAGAGGAAGAGGGCAGGTGGTGTTCATAACATCTTGCTGGAACTTCATAGATGCCATAAATATTTGTAAATCAGGATAGAGTTATATGTATTTTCCTAGTCTAGAAGTGCAAGCTTAAGTTTGCATTCATTATTTGCCAGTTTCATCATTATAATAGTATGTGATTTGGTAGCAGTTCAGGGTCGATTCAGACGGAAAAGGAACAATTCTGTTCTATGTTTTTATTTCTAGGAATAGCTGAATTCAGTTTCATGGTACTCAAAGCACAGCTATTCAACCCTTTCTTTATAGTTTCCTCTTCTACGTTTTCATTTTCATTTCCACCCACTCATATACAGGCCATTTAAAATTTATCTTTATAACCATGAAAAAAATGTCTTCAAATTTTCCTCCCACTACATTTTACAACAGGTATTTACTATTAAATAGTTTCCCCTTGCAACCTACAACACTCCTGTATTACTTTGGACTCATACTTACCCACCCCTCCTACCATCCCTTAATGAGGGCTCAGAGAATGCAAACTCATCTTAACATCAGCCTAAGGAAAAAGCATCAGAAAAATAAATTGACTTCCAAAGAAAAGTTATCATATCATGTATCATAAAGCTGGATACAACTGGTTTGTAAATTATCTATTTTTTTGTAGTTAATATTTCAACTATTAATATAATTAATAAATTTTATATAACTATGACCCACATAACATAATTATTTTCATTTTTGTGCATGCCTATACAGTTTTAAATCATTTTAGCCATTGTATGCACATAGTTTTATATTTTGCTTTTTCGGTTAACACATCAATATTTTTCCATATTTGTCCATAGTACTCATGATTCTAATTTCTAATGGCTTCTTGATATTCCATCTTGTTGATATAGCATAATTTACTTAACCATTCCTTTTATCTATTGTGTTTTGATTATCTCCGTATTATTTATTCACTTTTTATTAGAGTGGCTAAGCAAAAGTTTGACTTGACAATCACCTTCCTCTAGAATATCAATCCCTATGTGTTGCTGCTTGACTGTCCCACCTCTCCCATTTCTACCCGGGTTGGTCTGAAGTCTGTCAGTTAAAGGATGTGTCACCAAGTGAAAGCTCTTCACATACAGTGTAAGGTTGCAAGAGGACACTTACAATGCAGCAAGCTCTCTGTTTTGGTGTTTCACATTATCTCATTTAATCTTCTCAACATGTCTATAAGCAGGTCTCGAATTATTTACAAACACTTGGGATGAAGGAGGATGATGGGTGGGTAGGGAGGGTTGCCTACTGATGGGAAGGAAGAAAGGAGAGAATAATGGAGATGATGCATTTATTAATCACATAACAATCTGTCCTTGCAGGAAGATAAGTGTGTTAGGATATCTTCCTTTTCCTCTCCCTAGAATCACTAGGTTTTTTGTTTTTTTTTTAAATAGGGAAAGGAAATGCCTAGGTTTGGTGTTTGGTCTGCACCAACTCGTCTGCCTGAAATATAAAGCTCTACCCTGGGCACATTTTGTTAATTTCCAAAAATTTATTGCTTAAGTGGATAAGGCCACCTTTATACCCATACTTATTTGTGCTCAGGTTGGCAATGAGTCATCTTGAAAAAATGTAGAAAAATCAGTGAGATGAGTGACGCCTTTATTAAGATCTTCTCTGCCAGGCCCTATCTGAATAGGTGCCACGTCCACTACTTGAGGCTCTTAACTGTACACAACGGAGGCTAAGATTTGTCTGAGTAAGAACATATTTTTCCCACTCTTGAAGTCAACATTTGAAGTGTTTCTAAGTGGGAGAAATTCCCTCTGCTCATCCTGATTTTTAATTTGGTTCAAACTCTGTCCCCTGTTTGTAAGAAATGCCACTTTCATCCTGCTTGAGCATTAGGTGACTGTTTCCCCAGGCCAACCAGCATGAAGCCTTCTTTAGGATGCTGATGAAGAATAGTATCATAATTTATCCATTTTTTGCAGTTTTGTCAGAATGCCTGATACTTTTTTGAAAAGTGTGGGGGACCCAGACTGATTGGTCCAGTCTTGTTGTGATCAGCAGTTTTCATCAATGACTAACTAGGCCTGACTTTGAGATCCTTGTGAATAGGGTGTCGAAATATGCAAAGAACTGCTACCATGTGGGCATCTGATAACTTTAGTATCCCACAATATTCTTCACTAGTGGGCACACAGAAGGAGCTCAAAGACTCTTTTTGATGGTCAAGACATGAACAATCAGGAGGAGAAAGTGAACAAACTTTATTTTACAGGAGGTTCTGGTGATGAGTGGTGAATTTAGGGTATGTTCAAGATTATTCTGCTTTTCTCCCTTTATGTCAACAAATCAAAAAGTATTCATTTAGCAGCCACTCTATTTAAGGGCATGTGCAAAGGAATGTGGAAGATATGGTGATCTATTAAACTGGTCCTTCTTCCTTCAAGCTTAAATTCTAGCTGAGGTGACAAGACATGAAAAATTAGGTAACGCAGGAGATAAATAGTTCAAGGCAATAATAGAAGAGGTGTCATGAGACAAAACATTATTATTTGACAAATGAATGGTGCAGATAAGTGTTCTAGGAGTTGCAAGAAGATAGAGCTGAGAGGCATGCTGATGTAGTGCCTTTTCTCCTGCTGTTCTCTCTGCATGAAATGTCCATTCCATACATCTCTCCCTAGTTATAAAATTCCTATTTATCTTTTGAGATACTATTCAGTCATAGCCTCCTCAATACAATCTTCATCAAACCACCCAGAGTTAATTGCATTATCTTCTGTGAGCTCATAAAAAATTAAGTTCACTGAGTCTATAAAAACACATATTACATTACTGTAATTATTTGTTTCCACATTGAACTCTTCCACTAGATGGAAACTCTCAAGGTTAGGGGCAACTTGATGTAAATTTATCTTTCTGTCCCAAGAACCTACCTTAGAGATGGATATATAGTCAGTATTTAATACATTTGTTGAAATGAAATAAAATGAATATAATGGAAAGAGCACTGGATTTGGAGTCTGAATTAAAACAGTGCCTGGCTTAGTAAATGTTTGTTTCTCTGAAATGTGTGTCATTTCACCTCTATGGGCTAAATAGAATGATCTCTGAAGTTCTTTATAACACTGAAAACTGTGCAGTCTTAGACTGGGTTCTCAAAGGTTTCCCATAACTGCTGTTGATAATAATAATATAATAGCTAACAGTTACTGAAAACCTGCTATGTGCTAAGCATAGAACACAAATTATCTCCTTTAGCCCTCAAAATAAGCTTATGTGGTAAATGTTATTATTATACTCATTTTACAGATGAAGAAACCAAGACTCTGAGAGGTTGAGTAATGTGCTCCAAGTCACACAGCCAGAAAGTGTTGAAATTGGGACTCTAGTTCAAATCTTTTTGAACCTAGAGGCCTATGCTCCAAACAGCCACACTAGTCATTCTCAACCCTGAGTGCACATTAGAATCACTAGGGTTTTTTTTTTTTTTTTTTTAAATAGTGATGGCCAGGCCCAACTCTCCTGGGATTCTGGTTCAATTGGTTTGGGGAGGGAACTGAATATTGGCAGTTTTTAAAAGCTCCCCCAAGTGATTCTGCTATACCACCAGGTTTGAGAACCACTGCATTATATTATTCAGCTTATGAAACTGCAGCTGGCTCTTGTGAAATGGTAGGGTTTAGATAGGCAAGAGAAAGGAGGATATTCTGGATAGGAATTTTTTAAGCATTAAGGTAATGCACAAATATCTGAATGTGTCTTATTTCTCTGAAGCAAGAGTCCTTTGTTTTATCAAAGCGACTTAGAGCTGAGCGTATAAGTCAGATTTCACCTCTGCTGCAAGTGCGTTTGCAAACAGTTTCAACATGATTTCCTAGTTTCAGAAGGAGATGGCTTCTGCACTGGCTTGTATGGGGCCTCTTGCCGCCACTCTTCTGCCAAAGGTCAATAAGACAAACTATTTCCTTGTATAGAGATGGTAGGTACTCTTTGCCCCATACACTGAACTGCAAACCTGTCAATTTCTAAGCGACAGTTTTAATTTGGAATTTGTGAATCAGATTATTTGATTGAGAGAGCTGGAATGCATAGAATTTTGAAGAAGACAAGGAATGGCCTCCCCTTACTTTATGGTACAACGCTTGTCACTGGGCTGGCTTTACAGCACTCTTGAAAACATTCCTCTCTGGCCAGTGCACTAAAACAAGCAGCTTATTTTGGGTTTTGGCAGCTCCTGCTGATGATGTTGGGGGTGGCTTCCTAAGGACAGTTTCTCCAAGGGGATAAAGAACTGGAAAGAAATTGGTAGTAACCCAGCTGCTGAATGTTCTGAAAGACTCATTGAAGCAGAATTGTCAGGAAAGGGACACCTTGATTAGGAAGATTTCAGAGTGTTCATATTGTTTGCCTTTTATAAGCATACCACTTAAACTCTGCTGGCAATACACTTCCTGCAGATGACTTAATCTTTTGGCTAGATTAACTACTGGCTTAAAAATACATTTTTTTTTTTTTTTTAAAGATTTTTTTTATTTATTTTATTTTTTCCCCCCAAAGCCCCAGTAGATAGTTGTATGTCATAGCTGCACATCCTTCTAGTTGCTGTATGTGGGACTCGGCCTCAGAATGGACGGAGAAGTGGTGCCTCGATGTGCACCCGGGATCCGAACCCGGGCCACCAGCATCGCAGCGCGCGCACTTAACCACCAAGCCACAGGGCCGGCCCTAAAAATACATTTATCCAACTGGGAAGGGTGATTTGGCGGTCTTCTGGCAATGGGCTCCAGAGGAGGACTGTGGGTCTCAGTAAGTTGGTGAGCAGCATCTTGGCGAGGTTGCCTCTAAGTGTCTTAGTTGCAGAAGTTTCTGGTGCCAAAAACGGAAGAAGACCACCTTGGGTCAAACCCAGACCCACAGAACTCAATTCATTCCTTTTCGGTTTTGACTGCTTGCTCACATCAAAGTAGACTGTGGCAAATGGTGTTTGGATTTGGTAACTCTTTGCACCTTGCTACAATCTAGTCTGAAACAGTTGTCCCCTGTTTCTCTGCACCCATAGCATTGATAACTAGGTACTTGGCTGGAAAAGAGGGCAGGCTCTGAGAAAAATGGTATGGTTCTGAGAAGCAGAACATTTATACTCTTATCAACTAATGGTAAAACCTGTCCTGTGCAATGAAAGATGAGACAGTCTGAATGGTGATACGCTACTAGATATTAGGGGGTCATGATGTGAGAGGCAAAATATCCACAGAGATTGGGGGTCCTGGAATCAAGCCTATCTAGAGTTTGAATCCTGGTTCTACCACTTGCTAACTTGGATGATCCATGTTAGCTTTCTGAGCCACTTCCTCACCTGACTGTGTTGGGAGAATTTACTGAGATGATGCTGATGGTGCTCAGGGCAAGCTACCCCAGGAGGCACCACTCTGGTATGCGGATTATTTCGAGCTGAAGACAATAAAGACTCAGAAAACTCAGGAAGAACATTTGAGTTTCCCCTCCCAAACTGCCTAAAGAATTTAAAACAAAAGAACTGTTTCAGGAAGGAGTTATTAGCATGATGGTTGTAATAATAATGTAAAATAGATGTTACAATAGGAAAGGCACCAAGCCCCTCTTATCAAAAACTCTATCTCTCCCTGGCCACATTCTCTATAGATGGCCCTGAAAAGATTGTGAGACAAACATTTGCATTTCTATCTCCATGTGAATTGTCTTCTTCCCCTCTGAAATCCCAGACCACTACCCACCCCCAACACCTTCCTCGCCTTTAGCTACAATACTTAAGCAAGCAGCTTAGAAAGAAGGATGAGCTGCTCATTTCTGAGTTTCTCCCACGTATACATGTTATTAAACTTGGTATTATTTTCTCCTGCTAACCTGTTTTGTTGATTATTTGGCCAGCCATAAGAACCTTAAGGGAAAGGGCAGAGGGGGATTCTCCCTCTTCCCCTACAATGCATATGATGTGTTTAGTAGGTAGCAAATACTCAATAAATATTGACTATTATTAGACTGTGATTTCTTATCACTTCCATCACTACCACATGTTTTTGCTACTTTCATCCCAGATACTCAGTGTCACCTCAGACTCCATGGCTGCCTGTCATCGTCCCCCTCCTCCCAGTACAGTGTCCTACCTCTCCTGGAGAGTGAGTCCCATGATCCAGACCTTCTTTCTACCCTAAAACCTTACCTACTTTTGATTCAGTCCTTTTGAATGATGCTCCCTGTTCCTTGACAATTGACTCCACTATTTACCAATGAGGTGACCTCTGTGAGGCTTATTTCTTCAACTGTAAAATAAGAATGATATTACCTTCTTCACATGGTTGTTGAGAGGATTAACTGAGATAATCCATGTAAAGGGATTAGCACAGTGCCTGGTCTATGGTAGTATTCTGTAGATGTTGGCTGCTCTCATTTCTGTGTATTTGTCAAAACACGATAGTGATGAGACTGGCAGAAAAATGCTAACAAACACAGGTTGAGATGATATTTCTTTCATGGCAAAGGATCCAGAAACATAGAAGGATGGTTACATATAGCAGTAGGTGGGGCATCATGTTCCCAGATGAAAGCATGTTTCCCCTGGAGATGTGAAGCTGTGAGTGGTATCACCTGCACGGAGTAAGGATTTCCCGAGGCTCTAAAAGATCTTTTTGCCATTCTTACTTTGTTTTTGTTTTTTGTTTTTTGCTTTCTTTTAATCCTCTTCTGGTCTCACCCAACTGTTCTGCAGACTCTGGCTACAAATCGACCTACCCACCCACCAGGGGCAAAAAAATGATCACAACTCCTTCACATTCCTAAGTATTTATGAGGAGCCTAGGTGAGGGGAAGGTCACTTTCTTGGAAACATTAGTTAGCAGGACAGGGCTCAGGCCTATTTGATATCTACTCCTGCAGGGCTATGGTGATGCTTTGGAATAGGGTTTATCTTTCTTCTGAGGTAGTAAGACCTTGACTTCAAATTAGAACAAAACATTTCCAGATGGAATAGTTTTTTTCCTTAGAAGATGCTCAGTATAAACCAATGCAAACTTGTAAAAAATTCAGTTAGTACAGCAGTGTATAAGTAGAAAAGTGAAAATCCCTGTTCCTTCATCCACACCTACCCTGCCAATCCCAAGCCCACAGATAATCACTGTTAACTCTTTGTTGTATATCCTTCTAGATCTTTCCCCATCCATATATAAATAAATATATATGTCCAAAAATAGGATCCTGTTATAAGTATTGATCTGCTTCCCCTCTCACATAACAGCATGTCTTAGTATTCTTTCTATGCCAAAAAATCAAACCCTCTATCCTTTTTTAGCAATTGCATAATATAGATGGACTTTTGGGTTTCTTCCATTTTTTCTCTTTATGAACAAAATGAATTTTAGTTGGTGGCACATATAAGTTAATTAAGTTCTGTAAGTTCACACAGTTATTTAGTGGGAGAGTCAAGATTTGGATCCCTGTTGACAGACCCCAGAAGCCATGGTATTAACTGCTCAGCATTACCTTTATTTCTATAACCCAATTACTTTACTCTAGGTTTCTAATACAGGCAGTAGGTGTGGGGTACCAATAAAATATCAGAGTTGGAAGAGACCTTTGAGACAGGTTATTTATTCCAACCTCTGACTTTATGAACAAATCATTACTTGGTTCCTCTTTAGGAAAAATCACTCCTGAAACTTAATTTTGATGATATAAAACTCCATTAATATGTTTGTATTTGCAGTGGTGGCAGTTCTGGCTTGCTTAAGCAATAGTTTATCTTGCACCCTTTCTATTTTATACCAACATTTTTTCATATGATGCTCACAACCCTCTGAAGCAGGTAGGGTAAACTATTATTATGCCCATTTCACAAATGGGGACACTTAGATTTAGGGAACTTAAAAAGCTTAAATTTATACAATCAGTGGCTGAAGGCAACCTGTATGGCAGGTGAAGGAGTTTTGACTTTCCCCTAAAGGCAGCGAGGAATTATTGAAGGCTTTTGAGTAGGGGGAAAGTTGTGGGAGTTAGGTGAATGAGAGTAAGGAGATGGTGACATGATAACTATAATGCTTCAGAATAGCAGTGGCAAGAGTCAAGATAGTAAGCCAGGCCAGCCATTCAGGTATGAATAGATAAGGAACATGGATAATTTTGATAGTCATCAGACTGAAAAGGAGGGGATGGATGAAAGAAATGTCAGGAAGACAATATTGCTAGAGATTGGTGAATGGCTGGGAATGGAGGATGAGAGAAAGAAAAGACATAGAAATGATTCCAAACATATCAGCCAGATTATTTTGATAGTGAAACCATTTACAAATATGAAAACCAATGTTGGGGTGATATCTCATTGTGGTTTTGATTTGCATTTCCCTAATAATTAGTGGTGTTTAACATCTTTTCACGTGCCTGTTGACCATCCATATATCTTCTTTGGAAAAATGTTCAGATCCTCTGCCCTTTTTCTGATCCTGTCGTT